>NC_136807.1:56917990-57230410 GCF_951216825.1 Electrona antarctica
TCCATTTGAGCTGATTAGCCTCAACCAGTGGTCCGGGGACCCGTCTTGAGGAGGTTCCATGTGGTCCCCATGTGGTCCGGGGACCCCCAGGGTTCCTTGAGGGGGTTCCATGTGGTCCCCATGTGGTCCGGGGACCCCCAGGGGTCCTTGAGGAGGTTCCATGTGGTCCCCATGTGGTCCGGGGACCCCCAGGGGTCCTTGAGGAGGTTCCATGTGGTCCCCATGTGGTCCGGGGACCCCCAGGGGTCCTTGAGGGGGTCCCATGTGGTCCCCATGTGGTCCGGGGACCCCCAGGGGTCCTTGAGGGGGTCCCATGTGGTCCGGGGACCCCCAGGGGTCCTTGAGGAGGTTCCATGTGGTCCCCATGTGGTCCGGGGACCCGCAGGGGTCCTTGAGGCGGTTCCATGTGGTCCCCATGTGGTCCGGGGACCCCCAGGGGTCCTTGAGGGGGTCCCATGTGGTCCCCATGTGGTCCGGGGACCCCCAGGGGTCCTTGAGGGGGTCCCATGTGGTCCGGGGACCCCCAGGGGTCCTTGAGGAGGTTCCATGTGGTCCCCATGTGGTCCGGGGACCCCCAGGGGTCCTTGAGGCGGTTCCATGTGGTCCCCATGTGGTCCGGGGACCCGCAGGGGTCCTTGAGGCGGTTCCATGTGGTCCCCATGTGGTCCGGGGACCCCCAGGGGTCCTTGAGGCGGTTCCATGTGGTCCCCATGTGGTCCGGGGACCCCCAGGGGTCCTTGAGGCGGTTCCATGTGGTCCCCATGCAGCTAAATGATGGAGAGTAACCAAAAGGACCCTCGCAGATCTTTAATTCTTGGGAGCGAAAAAATTAAACCAAATTTGGTTTAATTTTACACTCTCAACATTATTGTTAAACGTCTGCATTACTTAATCAACAGCTCAGATGCAGAATAAATGAGTACCACAGACGAATAACAGTCTAAGTCCACACTATTGATCCATAATATATAAATGATAGATAAGGGTTCAGGACAACGAGGCCTTTTCGTGGAGGGGTCAGTCTGAAATTTGGACTTAGACTGTTTTTCGTCTGTGGTACTCATAATAATGGGCCTCGATATGAAAAAGGTTGAAAACTCATCTATAGTAGGCTAAAAGTAAAGTCGGCCTATGTGTCAATCAATGAGTCCAATCTAGAGTGCTGATTTCATCACAGCTCACACAGTAAGTCATGAGACTGTGTGTGTGCGTGTGTGTGCGTGTGTGTGCGCGTGTGCGCGTGCGTGCGTGCGTGTGTGTGCGCGTGCGTGCGTGTGTTGTCACCTGCACCTTTGACCCCGTTCCTTGTGGTTGGAGGGACTACAAGAGCATGTGGTTTCCCTCCTAATGCCAGTCTGTCTCTCTCTCTCTGCTCTCCCAGGCTGACGCGCTGACAGGCTGATTGAAAGGCTGATTGACAGGCTGATTGACAGGCTGATTGACATGCTGACAGGCTGATTGACAGGCTGATTGACAGGCTGATTGACAGGCTGACAGGCTGATTGACAGGCTGACAGGCTGATTGAAAGGCTGATTGACAGGCTGATTGACAGGCTGAAAGGTAGGGTTTAAACTACTGACATGTTTTAACCCATTTAGACTTAAGTTCGATTCTACAAAATTGACAGTTTTCTGATGATGATTGATCAGTGGTTCTCACAGGGTTAAAACCCTCATGTTTCAGTGGTTCTCAAACAATTTGTCAAGGTCTCCCAAAAAATATAAGTATTTGAGGCCGCCGACCCCCGTCTGAAAATATGTTGTTCCAGGGACCCCTCAGAAGCAAGGATTTGAGTTAAAAACGTTCGCTGTGAAAGAATATATATATTCACATTCACATTTGGGCCACATTTTCACGATTTTTCAAAAATAGCAGACCTACAAGCTCATAGAGTGGCACGCTATGAGCTTGTAGATCTGCTATTTTTCAACAGCTAAAGTATAACATAATGCTTGAAACTTTGAACTTTGAACATTCTGTGGATTTTCTGTGGTCTGGGAGTTTTTTGCTGTTTGTTCTGAAACACCAGTGTCCTGCTTTACAAGCTCACAATGTGTCACACTGTGAGACATTGTGAACTTGTAGATCGGCTATTTTCAAAAGATTACATTTTGAAAACTTGAAACGGGACATTTCTGCACTTTTACTCTTGGTTCTTTAAAGTGTAGATCAGATGTGTGGACTTAAAGCTGCAGGACAAAGACTACTTGTCATTAATCTAGTGGTTGTAAAGGTATTCATTGATTGGTTGAGTCCTGTGGTGGGAGTTCTGATTGGTTGAGTCCCGTGGTGGGAGGTCTGCTCCGGTTTTGGTGAATATTAAGTAGTTCTGGTCATTTGGTGGTGGTGGGGGTTTGGGGTTCACTCATTACAAATAAAAATCACACCCATGTGAAGTGAGTGGTGCAACTCCGTGTGGGGGTCCCCCGGAAGTTCCAGACCCACAGGACCACGGCCAGGGTTCCGGCGAGCCGCCCCATGTCCGAAACGGTAGAGAAATGACAGAGTTACCGTGTGGGGGTCCCTCTACTGTACTGTACTGTCACTGTACTGTACTGTACTGTACTGTCACTGTACTGGCACACCCAAAATCACCATATATACAGTTAATATGTGCGTGTCTGTTTGTGTGTGTGTTAGGTTGCACACAGGTGGTGAAAAACAACCATGCTATTTTCGTGCTCAGACCCAGCCAGCCACCCAGCCACACACCCAGCTCCGTAAGGGAGTGGTTGCACCACTCAACAAAAATAATCCACAAAACTATCATAATTTGTCTTGTTGACCTATTTCTACCATATAGCACAACGTTGGTTCAACTTTGACCTCTCTGTCACATGATGGAACTATTTGTTTGTGCTGCTGTTGGCGTACTGATACTGGACACATATAGTTCCAATGTTGCTCTGTATGGTAGAAATAGGTCTACAATACAAATTACCATAGTTTTGTGGATTAATTTATTTTTAATAAGTGACCCCCAGTGACCCCCCCCTTATTTGAGTGAGAAGAAGAAAAACATTACATTATGCACTTTAATGTATGCATTATTATCTGTCCAAAATAGTCTGTCTGTCTGTCTGTCTGTCTGTCTGTCTGTCTGTCTGTCTGTCTGTCTGTCTGTCTGTCTGTCTGTCTGTCTGTCTGTCTGTCTCCCTTACGGAGTTATGTGTGTGGCTGGGTGGGTGGCTGGGTGGGTGGCTGGCTGGGTATGAGCACGAAACCAGCATGGTGGTTTTTCACCACCTGTGCGCAACCTAACACACACACAAACACACACGCACATATTAACTGTATATATGATGATTTCGGGTGTGCCAGTACAGTACAGTGACAGTACAGTACAGAGTACAGTGACATTACAGTACAGTAGAGGGTACAGTAGAGGGACCGGCACACGGTAACTCTGTAATTTCTCAACCATTTCGGACGCGGGGCGGCTCGCCGGAACCGTTGTGATAATCCTCCCTACGATGGAATGTGCTGACCATATAAGGAGTTCCTCCCTGTCCCTTAAAGGGGGAATGTCATGCCCCTCGGGAGAACGGCTATCTTTCATGCTAATCATGATGATGACGTCAGGCCGGCAATGAGCCTTCCCCATTGTCTTCTATGCGGGCTTGGTGGCAGTAGTAGCATAGCAACTTATGCTACTCTTTTGGTGTCACATTTAGCTTCATACTGGGTGAAAGTCTCATTCGAAAATCTTTTTTAGGGTAACTGTTGCATAATCGCAATTTCGCACTCGAGTCCCATGCCCCGGGGGGCCATCTAGCTCTCTGTGTCCCCTGCTGACATGCCCTCAACGAGTCCCATGCCCCGGGGGGCCGTCTAGCTCTCTGTGTCCCCCACTGACATGCCCTCAACGAGTCCCATGCCCCGGGGGGCCATCTAGCTCTCTGTGTCCCCCCGCTGACATGCCCTCAACGAGTCCCATGCCCCGGGGGGCCATCTAGCTCTCTGTGTCCCCCGCTGACATGCCCTCATCGAGTCCCATGCCCCGGGGGGCCATCTAGCTCTCTGTGTCCCCTGCTGACATACCCTCAACGAGTCCCATGCCCCGGGGGGCCGTCTAGCTCTCTGTGTCCCCCGCTGACATGCCCTCAACGAGTCCCATGCCCCGGGGGGCCATCTAGCTCTCTGTGTCCCCCCGCTGACATGCCCTCAACCACGGCTAAGTTCAGCCTGCAGCGGAGCCCTGCTCACAGGTTGAGTAGCGGCACTGCAGCGTAACTAGAACATATCTATATAATGACACTATACATATAAACTATACATATTTACTATAGACTATACATACAATGCAATTGTTGTGCTGTCTACATGACATGCTATATAAGTCTGAAAAGTCTGAAAAGGTGGGTTTTCAGAGTACCGCGGAAGATTGGGAGTGAGGCTGCAGTTCTGACTGCAACGGGAAGTGCATTCCACGCACATGCACACACATGCAATGGCACGGAATCTGCCTCGGGCATCTAGGCTAGCTCTCTGTGTCCTCCGCTGACATGCACTAGCCACGGCTAAAAGTTGACAGGTTGAGTAGCAGCACTGCAGCTGGCTAAACTGTATACCTCTCTTCAAATGCCTTATAGTTACCACAACATTGTTCAAGTGAACTTTGTATTTGTTTATTCATTGTAATAAACAAATATTACGCATCGTTGTCCAATGCGCGGGGTTGAAGCATGTAGTCTCCCGGCAATGGGAGGGGGGGGGGCGCCCTCTCTCTCTCTCTCTCTCTCTCTGGGCTGAGGGTGGAGCTGGCCAAGAGTGCGATTGCCGATTGGCCGCTGGAGGCAGAGCTGCTTGTGTGTGTGTGTGTGTGTGTGTGTGTGTGTGTGTGTGTGTGTGTGTGTGTGTGTGTGTGTGTGTGTGTGTGTGTGTGTGTGTGTGTGTCGCATGCCCAGTTCACTGCGGGGACCAGAGAGGCTATACGTCCCCCGGAGAGGCTCATGATCTCGGCCGCAAGACTATAAGGGCAGTATTATGCGTGTCTTAAGTACCTGGTCGTATTACTTAACTTAAGACCTGGAGGCGTGATCAATGCCATTTGGCTATTCTGAGTGGCCAAACAGCATTGACCACAACTCCAGGTCTTAAGTTAGGTCATAAGACCTGGTACTTAAGACACGCATAATACTACCCTAAGGGCTGTATTTTGCGTGTCTTAAGTACCAGGTCTTATTACTTAACTTAAGACCTGGAGGCGTGATCAATGCCATTTGGCTATTCTTAGTGGCCAAAGAGCATTGACCACGCCTCCAGGTCTTAAGTTAAGTAATAAGACCTGGTACTTAAGACACGCAAAATACAGCCCTAAGCCTCAACTCCACAGAGCGGCTCGGACAACCAGGCCGATAATTCATCATAGCGATATTGATTATTGCAATGAATACAAACATAAACACACTTATTCACTTGAACAATGTTGTGGTAACTAACTACGGTATTACAGAGGGGTGTACATTTCAGCCTGCAAAAGTGCATTAATGGCTATTTCCCCATATATAAGCCCTCAGGGGGCTGGGTTTCTGTGCTAATTCACTTATTTCCATCAAAATAAGTAGTAAAGTGTGCCGCTTGGGATACTATTTACATTATGAAGAGATGAAGGGCTAAGGGTCATGTCTCCTTCACCATCCCCCACACCCCTGCCCCCCCCCCCCCCCCCCCCCCTCCATACGTTTAAAAGAAGGAGAGGCTTTTAAGAGGAGCAGACAGTCGGTCAGTCTGTGGCACCAGGACTTCACACTCTGATCCACATAGTAGACACTCCAGTCTCTCTCTCTGTGTCTATAGGAACATGGACTTTTCCCCCTGCAGGTTCTGGCCCGGAAGACACACCTTTCTCCTGCTGCTGTGCTTCTTCTGTTCTGCTCTCGCTGAACCAGGACGGAACCATCAACGGGGAGGTAAAGTATCAACACTCAGGGAGATTAATTTGTGTGTGTGTGTGTGTGTGTGTGTGTGTGTGTGTGTGTGTGTGTGTGTGTGTGTGTGTGTGTGTGTGTGTGTGTGTGTGTGTGTGTGTGTGTGTGTGTCGCATGCCCAGTTCACTGCGGGGACCAGAGAGGCTATATGTCGTGAAAGTGGTCTTTCAACAATGAGACAAGACAGAAGACTTTATGTCTGCCTGTTCTGTCTTGTAGCCTGGGGAGAGGGGGGATGCACCGTGTGTGTGTGGGGGCTACAGTTTGCTCCAGATGGCTGTGTGCGTGCGTGTGTGGCGTGCTTGTGTGCGTGTGTGCGTGCGTGCGTGCGTTTGTTTCACAAATTTGAATGCTGGGTTAAATGCTAACTATTGTAGTGGATCACCAAATGACCCAAGCCTGATGAGTCTATTGGTCTCTTATTGTATTTGACAGGATTGTTCTTATTTTCGAGAGGCGCTAGCCCCTCCTATGCCCAGCTTTGTGTGTCTGTGTGGCTGATTATTGGCTGTTCACTCCATAGCGATGATTTGATTGGCATCAGTACATATTGAGGATGTGACCGAGCCTGGCAAAATGGTCCTCATCTCGCCAATAATGAAAAGGCAGAAAATCGCTAAATAAACTAGTGTGATTTTCGTTTTTTTCATATTAACACAGTTTGAATGTTGAAGAAGGTTTTCATTCCAACAGATTATTGATTTGGGAAGTCAAAAGTATGCTTGTTTTTTCGGTAACTTTACCTCTGTTTTGGGGCGGAGAAGAGCAGTTCCGAGATTTGCATGTAGCTTTCGATTGGCCTTTGGAATGTCTTTGTCCTCAGGTTTCAGGCTCTCAGCTCATACGCCAGGGCTTCACCGGACGCGTTGCGTCAAAAAACGCACTGGTTCAATTTTAATGCACGCGCCGCGTCTCCGTCAACGCAACGCAACGCGGGCAGTGGAGCCACCCTTCATTGATTAAAAAGGGAACATTCCCTGACGGTGACGGAGACGCGACGCTGACGCGCCCGGTGGAGCCCTGGCGTTAGCGTGCTTGTGTGTTTGTAAACACAGAATTCTTTAACATGGCTATAGTATGGAGGAGCATTTGGGATTTTATAGCTACGGTGGACTGTGGAAGTAACTCGGCTGGAGATAAATGGACACACGATGTCGGTGGGAGAGCAGATACTATAACGCCTCTGCTCTGCTGCTCACAGGCAAAATATCCCTCTGCCGTGCGAGGTGTTATACTTGACAGAAAATAAACAAAACCACGTAGCTACTCGCCAAAATAAAGCATGCTAGACCTAGGAAAAAGTCTATTCTCCGGGCTGGGAAACGTCTCAGGTCCCCAGTTTCTCGATAAATGCATTTTGTGCCATTTTAATAAAGTCATGTACCGGACAGATTAACAACTTCTACTACGGCATTTCAGGGTTGTGCTTGCATCCATCGATGTATTTTATTTCATGACAAAAATCCCCAGCCTGGAGAAACAGGCTTTATTTCGGTGATTAGCGGAGTAGTTTTATTTATTTTCAGTAAAGTTGGCCCCCTCGCATAGCAGTGGAATTTATGGAAGTTAGTGTAGTGAGACTGTGAGAGAGACCACGGCTAGAAGCTAGCTAGCTGTATACATCTAGCTAATAAAAATGCCTCTCTCCAGGGGCGGCAGGTTCCTATAACGGCAGGAACCAAATGGTATAGCACCCTTTGCAGGGTGCTATCTAACACCTGTTAGGTGCTATATAGCACCAATATTTAAAGGTGCTATATAGCACCAATATTTAAAGGTGCTATATAGCACCTTTGCCAAAGGGTATAGCACCTTTAATAGGGGCTAAATAGCACCCTTTGCAGGGTGCTATTTAACACCTGTTAAAGGTGCTATATAGCACCAATATTTAAAGGTGCTATATAGCACCAATATTTAAAGGTGCTATATAGCACCTTTGCCAAAGGGTATAGCACCTTTAATGATAGGGGCTAAATAGCACTCTTTGCAGGGTGCTATCTAACACCTGTTAAGGTGCTATATAGCACCAATATTTAAAGGTGCTATATAGCACCTTTGCCAAAGGGTATAGCACCTTTAATGATAGGGGCTAAATAGCACCCTTTGCAGGGTGCTATCTAACACCTGTTAAAGGTGCTATATAGCACCAATATTTAAAGGTGCTATATAGCACCTTTGCCAAATGGTATAGCACCCTTTGCAGGGTGCTATCTAACACCTGTTAGGTGCTATATAGCACCAATATTTAAAGGTGCTATATAGCACCAATATTTAAAGGTGCTATATAGCACCTTTGCCAAAGGGTATAGCACCTTTAATAGGGGCTAAATAGCACCCTTTGCAGGGTGCTATTTAACACCTGTTAAAGGTGCTATATAGCACCAATATTTAAAGGTGCTATATAGCACCTTTGCCAAAGGGTATAGCACCTTTAATGATAGGGGCTAAATACAAATGTCCTCTGTATCATTACAATAAATAGATCACAATACAATTCATTGCTCTCAGAAACCTTTTTTTTCCCAAAGGATTCAAATTCAAAAATAGCTGATCTACAAGCTCAAAATGAATTGTGATGCATTGAGCTCAGTTTTATCAATTTTTTAATTTGAATAATAATGTATTCATAAATAAAACTATAGTACAAATATCCTCTGTATCATTACAATACATATACAGATCACAATACAGTATATACAGTGAAGAAAGTAGTCCGCACACAGGCTTTGCTCCAGTAGTGTTTTATTTAATTTTAAAACACCATAAGTTACAAGTTTGAGGTTGTCCTGCTTTACAAATTGAACCCATAACCTTTTACTATAAACCTGAAAGCAAATCTCCTTAAAGGGATAGTTCAGATTTTTTTTAACTTAAGCTGTATGAAATACTTTCCATTAATATAGTGGTTGCAACTGTATTCATTGATTGCCTGATTGAGTCCCGTGGTGGGAGTTCTGCTCTGGTTTTGGGGAATATTAAGTAGTTCCGGTCATTTTGTGGAGGGGCACAGGGGTCCACGCATTAAAAGTAAATTAATTCACAAAACTAACGTCATTTGTATTGTTGACCCATTTCTAAAATATTAGCGCAACTTTTATTCGACTTTGACCCCTCTATCACATAGAACAATTTTTTGGGCGTAGTGATATGGACACAAACAGTTCTGTGTGATAGAAAATTAACAAAAGTTGCACTAATATTTTAGAAATAGGTCAACAATAGAAATGAAGTTAGTTTTGTGGATTAATTTACTTTTAATGCATGGCCCCCTGTGACCCCACAAAATGACCGGAACTACTTACTATTTCACAAAAACAGAGCAGAACTCCCACCACGGGACTCAATCGGGCAATCAATGAATACAGTTGCAACCACTATATTAATGGCAAGTATTTCATACAGCTTAAGTTAAAAAAAATCTAAACTATCCCTTTAAAGTTCTTCTCTGTGAAACAACATATATAATAGTCAACAACACACTTGACTGTTTAACAGTCTTTCAGGATTTCTAAAACAAAATGTACACTCCAGAATTAGAATTAGAAGAGGCCCAGTCCAGTGGCAAAGTCCTTGCTTTTTAACTGACTCTCTTCAAGTGGCCATCCAGACGTAGAGAGAGAATACTGACTCCTACATACATGCTAGTCATAGATGGAGTTGTACACTCGTTTTACTGTGACAGGAAGTTTGCCTGCATCCTTCAATTTCAGAACAACACACTCCAAAAAGGTCAGTGTCTTTTTCAGTCCTTTAGGGTACACATCTCTCCTCTGTGATTACCTGGTCATCCATCGACAGCATGATGTGGTCATATTTCATGGGGTGACCCTCTCCGCAGCCCATCGACAGCATGATGTGGTCATATTTCATGGGGTGACCCTCTCTGCAGCCTTTCAGCATCATCTTTGGTGTCGACATGTCAGTGCTGGTCTGAGCTTGGCCCTGGGGAGAGGGAATACCATTAACCATCAGACAAACACACACCCTCTGGCTAGTCTCCTGCAGAGCCACTGTGTCAAAAACAGAAACAACCATATGATAATATAAA
The DNA here is from genome assembly GCF_951216825.1 of Electrona antarctica. NCBI lineage: Eukaryota > Metazoa > Chordata > Actinopteri > Myctophiformes > Myctophidae > Electrona > Electrona antarctica. Next base: position 56,927,970 of record NC_136807.1, read on the forward strand.
AACTAATGCAATAATAAAATGTGCTTCAATGACATAGTGCAGGGTTCCCCAATTAATTTTCCTCGAGGGCCATATTTTGACTAGGGTACCAGGCTGGGGGCCGAGTCCGCACGCGTGAGGTCGAGGTCTTGCCCTGAAAATTCATTTTCAGGGCAGGACCCCATTTGAAAAGGGTGCCCAGTTTGACATGCATAGGCTACTGACCCCCATTTAATGCCATTTATATCTGGGACCCCCCCACCCCCCCCCCCCCCCCAAAAACAAAAAAATGGCCCGCGGGCCGCCTATTGGGGAACCCTGACATAGTGCTTCTCACACTAGTGAACGGTTCATGGCTCACCTCAACTTCAAACAGCAACTCTGGTTTCTCCTTGAATAGTGCAGGCAAGAGCAGAATTGCTGCTTCCGATAGGAGGCCTTAATGAAAAAAAAATACAATAATTTATTATAATAATGTTATTTTCATAATCCTTTAAAATCACGAGAACAAATGTCAGTCAAGTAGTGAGTGAGTGAGTGAGTTAGTGATTCAGGGTGCTACTGCCATCAGTCAGTTATTGTAACTTGAAAATCTAACCAGTTCAAATTACCGTAGATTCATGCAATTACCTTTTTTCTGTTTGTCATCTGCACAGTCATCAATCATGCACATTAACTTATTCTTCAGGGGACTTCGTGAAACCTGAATGATTCGAGGTGCCATCGCAGCAAGCTTATTGAGGATTTGTTGGTCCACATCAACGTTGGCGATATCTCTCAGATCCCAAGCGAGCTTTAGAAGGCAAAGTAAAAGAAACGTATAAAATAAATATATAATAAATAAATATAGTCATAACGCATGCAATTAAATAAGGAGACAATATTGACACATTATTGTACTTACTATTTTGGATTGTCTGACTGAGACATGGGAACTCAGAGAGCGTCTCTTCTGTGCTGTGGTTGGACACAAAGTTTCTGCGGTACAATTTGATTCGTGTCAACCTTTCTTTGAGGAGCTCTAGGTTTCCTCTTTCATGACTCTCAAATGTTCTTTAATGCTTCGGTCATCTTCTCCTGCATCAATCTATAAATCAAACAAGTTCTACAGATTCAAGTAAATTGCATACAATTGTTGAAAAATACAACACATTGGACCTTTAAACCTATCAGCATAAAGGTCCCAACGTTCATTCTGCACAGACTAGTTTTCAGCTAAAACAAATTGACAGTTTTTACCATGGTGCTTGGATTAACCTCAGCTGTCTCTGTCTGACGAGGTCGCTTCCTTCCAGTCCATTTTTCTGTTATTCGTGCCATTTCATTGTTAGACACAAGTAGCTTCCCTTCTTTTTTTAATTTATTATGCAGTGAATCAAGCATGGCATCCTGTGAAACAAAGTTTTTCAAGTTGTTAAAGATGAATAGAAACACTAGAATGCATCTCTTACTAGAAAACCCTTACTAGAAAGTATGGGGGAAAAGTGCCCCTATTCTGACACTGAAAATAGCAGATCTACAAGCTCACAACGTGTCACACTGCAACACATTGTGAGCTTATCATTTTGATTGATTATTGTTGGTCGAGAGAATTGGTGTAGAATGTGGGAAAAGAGCAAATCAGGCATAGAGCTGACCCCAGTCTACCAAGTATTAGTTTACCAAGTATAGCGCTCAGTTTCAGTGGTTAACAGTGACACATAGAATTGTACCGATGCAGGTAACATGAACAAATAAAAACTTACATAGCCAGACCCAATGCTTTCCCTGAGGAATGGGTAGTCCAGGTTTAGGGTTGACAGAAGTTCCACATACTGAAAACGAGTTGGGAGCCTAAAAAGGAAAATCAAACAGTATTAGTGTTGATATTAGCCACACTGACAATTGACACATTTCCAGACGTCACACTGATAAGAAGTTAAGAACCTGTATGTGCGCGCAGGTCGGGGTCAAAAGAAACCGATCACTCATTAGATGCAATGTAAAAGTGGTCACAGCACTGACGTGTAAAAATGCATCCCATCAAACTTTCAGATGCTGTTTTTCTCCCAGTGTGGAAGAAGAAGATTTAGGGTGGCTGTTTACTGCGATCCCTTGCTCTTGAAATATACCTTGTTTTATGTTGTTAAGTATACAGTAGAGTACAATGACTGGTCAGTTATGATGATGTAACCTTTTCTCTTTCAAATGAAAATAATCTCTCCTCACTATTTGCAACATCCTGTGTGAGGTGGAATGGTCCATCTGACATGGATACTTCTATGATGAATCTTTACATACCGATACAGTGCAGTGCCATTGACAATTAATCAAGTTAGAATGGAATTTGTAGTAGAAACTTACATTGTTGTCTTACTGAGGTGGTTAAAAAGAGTCTGGATCAAAAGACTTCGTAGTTTTGCTTTACTTGCACTCTTCAGATCAGGATCTCGACTGTCTATGGCCATCCTCAGCACTGGTGGAATCACCAAAGAGGTATCTGGATGAGAACTTGGTTGGCTGGCGTGATCACATGTTCTTGTAGCGGGCTCTCTGCAGAGGAATAATGAGAGGAAGAAAAGATAACTCAGAGAGATGACCAGCATAAATGGTGAACTACAATGAAATAATCAGTAGCTAAATTAATTACTATTCTGGTAATCTTTATGTAAACACATTTTCATACCAATACATCACTTTCATACCAATACAACAAGTTATACATAACATAAAATAATAAATAAATAATTTAGATAAGTAGAGCAACTAACTTAACATTATTTTACTCATGTTGGCTATTCAACATACTATCTGGTCTCAAGCCCAATTTTGCACCAGTGATTCCCATAGGAGATTTGTGGTATTAATTCAAAATCAGGACATTTCACAAAGTTTCAAGGAAAATAGCTATAGCCAATCTACAAACTCACAGCCTATTGCAATGCAATTGGCTTGCAATGCAATGTTGTGAGCTTGAAGATTGGCCATTTTCGAATAGCCAAAGCATAACATAGTGGTATAACAGATGCTTTGCTATTTTACCTGTACCCCGGCCCAGGCCCCACTTTGAGAACAATTGTAGCCTACTATAGTCTACTTGCCAGCCCATAGAGCCCCATTGTGAACCCGGACATGTTGAGTACACCAAGGTTTTATGTTAGAAATGTTGAGTACGGGTCCCCAGCATGGAGAAACTGACAGATGCTAACTTGCATATGTTGAGCAATTTTCATAATTGGCATAATATATAGAAGGCAAACAAAAATTTCATCATGCTTTATGTAGCACTTGCCCAAATGGGCTGATGGCTATGGCCGTTTTTAGCCCAAGGTGTGTATTGTGTGCAAACGTAATGCTTGGAATGGATTCAGCATCATGAAAACCCTTAAAGCATGATGCAATTTAGATTTTGTTTCCCTTATAGGTTGTTAATGGTATGGTCACATATTATGCCAATTATGAAAATTGCTCAACATATGTAAGTTTATAGCATCTGTCAGTTTCTACATGCTGGAGAGTGGGACCCATACTAAACATTTCTAACATACAACTTTGGTGTACTCAATATGCCTGGGTTCACATTCTGGCAAGTGGACTAATATATCAAAATATATATATAAAATTATCTACACCAGCCTAAACAAGTCACTATGCGACCGTTGTGAGCTTGTCAATAGGGTATTTTCGCTATTTTAACTTATAATTACGCCCTATATTGAAAATAGCCGACCTACAAGCTCACATGTGTCGCGACGCCAGGGTTGACATGACAGTTGTAAATTAATAATGGGCCTGATATCGTTTGGACAACTGCACCCGAAGATAGTTAAAGCCTGTGTTTTTCCCAAATGGAAGGCTTATATTAAAAATACTCAATATCCATAAACAGCCATTTCCACCGTCTTCAAAGCAACCATAACAAAACACGGTACAAAATAGCCCCTCCGCCGCGGTTCCATGTGTTATAAGATAAGTATACAAACAAATAGCAAATTACCTAAATAAAGTTTCCCCTGTGACATAAAAAACGGAGTTCTTTGACATTTAATAAACACTCACCTCAACAAACGCTGGGTCAAACCTGGGTACTTCTATTTTCCTTGCAGAATAAACGCTGAAAGTTGGAGTCCGAGTCCGAGTGACGCAGTTTTTATTATTTCCTCTTCTGGAAAGTTCAAAGCTCGCGCTAAGAACAATCAGTGTACGCTTGTCAAAAACGAACTGATCTACAAGCTCACTCCGCGTTGTGACGCGACGAGTTGTTAGCTTGTAGATCTTAACATGAAACCGTGACGTGGAGTCAACCAATAACAAACAAAGAAGCAGTTTACGTCTTGCTTGTATCACGACACTAGAACGAGAGAGAAAAAGAAAAGAAGAGACGACACACACACACACACAGTGTGTGTGTGTGTGTGTGTGTGTGTGTGTGTGTGTGTGTCGTCACACACACACACACACGTGTGTGTGCGTTCGTGTGCGTGCGCGCGCGTATCACTCCCGTCTCCCATAAATTCCATAGTAACACCAGTGTGTGTGTGTGTGTGTGTGTGTATATTTATCACTCCCATTGTAACAATAACCAACACCAGTTATATATATATATATATATATATATATATATATATACACACACACACACACACACACACACACACATAATATAGGCCTAATATAGTTGAAGGTCGCAATTATATTATTATTATTATTATATGATTATCGAAGGTTAACTATAGAATCGTACGTCACCCAAAATCCCCATACATGGGAAAAAAAAACATATTGTGCCCAGGTCTCGTGACATCACTATGACATCATCAGGGATGATAGTAAATCAGGGATTATATAGTAAATGCGACCTGCTGTCGCAATTCAGCCCATATATGGAGATCCTGATGTCATCAATATTAGTATATGGATATATGTCAGAACCTGTTCTGGCCATATGTTGATCGTTCCCCATCCGTCCTTCCTCTTCGATGTCTCCCTTTTGACTGATACCTGTCCATTTAAACTCTAGACGGGCCTGCCCCAAAGTTATTAGTGCAGCCGCGCCCGGCAGCCGGCGAAGAGTATAGTTCTCAACAGGCCTGAAAATGAAATCCCGGCCCTACCTGGGCCCTCAAAGCCTGTACACTCAAGACACTGCCCCCTCTGCCACCCTTAGATCTCCATATATGGAGCTGACCTGTTCTGACATTCCATATGTTGATCTGACCTTATCAAACCCTGTACACTCAAGACACGCTCCATATATGGCCAGTGCACACGACCTCGCCCTCAGGCGTCTTACTGGTATAGTTGCGACCGTAGGCCACAGATTACAATGTAAACCTGAGAAACCTGTCAGTCAGTGACTCCGTCGCACCACCATATATGGCCGTCAGTCCGTCACGCATCGTGACACGTCACCCACCATATATGGTCGTCAGTCCGTCAGTCAGTCCGTCTATATATGGCCATGTCCATATGACACTGTCAGTGAGGGATCATCACCTAGATCATCACGCTCCATAAATGGAGCTTACCTGTTCTGACATTCCGTATGTTGATCTGACCTCATCAAAAGCCAGTACACTCAATACACGCTCCATATATGGCCAGTACAGAATTCATTCCATATGTTGATCTGAACCCCATGCAAAAGCGCCAACGCTCGCCCACGCGTCTGGCGGTCACCCAGTCGGATGCGTGCACGCGGCATCGCCCTTTAGGTCGAGGTCGCTTCTCACCATCATCAGGGCTTCTTACTGGTACATCTTTAAGCTACTCTTTTGCAGATGTCACACGTTCACACATTGTCAGATTTTCCAAGTGGCCTCATGATGTGTAAATCAATTTCCCTGCTATTTTTAAGTAAAAAAGGTATAAAAATTTCAGTAATGTATTGGTATATTTCAGTTATTTGTCATATCTGCCCTGGGGGTGCTAGCACTTCAGTAATTGTGTTGAGGTGCTATATAGCACCACAACTATCCCTAAGAACCACTAAAGAACCCTGGGTGCTATATAGGACCTTAACTATCCCTAAGAACCACTGAAGAACCCTGGGTGCTATATAGCACTTCAGTATTTGAGGTGCTATATAGCCCCACAACTATCCCAAAGAACCACTGAAGAACCCTGGGGTGCTATATAGCACCACAACTATCCCTAAGAACCACTGAAGAACCCTGGGGTGCTATATAGCACCTTAACTATCCCTAAGAACCACTGAAGAACCCTGGGTGCTATATAGCACTTCAGTATTTGAGGTGCTATATAGCACTTCAGTATTTGAGGTGCTATATAGCACTTCAGTATTTGAGGTGCTATATAGCACTTCAGTATTTGAGGTGCTATATAGCACTTCAGTATTTGAGGTGCTATATAGCACTTCAGTATTTGAGGTGCTATATAGCACCACAACTATCCCAAAGAACCACTGAAGAACCCTGGGGTGCTATATAGCACCACAACTATCCCAAAGAACCACTTAAGAACCGCTAAGGCACCAAAGCCACCCAAAGAACCACTGAAGAACCGCTCAGGTGCTATATAGCACCACAACATTCCCAAAGAACCACTGAAGAACCGTTTTTTTTGTGTGTGATATACAGTGGTGCGCGCTTTCAGTTCACAACAATTAACGAACACATTAAATTGTTTCAGCATCTTGTTTCAACATTTCAGCATGATTAACAGTAAATAATTAAATTGTTTCAGCCATAAGCGGCGGGTGGATTTTACCTTTAGCTAGGTGGGACGACGCAGATTTATTTATTTATTTCCCCCAGATGGTCTAACAATCTCATGATTTGACCAATGTATTACCAATCTCGTACACCATTGCTCACAAAAGCAAGATCCTTGACCAAATTACAGCCACTGCATCTTACCTTTTAATTAAAGTAAAAGTAGTCTGAGGAAAGGGAACAGTTCTGTTCCCCGGACATTGTTTTGGGATAGTTTTGCTGAGATGGCTCTGTTTGTCAAGTCTCAAGTCAGTGTGGAGATTGGCCGGCGGTGTTGCTGCCCTCCCCTCCCCTCCCGACTCATGGCTCTTTACAGACGGGCCGACGGTACACAGACAGCAGCCTCTCCGCTGACTGTGTTAGTGTTGCGTTGCTGCAGGAGACGGAGTGTGAATGAACCGTGCGGTCACTGGAACAAAGCCACCGTATTAGCATTTGAATACCTGTTCTGTGAACACCGTAAAGGTGTGTGCCTACGTGACAAAATGACCAGGGGGAGGGGATCTTCAGCCTTAATCTCAGTGGGTGCTATTTGCCTTATTCTTTTTTCAGTGGGTGCCCAAGCCCTCAGGCACTCCCAAAGTTGACGCCGTTGCCTCTCTCTGTTAACAACACTTAACACATGTGTTAAGTGTTGTTAACAGAGGGAGGCATTTGCTGGATGGTTTCAACACTTTAATGTTATTGTAGCGACCCCAGGGCATGGATACAGATACATAGGCACATGTAGTGTTTGTGCTTTTATAGACAGTTAAATGATTGAATACATCGTTCACATACGGCCGTCAGCACTGCTAGTTAGCACTGTTAAATCAACATCCGGTGAGGGGAGGATACGGATTGTGTATGTATGTGTATGGAAATCAGCGCATACAGTGGGTGGGCTTTAGACCGGATGTAAGCCCTGCACACTAAATAGAAACCAGGCTCCACAGATTGCTTCATTGTTGTGACTTGTGACTTGTTGTGGACATTATCTGTTTATTCGGTTTTATCTTAGTCTCAGGGAATGTGCAATATTGTATGGCCATTAACATGTAGAAATTCTAGCATGATTTTCCATTTATTTTCCCTAAAATTAAGCTTTGAGTGTCATTATTTTTGATTCAGTGATTGTGTCACTTCAATAAAAGAATCACACCTGTGTGAACTGAGTGGTGCAACTACACATTTATTGTTATAGTTACTGTACATTAGAACCAGGAAAGCATCTGTGTCTAAGGAATAACTATAAAGATTGATTATATAGAGATTGATTCACTCTGACGTGATATCTGTGATGTCAGTGACGTCACATACTAACCATAGCAACCATGCTCGTTTTTTTGGTTGCTAACCATAGCAACCATGCTCGTTTTTTTGGTACGAACAAACACGGGTACAAAGCCAGTTGTTGGAGTGGTTTGCACCACTCAAAAATACTGGGTTAATTGTTACATACAATTCTACTGTTTTACTATACTGTACATTTTGCAATTAAAAGCAGGTCTGTCTGATCTACGGTTTCTAGTGTTGCACTGTTGACAGCTAAAATGTGGGGGTGGTTAAGGTGGTCATTGTGGGTGGCGTTAAGTACCTATTGTCCCTCCCATTGACACACCAGCTATAGGTGTGGGGGATTTTCTATTTCAATTCAATTCAATTTCATTGAATGATACATCATATGAAAGCTTACATTATGTACTTTAATAATCTGTAAAAAACTGAAAAATTACTCTGGTCGAGATGAGGGCCTATTTGCCAGACCCGGTCACAAATGTGAGGGCAGAAAAGTGATTGGCCAGAACTAAATTTGTGATGATTTCATTGGCTGAGCACGGAATATGATGTATGATGAAAAAATAAATACTTGTAGTTACTGCACTGTGCCCTATATGCGGTAGAGGGCATATAAGAGAAAACCTCATAGACAAGATTTCATTCCGGTGAAAGAAAAATCCCTTTCTGTGGTGAGGGGAGGGGGGGGCTCAGAGTGCATCCACTAAGGAAAGTAGGCTTTCTAATAACACACAGCAACATTCATACCCATTCACATTTCAACACAACATTCACACCCATTCACATTTCATCAGTAAAACACACAGCAACATTCACATTTCAACAGTAAGGTCTCCTTAGATGGTGAACATCAAATTAACTTACATTTAACTATAGATAAAGTGCCCCTCGGGGCACAGGTCTCCGCGATAATAGGCCAATGTGAAAAGGGTGCCATTTCTTCTTACGCCTTGAATGGCAATTGCCATGATTTGAGGCATTTTGTTCCAAAAATGTGTTTTGCAAAATTCCACCTGTTGGTGGCGCTATAACAGGCCAATGTGAAAAGGGTGGGATATATTACTCAGCCTAGTAGGAAAGTCTGTGAAAGATTTAACGTAAATTGCATGCTCCGTTCATGATTTGAGGCTTTTTGTTCAAAATGGGCCAATCCTGCAAACTTTGAAAGCCAATGTTAGCCAATTAGGATGGAGTATGAAATATCGGACAGATCCGTCTTGAACACATGACTATAGAGATAGTGTGTATTGATTTTTGGACTGAATCTGGAGGAGTAATATCAACAAATGTGTTTTTCAAAAGTCCGCCTCCTGGTGGCGCTATAACAGGCCGTTCTGGAAAATTTGGGGCAGAGCTTCATCGTTGGCATCGACCGGGTTAACGGTGCCGGAGCTGTACACGCACGCGCACGCACGCACACACACAGTGCAGCCAGCCGTCGGCCTGGTGGAGACAATGAGCTGTCTATCAACTGTGAAGTGGCTGCAACATTCAACAGGTTACTGTAATAGATTAGAGTGGTGATTGGGTGCCACCTTGTGGCTTTAACAAGCAATTGCAGGAAACAGCTTGGAAATATTCACAGAGGTACCAGACAGAGAACGCTCTATTATTGTTTTAATGTTAACATATATACATATTCACAGAGGTAGGCTACAGACAGAGAACGCTCTATTATTGTTTTAATGTTAACCGTCCTGCCGCCAGGCACGAGGAAAACGAGAACCTACTCTTTCTAACTGCTCCGCCAAATAGGCCGTGCTGCGAGGTCCCTTTTCGTTCGGTTTCGTTCCCGCGTCTTTGGCACTACGATTTCAATGCATATTTCCATAGACAATACCCTTCTGGACTTTGGGTTAAAAGTTCTCCGCATAATATCCTGCAGTATTTTGTCACAAGCCAGAAATGTGTATAACCAAAAAACGAAAATCTTGTGCTGCTATTTTTGCTTGTAAAATGTGTTATATGGATTTTGGCAACACCAAATCTTTCTCAAATGTCATAAATACATATACCTAACATCTGAAACAAGTATTGGTGCCTTAGTTTACTCATATGTGAATCTAGATCATGAAATGTAGCAAATTTGTTAAAGAAAACGCTTCAACTTAAGTGATTGGCACCTAGCACAATGAAACATACACATAGAAAATGTAGCCAAAAGCTTATGTTTCATACATAAAAAATGTCACAACCTACTGTGTAATGAAAGGTAGAAAAGAAAAGCAGCCCACCTTGGCCCAAAATGGCTGAAAATCTATCAAAATGTTACCATTTATAAATTGGAATAATGAAAAAAATGGAATAAAAATAAATGCACTAAAGGTCAGAATTATTACAACATATGGTATGAAACATTTATACAAGTACCACAAAGTGTCACATTTGCACATCACCCCCCCCCCCCCCAGCTCAAGTGCAGTTAGTCAGTCTATTTGCCAGCCCATAGAGTCCCATTGTGAACCCAGACATGTTGAGTACACAAAAGTTTTACATTACAAATGTTGAGTATGTATGGGTCCCCAGCATGTAGAAACCGCCGGATGCTAACTTGCATATGTGAGCAATTTTCACAATTAGTATAATTAGCTTTAATGACCATACTGTATATGGACAAGATTTCAGCAATAGTCACGGGCCTTATGGATTTGTCCGCGCCAATCAATATTAAAAGGACTAAATTTGGCCCAGATGTAGTCCAGGGCATGCTCTAATGATTTAGTCCGGTAGCTTAGCAAAATTATGTGGACGCGGCGGACAAAAGCGCCAACATTTTTCCACATGCTCTCCATAACCATATGTTTCATTTTGGAAGGGGGGCCACGTCATCAAGATGTCAGAAGGCGGCCATCTTGGCGTTCAAAGATGGCCGCCATGTAATATAATAAGTTCCACTATCTGGGCTTCTAAGCCACTTAGAAGGTCAATCTTGGTGTCAAAATATACATTATCTGGGTCAAGGAATGCAATAAGGTCATTGGGAATATCAGTAGACGTTTATTTGTGCCAATATTGAATAAATACGGTCATTCTAGCAACATATTTACATTAGTACAGCAAATAATAGGAACGATCTTTCACTTGGTGATACAATCGTGACATTTGGCATGAACATTCGTCTGGGTCATCTCTTTAACTTTTTAAACCGAGCCACCGAAAAATCCAATATGGCGGCCATTTTTCAAGATGGCCGCCAAATGAAAAAGGCCTTTTGTGGCGGTTCTGGACAACCGTGGGTCCGACTGACTCGACACCGGGCACTGCACTCCCTGTGGGTATGTGGAACGTGTGTGTCGAATTTGAAGTCGGTGGGGCAAACGGTTCTCGAGTTACGTGGATTACAGATGTACAGACACACACACAGACTTTGTGCATTATAGTAGGATGTTGCCATCTTGTTGTAGCCCAGGTCTCCCTTCTAAAATAGATTATTAATTCATATTTATGTCAATGGGCAATGCCATGAGTTTCAGAGGGTTTTTAGACTGTTTTTAGACTAGAGGAAAAATGGGGTAGGTATTTGTGGAGGAGATAAGAAAGGCAGCCACAGTCATGAAGGAAGTAAGCAGGAGTAAAAGGAGATGATGGGTAAGGCGAAGAGAGAGGTGATGTGAGGTGGTGTGGGCTAAGAAGTGGTGAGGGCTAAGATAAAGTATATGAGATGTACAGTAAGTATAGAGGTAAGGCAAAGAGAGATGGCAAGGGAGGGAGAAATTGATATTGATAATTGATACTGATATTCTCAATGGCCTTATTGCATTCCTTGACCTAGATAATGTATATTTTGACACCAAGATTGACCTTCTAAGTGGCTTAGAAGCCGAGATAGTGGCACGTATAGATATTACATGGCAGCCATCTTTGAACGCCAAGATGGCCACCTTCTGACATCTTGATGACGTGGCCCCCCTTCCAAAATGAAACGTATGGTTATGGAGGGCATGTGGAAAAAATGTGGCGCTTTTGTCCGCTGCGTCTTGCTAAAATATGGCCTTAAGCTGCCTCACTAATTTAGCTAGGGAACCCGAGCCAGTTACCTTCGGGGTCGCCATGGCGGCCAAATCCTATATGGCCGCCACATAAAACGCTGTAACATTTGAACCAGATAAGCTACAAATGCATTGTCGATTTTGTGTTTAATCATTAGAAACCCATTGGAATGTTCCATTTTATGATTAAATCTATCTAGAACACTCGGGTTTGCCATTATGGCATACAGCTTCCTCGCTGTATGCTCCACGACGGAGCCCGCCTTCCTCACCAGCCATTTGCAGCATCCTGTTGCACACACTAAAAGATCTGAGCCTTCTTGAGAAGAACAGAAGATCAGAGTAGTCAGACCAGTCCAACGACCTGTTCAGGTGCACTCCTAGAAACTTGTAGTTGTCTACATTCTCCACTACCTTATGTTGCTGGGAACCGGAGGTACACTCTTGGTCGTGCCATAGTCCACCACCATCTTCTTGGTCTTGCTAGCATTGAGCCAGAGGCTATTTGCCTTTCTCCAGTGCACAACCAACCATGCGTGCTCACTGCTCAACAGTGTTGTTACCTTGAAGTGGAAGTCAGATGTTTATAGGGTGAACAGGAAAGGTGACAGCACTGTGCCCTGGGGAGCGCCCGTGATGTTCACCAGCACCTCCGAACAGACAACCCTGCCGTCTCACATACTGCGGTCTGCCCGAGAGATAGTCTGAGATCCATGCCACCAAACCATGGTCCACCCCCATCAACGCAAGCTTCTGTAAGCAGTTGTGACTGGATAGTTCTGAAGACACTGGAGAAGTCAAAAAGCATGATTCTAACTGCGTTGCCCATGGTGCCAAGGTGTGTGAATGCCCTGTTTAGCATGTATATGATGACATCATCAAACCCAATGTCCACCTGGTATGCAAACTGAAGGGGGCCGACATAGTCACTCACCATCGGTCACAATGCAGCAAGATTTCCACAGTTCCTCCCTGTCATCAGGGAGGGGCATATCGTTTGGATCAGCAGTTCTGGACAACCCGATCTCCATATATGCCTATACTATATTATTGAGACCACAGGTCGCATTTACTATGAAATTGCGCATTTTCCATCAGTCAGTCAGTGTATCACTCAAAATCCCCATACACAGGGAAAGTCCCCATATATGGTGCCCAGGTCTCGTGAGTGACATCACGTGACATCATCAGGGATGTCATCAATATTGGCCAGCAACTCTACAACTGACCCCAACCCTTAGATCTCCATATGGATATACTGTATGTCAGAACCTGTTCTGACATTCCATATGTTGATCCTTCCCCATCCATCCTTCCTCTTTGATGTCTCCCTTTTGACTGATACCTGTCCGTGTAAACTCTAGATGGGCCTGCCCCAAAGTTATTAATGCAGCCCGTTAGGGTGAGGTCGCTTCTCGCCCTCAGACTTACTGGTACTATACTATACTATGCTATAGCCTATGCTATACTATATACTATACTATACTGATATGCCAATATCTATGGGTGTACATACTGTAGGTAGTTTGAATCAGTGGTTCTGGACAACCAGATCTCCATATATGACTACACTACACTACACTACACTACACTACACTACACTACACTACACTACACTACACTACACTACACTACACTACACTACACTACACTGATATGCCCATACCCATGCATGGGCGTACATACTGTAAGTAGTTCTGGACAACCGCCTATCCAATCAACTTGACACCGGACATATAAATGTCCCTGTGCTGGGTCCCTGTGCTGGGGTACGTTTTTTGGGTATAGTAGCCATAATAAAAACATATATATTAGAGTTTTCTGGATAGATGTACTCATAAATTGGAGCATTTCAATGTGTTCTAATGCTTTTTAAGTTTGTCAAAAGTTCACTCGTTTTCACTTAGTGCCATCTTGTAAATATGCAAATTAAGGTTCCAGACACACTCAATCATAATTATAAGCATTCCAATGTGTTTGTAATGGTCAAAAAACATGACATAGACACAATGTTTGCATTTGTAGCTCATCTGGTTCAAATATTACAGACCATTTTAGGTATAGCAGCCATGGATTTGGCCACTATGGCGACCCCAAAGGTTGCCAGCTTGGGCGCCCTAGCTAAATCCAGATTATGTGACACTTTGTGATACTTGAATAAATGTTTCATACCATATGTTGTAATAATTCTGACCTTTAGTGCATTTTTTGCATTATTCCAATTTAGGGGACGTGGTAACATTTTGATAGATTTTCAGCCATTTTGGGCCAAGGTGGGCTGCTTTTCTTTTCTACCTTTCATTACACAGTATTTATATATTTTATGTATGAAACATACGCTTTTGGCTATGTTTCATTGTGCTAGGTGCCATCACTTAAGTTGAAGAGTTTTCTTTAACAAATTTGCTACATTTCATGATCTAAATTCACATATGAGTAAACTAAGGCACCAATACTTGTTTCAGATGTTAGGTATATGTATTTATGACATTTGAGAAAGAGATTGCGTTGCCACAATCAATATAACACATTTTACAAGGAAAAACACCAGCACAAGATTTTCGTTTTTTGGTTATACACTTACATTTCTGGCTTGTGACAAAATACTGCAGGATATTATGCGGAGAACTTTTAACCCAAAGTCCAGAAGGGTATTGTCTATGGAAATATGCATTGAAATCGTAGTGCCAAAGACTAGGCACTTTTTCTTGGGTTGCAGCACGGCCTAAAACCCAGCTTTCTCGTGTTCTAATTGTTTAATCGCTGTTTGATCGCTTTCGATGGTTAGCTGATGTTGCTACCGCAAACAATATTCTGGGACATAACACACACACTGTAGCGGCCATTTTGAAGATGCGCGCGCATCCACTTCCATTCTAAGCCCTGCATTAAAAGCCCTGTATCTCAGAAACGACATTGATGGGGCAGTTTCTGGGCCAGACAAGCGTTTTCAACGGCCTGTAGCAGGCGCTGTGATACTCGCAGTCGGCTTTATCCACCATCGACCGAGAGAACAACAACCGGTGAAGACACCACACACATCAGTTTGTCACAGGAACATGGAATTACGGATATTTGGCTCTTCAAAGTAAGTGTTACGCGCGATAAAACCCTGGCAGAACGCGATCGAGGGATGAATTAATGCTAGCGGTAAATGGGTTAAAGGGATAGTTTTTTTCAACTTAACACATAATTTGCTAACCACGTATCCGTACGTCTTTAATTAGCCATGCGTCCGGTGCGGATCACGTATCCATACGTTTTAATCACTTTTTTATTGAATACTTTCATTCATCTTTTTACCCACCCGGACAATGAAGAACCATTGATTGACCGTGATCAGAAAAAACAACAACAAAAAAAAGAGCCTCCCCCTCCTGAAAACAGGACGGCGGGCCTTGTTACGTGTAGAAGCCTGCAGGGTATCTAAAATGGACGCGCCCAATCTAGTCAGTGTGTGAATAGAAGTATCACATTTCACCCAACGCCGTAACACTCGATTCCCCCCTCCCCTCCTGTTTCTCCCGAGGAGGAGGACCTTGTGAGATGGGGGGGTCTGCCTCTCGGGAAAAAAATGATGAACGAACGCAGCCTAAACAACACCAATCTGCACCGTATGGATGCATTGCCAACTGCCATAAAACCCCACGAAGAATAAGAATAATCTGCACCGGATCGGCATTGCATAACGTCTGCAACACACATGGACAGATGCATGTTTCCTTCTTCATACTACGAACTAACAAACGAACCACAGTATCGAGGCACCGCCATGACAACAGACAGTGGCCGGTTACAGGTCTTTCGTTGGGGAATCACGGATCCATCATAATCGGCGATCGCTCGGACGTGTGATTGTAACGCTTTTGTATTAATTATAATTGCAGTGATAAGACCGCAATGAACGCGTCGGGGACGTCATCGAAACGGTTGTAACTTAACCTATAAACGAACAAAACTTTTCCCCATCCTAAACGGTTTATATACACCTTGGTGTTGTGTGGAAGCGACTGACTTTTTTCTTCCTTGCCCCAACATCACCGCCGGTTATAACATGCCCAGACATGTACAGATGGCATTGTGGTAACAAATCCCGACCCTGATGTGTGTGTCGTCTCGGACGGAAACGCAGGAAAAAGAACAAAGGAATCGTGTGATGAAAGTTCTCAGGACATCAGTATTTATTTGGTAAACACAGATGATCAGGTCGTTACAAAGCAGCATGTAAAAAGGTACACGCAATTGTCTGTCTCTACCAGCCTCCGTGTCCAAAATGAGACTAGGTCGATTCAGCCCTGAGCGAACCCCTCCAAGACATTATATACAAAAATCACAGCTCCAGGTCCCTCCCCTCTTCACCGGACATGAAATAGATACTTCCTGACTTTCGACCAATGAGGTCTTGAGTCAGCAGCAGCTTCTGGTTACAGAGGCGGGCGCTCTAGACAAAGGCATGTCTCATCTTAGGTTGGTTATGTTTCATTCCTTACTGACTGCCAGTAGGCAGTAAACAATAGTGAATATACCTCTCGCGCTCCGCGTAGGTCGAGTCTTAATATAAACAAAGTCATGTGACGTGTAGGCTGACCGTGCGTCCCGGTAGGCTATATAAGCACGTGACAGCCCGCACCCGGCCTCTTTTTTCTTCTCGCTACCTGACGTGAGTATCGTAGGTAAGTGTAGCTCCTAGAATCTGTACATCAGTTCTGTATTGCAGGTCCAAAGAGTTGTTAAGACACTATATGTGTCGTGGTGTTGACATCCTGCCTGTGGCTATTGCCGAGAGCGCAAATTGTTGTCCTCTCAAGGCTGTGGTTGTCAAATTATCACCATTTCTCTTTGTTTGTCTTGAGGATCCCTAGCTACAAACACTCTCATGTATTGTTGTTAAAGGGCTTCCTCCACACACTGGGTGTTGGCCGCGTGCTGCCGGTTTCCCACAGCACTCGCCTAATTTACCTAGTTATAATTGTTTGTTTGATAATTAAACTATATTATTTAATTCTTAATTTGATTAAGAATATATAAATAGATTCAGATTACTGGAGGTTCCCACATGGTCTGTGCCTGCACAGTCCTCGCTGGGATTGCCTAGTTAAATATCTGATTGACATTTTTGTTTGATGATTAATCTAATCAATTAATTCATCTAAATAACTTAATTTGTTTTAAAAATTCAGATTACTGGAGGTTCCCACATGGTCTGTGCCTGCACAGTCCTCGCTGGGATTGCCTAGTTAAATATCTGATTGACATTTTTGTTTGATGATTAATCTAATCCATTAATTCATCTAAATAACTTAATTTGTTTAAATTCAGACTACTGGAGGTTCCCACATGGTCTGTGCCTGCACAGTCCTCGCTGGGATTGCCTAGTTAAATATCTGATTGACATTTTTGTTTGATGATTAATCTAATCAATTAATTCATCTAAATAACTTAATTTGTTTTAAACATTCAGATTACTGGAGGTTCCCACATGGTCTGTGCCTGCACAGTCCTCGCTGGGATTGCCTAGTTAAATATCTGATTGACATTTTTGTTTGATGATTAATCTAATTAATTAGTTAATCTAAATAATTTAATTTGTTTAAAACAAATTCAGATTACTGGAGGTTCCCACATGGTCTGTGCCTGCACAGTCCTCGCTGGGATTGCCTAGTTAAATATCTGACATTTTTGTTTGATTAATCTAATTAATTAATTAATCAATCAAAATAACTTAAAAAAAGAAAGAGAAAAAACGTTACTGGAGGTTCCCACGCATTCTGTGGCTGCACAGCTCTCGCGGGGATTGCCCAGTTAAGTGTCAAATTGACATTAAGCTAACAGCAGGCTATCTTAGCCTGACCGGTTAGCTACTCTGTTTGCTGGAGGTTACTGACGTGTTCTGTGATCATACAGTTCTCGCTGGTATTGCCTGGCTATACAACTGGCTTGAGACTACTGAGCTATGGCGCGTACGTCCTGTAGCACTCAGCTCCAAGTCGACGATGGACATGACTTGTGTCCGACATGCTTGGGTGTCGGTCATCTCAGGGAAGCCCTGATTGACCCATGTATGAACTGTGGCACTCTACCACTCTCTGTGAGAGAGGCTAGGCTGCGTGAGGTGGAGAACCTCCTGTTCAAAGGAAACCTCCCACCTTCTGGGGTCCCCGCTGGGGTCCCTTCTGGCGGGAGGGTGAAGCTCAAAACGCGGGTCTCGCGCAGAGCGCGGTCACCTGGCCCGGAAGAGTTCAACGGCGGCTGTCACGACTGCTCCATATCGCCATGAAATGGACGATTTGAGGGCTGAAATAGAGCGCCTTAAGGCAATAGTACGGCCACCTCCTCCCCCGCCACAGGCGGTCCAGCAGCCACCGGCTCCTCCGCCACAGGCGGTCCAGGAGCCGGAGGGCGATGATGATCTAGAATTAGATTACGGTTATGATGATGATGACGCCATGTCAACTAGAGCTTCAGACTCTATGTTCCATGACGAGGATGATATCCCCAGGGGGGCCCCTCCCCCGAACGGGTGTGGCTTGCTCAGGCGCCTATGTCTGACAGTTGCAGACAGGCGCTACGGAAGCTGCCGGTTGGGCCGGGCCAGTTGTTTGGCCCGGAGGCAAACGAGGCACTGCAGCGTAGGCAGCAGTCAAGGCAGCCTCAGAGGACTGGGGTCAACGGGCCAGAGGCTCGAGGGCACCGCCCGGTCGACCCTCTAAGCCACGTGGCGCACGGGATCCGCGACGCCTGGGCTACTTGAATCCTCAGCCGCAGACCTGGCAACGTGACCAGGCGGCAGCAGGCGGAGGGCAATATCAGCCCAGAGGTGGGCAGCGGCTTCGCCAGCCCCAGCGTGGGCGAGGACATAGCCGGTGCCCCCCCCCCCCCCCCCCAAGCCCCCATATAACCCCCCAGGCACAGCCTGAGGGTCTGGGGCAGATTTTCACAGCAGCACCTGAATTACTGGGCAGACCATGCCAGGGATGCATGGGTCGTTACAACAATGTCCCAAGGTTACAGGCTGCAGTTCCGCCGCCGACCCCCACCACCTTCACGGGTCAGGGTGACTTCAGTCACAGACCCCGTGAAGGCCCAGTGTTTGTCTCAAGAGGTGGCCAAGCTCTTGGACAAACGAGCAATAACAACGGTTCACCCACGTTCACAGAACGAAGGGTTCTACTCCACCTACTTTCTGATCCCAAGGAAAGAAGGGTCTCTCAGGCCTATACTAGACCTAAGAGGGTTAAAGGTACCTCAAGGTCCTTCCGTTCCGACGTCCGTCGACGTCCTACAGGCTATCACACAGGGTGAGTGGTTCACCACAATAGACCTCAAAGATGCCTACTTTCATGTGCCTATACATCCAGAGCACAGAAAGTACGTACGCTTTGCCTTTCAAGGCAAAGTCTACCAGTTTGCCGTTCTGCCGTTCGGCCTGTCTCTGGCTCCCCGCATCTTCACAAGGTGTATGAGGGCAGCCTTAACGTCGCTATGCCTGTCGGGAGTGAAGATACTTCCCTACCTAGACGATTGGCTCATTTGCGCCCCCTCGTTCAGGGAGGCGGAACAGGTGACGTCCAGAGTCCTCGCTCACATCGAGGCACTGGGCATGACCGTAAACCTCGAAAAGAGCTCGTTGCTCCCAACGCAACAGACCACCTTCCTCGGCATGTCCCTAGCTTCGGTATCGATGCAGGCACGACCGACTGCACAGAGGGTGGGGAGAATTCAGAACCTCCTGCGGTCTTTCCGCCTGGGGGCGAGGTTGACCGTCCTAACATGGCTCAGACTGCTCGGCATGCTGACTGCAGTCTCAGCAATCACTCCTCTGGGGCTGCTACATCTACGCCCATTACAGAGGTGGTTCAATGGCCTTCACATGGACCCCTGTCTACACAGGGGGGTCAAGGTCAGAGTCACTCGCAGGTGCCTTGGTTATCTCCGCCGCTGGCGGGACAATGCATTCCTGCTGAGTGGAGTCCCTCTCGGCTTGGTCCCGGCGAGACGAGAGGTGGTGACAACAGATGCCTCGCCTCAAGGTTGGGGCGCGGTATGGCAGAGGAGGTCAGTCCAGGGGGTATGGCGCTCTCGATGGAGAGGACGCCATATCAATGTACTCCGGACTGTTTCCCTGGCGCTGAAGCACTTCTTGCCCTTTCTCAGGGGGAAGCACGTGCTCATTCGGACAGACAGCACCTCAGTGGTGTTTCATGTCAACCATCAGGGAGGGACCAGGTCTCTGGAGTCCCTGAGGGAAGCCCATCGCCTGTGGACGTGGGCTTATCCTCTACTTTCCTCGATGAGGGCTATGCACCTGCCAGGCAGAGTAAACTCTGTGGCAGATTATCTGTCTCGTCAGAGACTGCCCCCTGGGGAGTGGAGATTGCACCCCCAGGTGGCACAGTTGATATCGGATCGGCACGGGGTAGCCTACGTAGATCCATTCGCCTCAAAATGCACGACTCATTGTCCTCTGTGGTTCAGCCTGGCAGAGACCAGTGCCCCACTCGGGATGGACGCTCTCGCCAACGCTTGGCCGAGAGCGCTCCTTTATGCATTTCCCCCGATCCACCTGTTGTTGCCTGTGCTTCACAGGGTGAGATCGTCAGATGACAGAGTTCTCTTGGTGGCCCCCAGGTGGCCCTCGAGAATATGGTATTCAACGCTCCTCAGTCTGTTGAACGGGGATCGATGGCAGCTTCCAGTGAGGATAGACCTCCTGTCCCAGCTGGACGGGAAGGTGTGGCATCCATCGCCGAGCCTCCTTCAGCTTTGGGTATGGCCACTGAAAGGGATCAGTCACTCTTGAGTGGGCTAGGCCCCTCAATATGTGAGACCTTGTGAAATGCAAGGGCCCCTTCCACAAGGTTGGTGTACTCTAATTGCTGGGCTGCTTTCTCATTATGGTGCAGTGACAGGGGTCTGGACCCAGTCTCTTGCCCTATACAACACGTACTACATTATTTACAGTGTCTACTGGATGCCGGCCGTGCAGCCTCCACCTTGAAGGTGCACACGGCCGCTATATCCTTCAATCATAGCCATATTGATGGCAGGTCAGTTGGTGCGCATTACTGGGTGACACAGTTTCTGCGCGGTGCCAAGAGGTTACGCCCCCCTAGGGTGAGGCGTACTGCAGCTTGGGACCTGCCTCTGGTCCTGCAGGCATTGAGCAGGGCGCCCTTTGAGCCTATGGCTGGGTCGTCCTTGAGCTCGTTATCGATTAAGACTGCCTTTCTGTTGGCAGTTACGACAGCTAAGCGTGTGAGTGAGCTCCACGCACTTTCTATTAGCCCCGCATGCCTTCGGTGGAAGGCTAGCGGCACGGGGGTCACACTTTGGCCAAATGTGTCATTCTTGCCTAAAGGTTCTGCCCCCCGATTATGTTAACCAGGCCATGGAGTTGGCGGCATTCCATCCTCCCCCGTTTACATCCGAGGCGGAGGAAAGGGCCCACTTACTGTGTCCAGTCCGTGCGTTGCAACTGTACATTCAGGCAACACGGGATATTAGACGCTCAGAGCAACTGTTTGTGTGCTACGGCGGAAAGAATAGAGGAGGCGCGCTGTCTAAACAGCGGCTATCCCACTGGGCAGTGGATGCGATTAAGAAGGCTTATGAAGCATCTGGTAAACCTGCCCCCTCCGAGGTCATCTGCCATTCTACCAGGGGCGTTGCCACGTCCTGGGCGGCGATGAGAGGGGTGTCACTGGCGGACGTCTGTGCGGCGGCGTCTTGGACAGCCCCTTGCACGTTCTCGAGGTTCTATCGCCTTGATGTGGCCTCTGGATCCTCACTGACGTCAGCGATCCTGCCACTGGCTGCTACGGCAGTTTAGTAGGTTGGTTCGATTCCTCGTGACACTTCTGGTATGAGTCATCCACTATTGTTTACTGCCTACTGGCAGTCAGTAAGGAATGAAACATAACGCAAGTTACGAATGTAACTATGGTTATGTGAATTCCTGGATGACTGCCAGTAATAACGGTCACTCAGAATCTTTCAGGGCGAGAAGATTCTTAAGAGGCCGGGTGCGGGCTGTCACGTGCTTATATAGCCTACCGGGACGCACGGTCAGCCTACACGTCACATGACTTTGTTTATATTAAGACTCGACCTACGCGGAGCGCGAGAGGTATATTCACTATTGTTTACTGCCTACTGGCAGTCATCCAGGAATTCACATAACCATAGTTACATTCGTAACTTGCGTTATATCTTTTAACAGTTAACTTTGGAATAAAACCACAATGATGAATTAAAGATACAATGAAAACGTACAGAGTTAAATGAAAACGTACATAGTTAAACATAATGAAAGTATATAACTGAACAGACTATATTTAAGAAATGAATTAAGCTGTTTAACTCGGTACATACAACTATATTCCTGAAATACCCTATGTTAAGAGTACATTTTTAAATCAGTACAAACTGCACTCCTATGTAATAGTTTTCCTAGCGTTTATCTTTATTCTATAATGACAGAAGAGTTTAAGACATTTTAAGCAAGTTATGTGAAAACCACAACTTAGTGAGAAAGACAGAAGTCTCTCTCTCTCTCAGATTGTCACCGGAGAATTCTAAATTATCCACAGGAGACCAAGCTTCAAAGAGGTTCAGAACAATAGCTTGTGGGTTAAGGTGTTGAAGTAGACATTCCTTTCTATGGTAAGTAAGGAGTCTACCGCAGGAAAAACATTTGGCATGAAATCTCCATACTTTGCCTCAGAGAAACCCTAGTTTGTAGCAGTCTAATTTTAACATTGTATGTTCAAGTAGTTATGATATATACCATATGATTCATAATACACCACAGCATCATATGCGATCGATCGTAACACTTTTGTATTCATTATAATTGCAGTGATAAGATCGCAATGAACGCGTCAGGGACGTAATCGACCCGGTTGTAACTTAGCCTATAACGAACGAAACTTTTCCCCATCCTAAACGGTTTATATACACTGTGGTGGTGTCTGGTGTGCTGTGGAAGCGACTGACTTTTTTTCTTCAGCTCCAGGTCCCTCCCCTCTTCACCGGACATGAAATAGATACTTCCTGACTTTCGACCAATGAGGTCTTGAGTCAGCAGCAGCTTCTGGTTACAGAGGCGGGCGCTCTAGACAAAGGCATGTCTCATCTTAGGTTGGTTATATCTTTTAACAGTTAACTTTGGAATAAAACCACAATGATGAATTAAAGATACAATGAAAACGTACAGAGTTAAATGAAAACGTACATAGTTAAACATAATGAAAGTATATAACTGAACAGACTATATTTAAGAAATGAATTAAGCTGTTTAACTCGGTACATACAACTATATTCCTGAAATACCCTATGTTAAGAGTACATTTTTAAATCAGTACAAACTGCACTCCTATGTAATAGTTTTCCTAGCGTTTATCTTTATTCTATAATGACAGAAGAGTTTAAGACATTTTAAGCAAGTTATGTGAAAACAACAACTTAGTGAGAAAGACAGAAGTCTCTCTCTCTCTCAGATTGTCACCGGAGAATTCTAAATTATCCACAGGAGACCAAGCTTCAAAGAGGTTCAGAACAATAGCTTGTGGGTTAAGGTGTTGAAGTAGACATTCCTTTCTATGGTAAGTAAGGAGTCTACCGCAGGAAAAACATTTGGCATGAAATCTCCATACTTTGCCTCAGAGAAACCCTAGTTTGTAGCAGTCTAATTTTAACATTGTATGTTCAAGTAGTTATGATATATACCATATGATTCATAATACAACACAGCATCATATGCGATCGATCGTAACACTTTTGTATTCATTATAATTGCAGTGATAAGATCGCAATGAACGCGTCAGGGACGTAATCGACCCGGTTGTAACTTAGCCTATAACGAACGAAACTTTTCCCCATCCTAAACGGTTTATATACACCGTGGTGGTGTCTGGTGTGCTGTGGAAGCGACTGACTTTTTTTCTTCCTCGCCGTACGGTTATCTACATGCCCAGACATGCACAGATGGATAAGTACTAGGCCTAATGACAACGCTGGATAGTGGGACTTTGATCAAGACTTTGATGTCCCCTGTTAGTGCGATCGACGGAATGAAAGCAATCTGTGCGATAGATTTGGCGATCCTCCTCCTCCTCCCCCTCCTCCTCCAGTAACAAAGCAGACTTATGGAAAGTTTAAAGTCACAGTCATTGACAGGCAGATATAAAAATTTACACAATAAATATCCTATACGTCCTATACATCGAATGAAAGCCCTGAATGTATACTTTTACGAGGAAAACAGTACACATTGATACCATGGCATGTACAGTTTGTCAGAAATTGGTTATTGAATGCACCTTGCGCCCACCAGATATAACTTCAGAGAAGACATGGACCTGAACTCCTCAATATTCACAAAATAAGGCCTATAGCGACATATAAATACTATATACCGTATGAAACAGAAGACTCTCTGCTTTCATAAGGAAAAAATTCTACTGTAATAATAAAAATCACACCCCTGTGAAGTGAGTGTTGCAACTCTGTCCCACAGAGTTGCACCACTCACTTCACAGGGGTGTGATTTTTATTATTACAGTAGAAGTTTACAGACCAAACTGTAAATAAAAGGTTTACATGACTTTCTGTCTCAGTCCATATATAGCGAGCTGTAGTGAATAAGTAGAGAAGTAGAGTTGCACCGCTCACTTCACAGGGGTGTGATTTTTATTATTACAGTAGAAGTTTACAGACCAAACTGTAAATAAAAGTTTTACATGACTTTCTGTCTCAGTCCGTATATAGCGAGCTGTAGTGAATAAGTAGAGAAGTAGAGTTGCACCGCTCACTTCACAGGGGTGTGATTTTTATTATTACAGTAGAATTTTTTTCCTTATGAAAGCAGAGAGTCTTCTGTTTCATACGGTATATAGTATTTATATGTCGCTATAGGCCTTATTTTGTGAATATTGAGGAGTTCAGGTCCATGTCTTCTCTGAAGTTATCTGGTGGGCACAAGCTGCATTCAATAACCAATTACTGTCAAACTGTAGATGGGATCAATGTGTACTGTTTCCTCGTAAAAGTACACATTCAGGGCTTTCATTCGGTGTGTTCATTTTTATATCTGCCTGTCAATGTCTCTGACTTTAAACCATCCATAACTCTGCTCGCTGTTCAAGATAGCAAAAGCAGGTGTTGCAAAAAGGTCAATATCTCCAGAATGGAAGATGGTAAAATCAAAATGTATTTTTTTAATTGAAGTGGACAAGTTCAGCTTTCTTTTGATGTATGCGTGTGATTCTCGCTATAAGAGAACATTTTGCTGTGGCCCCCCGAACAGTGTCCTTCGTTCAATCTTAAGCCTATAGCACCAGAAGAACAGGCCTGGCTAGATTCGGTAGCAATCAATGTGTTAATTAACCCGGTCGATGCCAAATTTTGCACACCCACTCCCTGGATGCCAACGATTAACCTCTGCCCCATATTTTCCAGAACGGCCTGTTATAGCGCCACCAGGAGGCTGACTTTTGAAAAAAAAAATGATATTACTCCTCCAGATTCTGTCCAAAGATCCTGCAAATCGTTACACACTATCTCTATAGTCATGTGCTCATGCCGGATCTGTCCGATATTTCATATTTCATATTTCATCCTAATTGTCTAATTGGCTTTCAAAGTGGGCAGGATTGGCCCGTTTTGAACAAAAACCCTCAAATTATGAACGCAGCGTGCAATTTACGTTAAATCTTTCACAGACTTTCCTACTAGGCTGAGAAATATCCCACCCTTTTCACATTGGCCTGTTATAGCGCCACCAACAGGTGGATTTTTGCAAAACACATTTTTGGAACAAAATGTCTCAAATCATCTAATTGCCATCCAAGGCGTAAGAGGTAAGAAGAAATGGCACCCTTTTCACATTGGCCTATTTTAGCGCCACCAGGAGGCCCAAACCCGACTTTAAATCTTTACCACATTGAGATTGATTGATTTAACATTTCAGTTTGTAGAATGGGTACAGTTTGCAGTTAAAAATAAAGTTGCCTACAGGCCAATACAAACACTGCTACTGCAAGGATATATCCAGGAAAAACACTAAGACTCGTTTACATCAGGGTCCTCCATTGTCAATTCATCACAACATTTAAAGACGTACAAATTAATAAGTAAAAAGGGAAAAAGGGAACAACATACAATTGGGGGGGTGGGGGGGGGACTCTGACTTTTTTTACAGGGGCCAGTTTTGAATTGCAGCCGTCCGTAGGTGCTCTTTGAGAGCGGTTTTGAAGGAGTCAAGGGATTCACATTTCTTTATAGCTGTTGGTAGGGCGTTCCACATTTTAGTAGCATAGGAGCAAAATTAATTTAATCCATTGTCAAATCTGGGTTGCATGTGGTTTGTTGAGCTCCCTCTGGTGTTGTGAGTGTGGACTTTGTTGACATTAAGGAATACGAATCTTTGTAAAAGCATGTACTCTTGAATGCTTATAAGTACATTTTAAAGCAAGTACTTTTTTACTCTTACTTACATTTTGACTGAGCTATTTTACTTGTAGTGGAGTAAATTTGACCAGGTCGTATTTTGTACTCTTCTGTAGCTCTGCTTGTAGGTTGAAGTGTGTTCAGACTTGTGTTGCTCCAAGGGGATCTTTAGGTCAACCCACTGCAGACACTTGTCTTTACAGACTGTGATTCTCTCATGTGAGACCTATAATCTAATCTCTGACCCATTCCTCAAGGATCGCTGTAGTTCCAGGCTATTGACAGAACATGTGTCGACACGCACGCACGCACGCACGCACGCACGCACGCACGCACGCACGCATGCATCCACATACGCACTAACCTTTACAGACACGCTCAACACTCTTTCATTTAGTATAGGGCTCTATATACACATAGACATTTTAGAAAATACACACACATAGAATCATCTCTAAATCTGTGCCACACGTTGAGCTTGTAGATCTGCTGTTTTTGCTACTTTTGTGTGACAGAATGACAAAGTAGGGCATTAATTATTAAATAAAGTTAAAATATGGAGATAAGATGTAAGAGGGCATTGCCCTGCAAAAGGTGCATGCGTGTGCGTGTGTGTGCATGTGCAGGACTCGAACACGCAACGCGCTGTCAGGCCAGAGCCTATATGTGGCCTGCACCTGTCCTGGACCGCTAGGCCAGCAGTAGCCCTGGTGGTCCAGTGCGTTAGCGAGTTCTCACTAACTTACTGCCAGGAAAGCCTCTGCTGCACAAGGGTTAAAGTTCCACTGCCGTGCGAGGGCTCCAACTTTACCAAGAATAAACTAAAGCACTTCGCTATAAATCACCACAGGTTAAAGTTCCACTGCCGTGCGAGGGCTCCAACTTACCAAGAATAAACTAAAGCACTTCGCTATAAATCACCACGGGTTAAAGTTCCACTGCCGCGCGAGGGCTCCAACTTACCAAGAATAAACTAAAGCACTTCGCTATAAATCGGTGACATGAATGATTGAATGCTGATGTATTCTGATATTAAATCTTTATTTGGTAATCATTTAATGCACTTCTGCTCAGACACTCAGACAGTGGGTTGATTTCATCCAGCAAGATACTTTTACCTGGGAATAGTTATTAGTTATAGTTATCAGCAGGGCTTATTATTGCCTCACTACTTCCTGGCTTGTTCACTGCCTTAGAATGGGTGACTCTATTGAAGCCACGGATGTGGTTTCTGATTGGCTACCACTGACCACATACCCTTTCATGTGGTGTTAAATACAGGCCATTTACCAGTCTGGATAACAGCACTAGTGCTGGGAAATAGATTGGTCTAAACCAGGGGAAATAGATTGGTCTAAACCAGGGGGAATAGATTGGTCTAAACCAGGGGGAAGGGGGAATAGATTGGTCTAAACCAGGGGAAATAGATTGGTCTAAACCAGGGGGAAGGGGGAATAGATTGGTCTAAACCAGGGGAAATAGATTGGTCTAAACCAGGGGGAATAGATTGGTCTAAACCAGGGGAAATAGATTGGTCTAAACCAGGGGGAATAGATTGGTCTAAACCAGGGGGAAGGGGGAATAGATTGGTCTAAACCAGGGGTGGGAAATAGATTGGTCTAAACCAGGGGTGGGAAATAGATTGGTCTAAACCAGGGGAAATAGATTGGTCTAAACCAGGGGTGGGAAATAGATTGGTCTAAACCAGGGGAAATAGATTGGTCTAAACCAGGGGTGGGAAATAGATTGGTCTAAACCAGGGGAAATAGATTGGTCTAAACCAGGGGTGGGAAATAGATTGGTCTAAACCAGGGGTGGGAAATTATTTTTCCCAGGGGGCCAAATGAGAAACAGAAAATATTTTGGAGGGCCGGGCCAAAAGGCTGAATTGAATTATGCATAATATCAATTGTATTTCTATATAAAAAGCAGTAAATGTAGTAAAAGTTGTTTTGACAAGCTGGTAAGAGCATGTTATTATTAGGCAATCAAAAGGTAAGGTTGCCTTACAAAAATTGTAATTATTATTATTAAATTATTCAAGCTAAATTTCCCAAGCAATGGTAAACAAAATATTTGACTCAAATAATAGGATTAGTGACTATTTTAGTCAGGCTACATGATGATGTAGCCTACGATAAGAGTGCCCGCCCTCACTTCACACGGGAGTGATTTTTTTTTGCATGCTTGAGACGTTTCCTTTCCCAGTTGAAAACTATTTTTTTGTTTAAGTTACAAGTCATGAAAATACTAGCATTTTATTTTAACAATAACAACTTCAGAGGTAGCTCTCTTAATAGTTGTTCTTCCATTCGGAGGACCCTGGAGGCAGCGGTGCCACATTCACAACCCATGTCGCGTCGCTTACTATCGGCGTGGGGTGATTGTTGAGTCACAAGCTCACAACCATTAAACAACAACGACGTTCTGAAAACACAATAGACTTGGCAGCTTGGCAGGCAATGTATGCTGACGTGTGCACGTTCTGCGAGATTAGCCTACTTTGTGGTAGACGGTGTCGTGTGTAGAAAACAGACGATCCACAACAAGCTCACGGCGCCGACGCTGTCGGCGCATCCGCGCATCGTCCATGCGCTCTGAACGTATGAAGCACGCCACGTTGTGGCCACAACACCGCCATACGACGCAGCATCGCCCATGCGCTCTGAACGTATGAAGCACGCCACGTTGTGGCCACAACACCGCCATACGACGCAGCATCGCCCATGCGCTCTGAACGTATGAAGCACGCCACGTTGTGGCCACAACACCGCCATACGACGCAGCAGCGCCCATGCGCTCTGAACGTATGAAGCACGCCACGTTGTGGCCACAACACCGCCATACGACGCAGCATCGCCCATGCGCTCTGAACGTATGAAGCACGCCACGTTGTGGCCACAACACCGCCATACGACGCAGCATCGCCCATGCGCTCTGAACGTATGAAGCACGCCACGTTGTGGCCACAACACCGCCATACGACGCAGCAGCGCCCATGCGCTCTGAACGTATGAAGCACGCCACGTTGTGGCCACAACACCGCCATACGACGCAGCAGCGCCCATGCGCTCTGAACGTATGAAGCACGCCACGTTGTGGCCACAACACCGCCATACGACGCAGCATCGCCCATGCGCTCTGAACGTATGAAGCACGCCACGTTGTGGCCACAACACCGCCATACGACGCAGCATCGCCCATGCGCTCTGAACGTATGAAGCACGCCACGTTGTGGCCACAACACCGCCATACGACGCAGCATCGCCCATGCGCTCTGAACGTATGAAGCACGCCACGTTGTGGCCACAACACCGCTATACGACGCAGCATCGCCCATGCGCTCTGAACGTATGAAGCACGCCACGTTGTGGCCACAACACCGCCATACGACGCAGCATCGCCCATGCGCTCTGAACGTATGAAGCACGCCACGTTGTGGCCACAACACCGCCATACGACGCAGCATCGCCCATGCGCTCTGAACGTATGAAGCACGCCACGTTGTGGCCACAACACCGCCATACGACGCAGCATCGCCCATGCGGTCTGAACGTATGAAGCACGCCACGTTGTGGCCACAACACCGCCATACGACGCAGCATCGCCCATGCGCTCTGAACGTATGAAGCACGCCACGTTGTGGCCACAACACCGCCATACGACGCAGCATCGCCCATGCGGTCTGAACGTATGAAGCACGCCACGTTGTGGCCACAACACCGCCATACGACGCAGCATCGCCCATGCGGTCTGAACGTATGAAGCACGCCACGTTGTGGCCACAACACCGCCATACGACGCAGCATCGCCCATGCGCTCTGAACGTATGAAGCACGCCACGTTGTGGCCACAACACCGCCATGTAAAAAGCAACTCCACCTCCATAGCAGTTTCTGTCCTTTCTATAGATATTATACCCTTGTATTGATAGTGCACCATTACCCTTGTATTATACCCTTGTATTGATAGTGCACCATTACCCTTGTATTATACCCTTGTATTGATAGTGCACCATTACCCTTGTATTGATAGTGCACCATTACCCTTGTATTATACCCTTGTATTGATAGTGCACCATTACCCTTGTATTATACCCTTGTATTGATAGTGCACCATTACCCCTGTATTATACCCTTGTATTGATAGTGCACCATTACCCTTGTATTATACCCTTGTATTGATAGTGCACCATTACCCTTGTATTATACCCTTGTATTGATAGTGCACCATTACCCTTGTATTATACCCTTGTATTGATAGTGCACCATTACCCTTGTATTATACCCTTGTATTGATAGTGCACCATTACCCTTGTATTATACCCTTGTATTGATAGTGCACCATTACCCTTGTATTATACCCTTGTATTGATAGTGCACCATTACCCTTGTATTATACCCTTGTATTGATAGTGCACCATCCTCAAATGAGTCGTCTAAGTGGCCAAAATACTGATATTGTTTGATATCAACATATTCTTGACATCCTGAATCTTATTTCTAAGACTACAGATATTCAGGTGGGCTATTTTTAGCCCTTTCTTGGGCAATTTAGCATTTACAGACATAAGAGTTGAGATAGTCAACAAAGAAAAATAAGACATTTTGTCCATCGCGATTCTGATCATGAAGTACATGTGTGTGTGTGCGTGTGCGTGCGTGTGCGTGCGTTCAGATACTAATCAAGCTGCTATTGGTTGCTGTTCCCGGGGCGAATTATAAATTTGTCATGCCTCAGATAGGCAGTGTCTCCTCTCTCCCTAGCCTCCTTCATGCCTCAGATAGGCAGTGTCTCCTCTCTCCCTAGCCTCCTTCATGCCTCAGATAGGCAGTGTCTCCGCTCTCCCTAGCCTCCTTCATGCCTCAGATAGGCAGTGTCTCCTCTCTCCCTAGCCTCCTTCAGTTTGTCATGCCTCAGATTGGCAGTGTCTCCTCTCTCCCTAGCCTCCTTCAGTTTGTCATGCCTCAGATAGGCAGTGTCTCCTCTCTCCCTAGCCTCCTTCAGTTTGTCATGCCTCAGATAGGCAGTGTCTCCTCTCTCCCTAGTTTGTCATGCCTCAGATAGGCAGTGTCTCCTCTCTCCCTAGCCTCCTTCAGCTCAGATAGGCAGTGTCTCCTCTCTCCCTAACCTCCTTCAGTTTGTCATGCCTCAGATAGGCAGTGTCTCCTCTCTCCCTAGCCTCCTTCAGTTTGTCATGCCTCAGATAGGCAGTGTCTCCTCTCTCCCTAGCCTCCTTCAGTTTGTCATGCCTCAGATAGGCAGTGTCTCCTCTCTCCCTAGCCTCCTTCAGTTTGTCATGCCTCAGATAGGCAGTGTCTCCTCTCTCCCTAGCCTCCTCCCTAGCCTCCTCTCTCCCTAGCCTCCTTCAGCTTGGGGAGTAGTTCTTTCCTTTTCATTCGGACTGCATCAGTGTAGTCTTCATTAATGTAAATATCAGTTCCAATCAAATTTCTGGCTTTCATCAACACTGCTGATCTGTCCTTGAATCTTAAAAACTTCACCACAATGGGTCTGGGTCTGCTGCCACCAGACACTAGTCTCCCAATGCGGTGTGCACGCTCGATTTCAATGTCCCTGTGAAGTTCTAGTTTCTCCACAAGAACCCTCCTCAACTTTTCCTCTGTATCTGCCCAGGTCTCCCCAGGCTTCTCAGTGATGCCGTCAAAAAGCAGGTTGTTCCTTCTCGATTGGCCCTCTACATACTCCATTTTATCTGTGACAGCTGACAGGCCCTCACAGCTCTTCCTGTAGTCAGCTTGCATGGAGTTACCCCGTGCAGATTGTGTTGCATTCTGACCTTTGATATCATTTACCTCCTTTTGCGTAAATTGTATGCTTGTTTTTATCTCCTGCACCTCTCTTGTAATTGCATCCAACCTAGAGTTAGTGGAGTCCATAATGAGTTTCACAAAACCTTGAAAAAGTTCCTGTTGCTGCTGTAAAAGTGCAGTAAACATGTCTTTCTGCTGTTGTAGCAGTTCCTTTACCTGAGCATGTGAGACCAGGTCCTCCTCTGACCTCTCCTCTTTCAGCTCTGCTTGCTTTTTCCTCGAAGCCATCTTGAATACCCTCCTTGGCCTGGTGGCCAGCTGCTGCCTGGTGGTGGCTGCTCCTGGGGCTTGCCTGTTGGCTAGCTGCTGCTCCTGGGGCTTGCCTGGTGGCCTTGTGCTGCAGTGCAGCCTAAGCCCTGTAGCTAGCTGCTGCAGGGGACCGGCCTGGTGGTACAGTAGCTAGCTGCTGCAGGGGACCGGCCTGGTGGTACAGTAGCTAGCTGCTGCAGGGGACCGGCCTGGTGGTACAGTAGCTAGCTGCTGCAGGGGACCGGCCTGGTGGTACAGTAGCTAGCTGCTGCAGGGGACCGGCCTGGTGGTACAGTAGCTAGCTGCTGCAGGGGACCGGCCTGGTGGTACAGTAGCTAGCTGCTGCAGGGGACCGGCCTGGTGGTACAGTAGCTAGCTGCTGCAGGGGACCGGCCTGGTGGTACAGTAGCTAGCTGCTGCAGGGGACCGGCCTGGTGGTACAGTAGCTAGCTGCTGCAGGGGACCGGCCTGGTGGTACAGTAGCTAGCTGCTGCAGGGGACCGGCCTGGTGGTACAGTAGCTAGCTGCTGCAGGGGACCGGCCTGGTGGTACAGTAGCTAGCTGCTGCAGGGGACCGGCCTGGTGGTACAGTAGCTAGCTGCTGCAGGGGACCGGCCTGGTGGTACAGTAGCTAGCTGCTGCAGGGGACCGGCCTGGTGGTACAGTAGCTAGCTGCTGCAGGGGACCGGCCTGGTGGTACAGTAGCTAGCTGCTGCAGGGGACCGGCCTGGTGGTACAGTAGCTAGCTGCTGCAGGGGACCGGCCTGGTGGTACAGTAGCTAGCTGCTGCAGGGGACCGGCCTGGTGGTACAGTAGCTAGCTGCTGCAGGGGACCGGCCTGGTGGTACAGTAGCTAGCTGCTGCAGGGGACCGGCCTGGTGGTACAGTAGCTAGCTGCTGCAGGGGACCGGCCTGGTGGTACAGTAGCTAGCTGCTGCAGGGGACCGGCCTGGTGGTACAGTAGCTAGGCTAGTAGCTCCTGCCGATGAATCCTTACAGTCAGATGTTTAGCTCCTTATAACTGTAATCTGTCCCTGGCCAGGTCGCTGCCTCCGGGTTCCAGGTTTAAGCTCCTGCTGGATCTTGATAGGTGGTGACTGGTTCCTCACTGGAGCCTAGGTCAGGCCTAGATATGATCTAGAGCCTAGACACAGTCTCTCTCCAAGTCCAAAAACCAGTTCAAAAATCCACTATTAGTAACAACTTTACCATGTGTATTATAAAACACACTTAAAGTATCACTGTAGGCACTTTTGTCGAAGAAGTATCTATTATGACCAAGATTATAGGCAGTTGTATCCACAGCTTGTTTGGCCTGTGGGTGATGATTGGAGCTATAGAGATGGAAGAGTCTCTGAGAAATGTGGAGGGAATATTGTCATGGCCAGTGGCCTTGTGGGGTTGAAGGGCACGCAGTCTTTTAAGTATGTCCTCAGTTGTTACCATTTTCAGTTTAAAATCATCTTTACAAACACCTAGGTTTTTGTAGAAGGCTTTGATGTGCTCTACACAAACGCCCAGAGTGGGAGGGCAGTTTGTTAACCAGCGTTGTTGCAATGTTTGTAAAGAAGATGTTTAAGTAGTTGGCCACATCTAGCTTGTCAGTGATGAGGGTGTCGTTCGATTTGATGTTTATGTTTGTAAACCTGGTTTTTAGTTTCTGACCGCAGCCTAGTTGATTGTTTAGAAGCTTCCAGAGCTCCCGAGGATTGTTTTTGATTTCCTCTGCCTTATCGTTGATGAAGTTACTTTTAGCAGATTTAGTCATGGTAGATACAATGTTTCTTAGCTTGTTGGGTTTGGTGATTACTGTCGAAGCGCCTGGCTAGCTTGGACTTGCATTTGAGAAGTTCAGAGCATTTTTTGTCTCTGGCTTTCATTGCAGTCAGTATGTCCGAATTCATCCATGGTTCCGAGCGGGTTTTGACCCTGATGGTTCTCAAAGGAGCCATGTTGTTTAGTACTGATGTAAATTTGGTTTTGAAGTCAAGCCATGCTTCTTCGACTAGCTCGTGTGTGTGTGTGTGTGCGTGCGTGTGTGCGTGCGTGTACGGAGAGAGAAAGAGAGTTAATTATTTCATGAAAATCAAGATGTAACGTCCTGTCTCGCTGCACCCCATGTAGGCTAGGCTACACGCTGTCACAAACATTTGGCTGTTCCTGTGTGTGTGGCATGCAGAGAGAGAGAGAGAGAGAGAGAGAGAGAGAGAGAGAGAGAGAGAGTCCTGCGATGTCAAAATGAATTGGAATAAAACACTCCTGTAGTGTGGACTCGACTCCTAGTCGGCGACCGATCGTTTAGTGCATGGGTTCTCAACCCGTGGGTCGCGACCCCTCTGGGGGTCGCCAAATTATTTTGTAAAAAAAACAATATATATATATATTTTTTGCAACTGAATGGCTGGAAAATGGAAATGCCCTGCCCTGCCCATAGGCCCTGCCCTGCCCATAGGCCCTGCCCTGCCCATATGCCCTGCCCTGCCCATAGGCCATGATGCTGCATACATAATGCCTATAATGGAGAGGTGTGTTAAAACGTTGACGTGCAAAATGCTCTCAGTGGTTCAAGGCTTCAAGTTAACGTTCACCGTTCAGCAGCACCACATATTAAAATATAAAATACACAAGGTAAACTACCAGTGTGATGTTAACGTTCACCGTTCAGCAGCACCACATATTAAAATATAAAATACACAAGGTAAACTACCAGTGTGATGTTAACGTTCACCGTTCAGCAGCACCACATATTAAAATATACAATAGATATACCACCGCTATCAGCAAAAACAATTAACGAAAATAAACAGAACAGACTGTCCTTAATAGGCAGCATGCAGGCTGAGGCTACATATTAATACAACACTTTTTTTCTTCACACAAAAAAGAAAAAAATTAATTAAAGAATACCGAATTACATTATTTCTGTACGGCTATTTTTACTTTGTCCATTCTATGGCTTTTATGGGTTTTTACGTGAACTGTGCAAAAACAGGATGGCGTCAACGGTGCCAGGGTTCAGTCTGTTTCGTCGGGCCTCTAGCACCCGACCGGCCGAGCTGAACACACGCTCGCTTGATGCACTTGACGCCGGTATGCAAAGGATCATTCTAGCCAGCTTAGTGAGCAAAGGGAACGACCCTTGCTGGTCCTGCAATTCCCAGAAACCCAGAAGATCCTTCCCGTCCCACGCGAACTGGCTGTCAAGGTACCGCTGAACCTCGTCTTTCTCATCATCGCCACCTTCATCCTCCCACTCGCTGAACTCATCTCTCTTTCTCTTGGCTGTGACGCAGGCGGCGGCGCCGTCATTTTCTTCGTCATCAGGCTCAACTAAAATGCAATCATATATGTTTTATTTCGATTAGACTGACATACTCACTTGCTGTGTTAAATTAACCATTGTACGATAAAGCTATTTCATTTTAAGATTAGGCTTACCTCGAATCGTGACCTCGGCTGTTTGGACACCCGGTGGCGGAGTTGCTCTGTCAAATGCCTTGACAAGTAACCTCGCGTTGTCATAGACAGGCTCTCTCTCATCAGCTGGTAACATCTTCAGTGTCTTGAAACGTGGAGAAAGAAAAGTTCCGAGCTTGTGTGTGATGTTGAGGGACAGTTTATCCATTAAGAACTTCTTTGCCCGTGCTCGAATGTACTTCATGTGTGGCTCGCAGTGTTTCTTCAGCTTATAAAACCAAAGCACCACTAGTTGAATGGTTGGATACGTGTCCCCTTCCAACTCTTCACTCGCTTCTTTAAAGACCGTCAAGAACTCAGTGAGTGTGTTCATCACGTCCAGCTGAATGCCGTCCATTCTGTGCTCCTGGCCCTTCTGCTCCATGGCAGTCTGAATCTCACTGTACTGTTTGATCACCGACTGCATCATCGCAACTTTACTGTTCCACCTGGTTTCACACTCCTGCATAACAGCATTCGTGAGGTTGGCGCTCACACCAGATTTCTTGAGATAAGTGACAAGGCTCTTGCAATTGTCAATTACATCACTGACAGTTTTCATGTATTCTGGTGTGTCAGGCTTGACATCAAAGGTGTGTTTGAGGACGATGTTGAGTACATGAGCTGTGCATGGCATCCAGTTGTAGCTACTGAGGGCAGATTTAATATTGGGCCCCTGGTCACTCACAAACATGATTTTTGAAAAGCGATCGGCGCTAATCCCAAAATCATACAGCTCTTTGATTACTTGGTCGTTAAGGTTGGCGGCTGTCTTTCTGAGGTATGAGTCAAATTCAGCTGTTGTTATGACACGACCCTTCAGTTTCCAATCTTCACAGATGAAGTGGCACGTAAATGCACTGTAGGCTCGTTTGTTGAAATCGTCAGTCCACATATCAGTGGTAATTGCAATGCCACACTCTATAGCTTTATTCACCTCTTTTGAAAGGATTGCTTTCTTTTCTTTGGCTGTCTTTTTGGCTCTGTCGCAGACGGTTTGTCGGTGGGGGAGTACACTGCTGGCATCGACACGTCCATAACGTGCACCTATATTAATAAGACCCTGGACTGGTCTCGTGCTTGTATCACGGCATCCTGCACGTGCGTGAGATGTCAAAATGAATTGGAATAAAACACTCCTGTAGTGTGGACTCGACTCCTAGTCGGCGACCGATCGTTAGTGCATGGGTTCTCAACCCGTGGGTCGCGACCCCTCTGGGGGTCGCCAAATTATTTTGGGGGGTCCCCAAATTATTTTGTAAAAAAAACAATATATATATATATTTTTTTCTTTTCTTTTTTGCAACTGAATGGCTGGAAAATGGAAATGCCCTGCCCATAGGCCCTGCCCTGACCTGCCCTGCCCTGCCCATAGGCCCTGCCCTGCCCTGCCCATAGGCTCCATAGGCCCCATAGACATACTGTATATAAAGGCTAGATGGCTCAAGGCAGAGTCTCTGACGTAGTTCACCCGCTGCCATCTTGCTTCGGGGCTACAGTACAGTATGTTCTATGGCAGCTCGAACAAAAATAGTCATAACTCCCTCAAATTTTGACGGATTTACAAACGCTTATCTGCATAATTTTGTTTTTTATATGAACGTCGTATAAAAGCGGACGTCTCTGACGTTTATAACAAACCAAACCGATGAAAATTGGCAAGTTATGGTTATTTAAAAAGTACATGCCCCATAGACACAATGTTATGCTGCCCCTCGGTAAGATGGCAGCCACGTAGCAACGTCGCTCTCCATTGGCCAGAGCGCGGGTCTAGCGCCATCTAGCTTTCTTATATATATCTATGATAGGACATGCCCTGCCCACCTCACGTCAATCTAAGGTGACTGACAGACAGGTCAGCCTATACGTGAACGTATTGACGTCTATCACAGAGCGACAGACTAGTAGCCACAAAAAAACAAAAAAAAACAAAAAAGCATGGCAACAGCAGAGCAAACAAACTGGAAGCACAAGTTGGACACGATACCATGCAAAAAGTTTCATCAGCAACACACCAGAACGCAATTAAGGCTACGTTTGGTCCCGTGTAAATCCAGGTATGCTGCTGTGCATGATGTACCGACAGCATCTTTTCTTTTTCCCTAAACTGCTAAACTGTCTGCTGTGGAGTTTGTCGTCTGTAATTGCCAATTTAATAATTACAGTAAAGTGGGTGGCTGAGTGGCTTTAATATTATGGCGCTAATAATATGTATAATGCTTGCTGATGCTGCATACATAATGCCTATAATGGAGAGGTGTGTTAAAGCGTGCGTGCGTGCGTGCGTCCGAATAAGACCACTCTTATACCCGAATTTCGCCGCCTCATCAAATGTCATCAAACGGTGTTCCGTGGCTCAAATGGGTCTGAGAGGCTAAATGTCATCAAACGGTGGTCTGTGGCTCAATTGGGTCTGAGAGGCTAAATGTCATCAAATGGTGGTTCCGTGGCTCAAATGGGTCTGAGAGGCTAAATGTCATCAAACGGTGGTCCATGGCTCAGATGGGTCTGAGAGGCTAAATGTCATCAAATGGTGTTCCGTGGCTCAGATGGGTCTGAGAGGCTAAATGTCATCAAATGGTGTTCCGTGGCTCAAATGGGTCTGAGAGGCTAAATGTCATCAAATGGTGTTCCGTGGCTCAAATGGGTCTGAGAGGCTAAATGTCATCAAACGGTGGTCCGTGGCTCAGATGGGTCTGAGAGGCTAAATGTCATCAGATGGTGGTTCTGTGGCTCAAATGGGTCTGAGGGGCTAAATGTCATCAAACGTGGTTCTCACAGGGTTAAAACCCTCATGTTTCTATATCAGTGGTTCTCACAGGGTTAAAACCCTCATGTTTCTGTATCAGTGGTTCTCACAGGGTTAAAACCTCATGTTTCTGTATCAGTGGTTCTCACAGGGTTAAAACCTCATGTTTCTATATCAGTGGTTCTCAAACAATTTCATGTCAAGGACTCCCAAAAAATATAAGTATTTGAGGCCGCCGACCCCCGTCTGAAAATATGTTGTTCCAGGGACCCCCCCCCCCCAGAAGCAAGGATTTGAGTTAAAAACGTACACTGTGAAAGAATATATATATTCAAACATTTGGGCCACATTTTCAAGATTTTTCAAAAATAGCAGACCTACAAGCTCATAGAGTGGCGCGCTATGAGCTTGTAGATCTGCTATTTTTCAACAGCTAAAGTATAACATAATGCTTGAAACTTTGAACTTTGAACATTCTGTGGATTTTCTGTGGTCTTGGAGTTTTTTTGCTGTTTGTTCTGAAACACCAGTGTCCTGCTTTACAAGCTCACAATGTGTCACACTGTGAGACCTTGTGAACTTGTAGATCGGCTATTTTCAAAAGATTACATTTTGAAGACTTGAAACGGGACATTTCTGCACTTTTACTCTTCTTTAAAGTGTTGATTAGATCAGATGTGTGGACTGTTAGATCAGATGTGTGGACTTAAAGCTGCAGGACAAAGACTACTTGTCATTAATCTAGTGGTTGTAAAGGTATTCATTGATTGGTTGAGTCCCGTGGTGGGAGGTCTGATTGGTTGAGTCCCGTGGTGGGAGGTCTGATCGGGTTTTGGTGAATATTAAGCAGTTCTGGTCATTTGGTGGTGGTGGGGGTTTGGGGTTCACTCATTAAAAATAAAAATCACACCCATGTGAAGTGATTGGTGCAACTCCGTGTGGGGGTCCCCCAGAAGTTCCAGACCCACAGGACCACGGCCAGGGTGCCGGCCCGGTTCCGGCGAGCCGCCCCATATCTGAAACGGTAGAGAAATGACAGAGTTACCGTGTGGGGGTCCCTCTACTCTACTGTCTGTCTGTCTGTCTGTCTGTCTGTCTGTCTGTCTGTCTGTCTGTCTGGGCAGCGGTGGCCGAACGGATTGCGGAGCGGTCTTGATACCGGAAGGTCGCCAGTTCGAATCAGCGGTCCGACACGTTAAAATTACCACCGCTGAAGTGCCCTTGAACAAGGCATTGAACCACTACGATGAAATGTTCTATGAGCAGGGCCTGGCTGGAAACAAGTTCTTGAGCTTAGCCCAGATACCCTGGGAAAATATAGTATTCATTTCTGTCTGTCTGTCTGTCTGTCTGTCTGTTGTGTGGACTGTATGGATTGGACAGATGATCAGATGATAATAATATAACCTTTATTCTTTGGGTAAATCCCTGTCCTGACTCCTGTGTCATACATGGTAGCTATATTAGCCCAATGTTGCTGTTAGTCTATAAAACCAACTCATTTCACTTAATAATGTTGATAAAACCGCATCGGAGAAACTTTTGGACCTTGTGCGTTGTTGTGCAAACGAACACCTCTGTGTTCGTGTGTGTGTGTGTTTGATTGATTGATTGATTGGTTTATTAACAGTTTGCAGAAGTACAGTACATTTCAAGTACAACTCAATACAACAACTGGTAACTGTGAGTGGACGACACCATAAAGCATTACACTTGTTTACAATAGGGCCCACCATTTTCAATTCATCAAAAACATGTAGAGACGTACGAATATACACAACTATGCAGTCAAAACAGGAAATCATCATAGAGGTAAAAAGGGAAAAGGAACATATACAGTGAGGGGGAAAAGGGGTGGGGGGGGGCAGCTTTTACGGAGGCCAGTTTCTAATTGCAGCCGTCCGTAGGTGCCCTTTGAGGGCGGTTTTGAAGGGGTCAAGGGATTTGCATGTCTTAATGACTGTTAGTAGGGCGTTCCACATTTTGGTGGCATACAGTAGGAGCGAAATGCTTTTAGTCCCTTGTTTGTGCCGAATCTGGGTTGAACTCCCTCTGGTGTTGTGGGTGAATCTGGGTTGTACATGGTTAGTTTAACACCCTCTGGTGTTGTGGGTGAATCTGGGTTGTACGTGGTTAGTTGAACACCCTCTGGTGTTGTGGGTGAATCTGGGTTGTACATGGTTAGTTGAGACCCTCTGGTGTTGTGGGTGAATCTGGGTGTACATGGTTAGTTGAACACCCTCTGGTGTTGTGGGTGAATCTGGGTTGTACATGGTTAGTTGAACACCCTCTGGTGTTGTGGGTGAATCTGATTTGTACATGGTTAGTTGAACACCCTCTGGTGTTGTGGGTGAATCTGGGTTGTACATGGTTAGTTGAACACCCTCTGGTGTTGTGGGTGAATCTGGGTTGTACATGGTTAGTTGAACAACCTCTGGTGTTGTGGGTGAATCTGGGTTGTACATGGTTAGTTGAACACCCTCTGGTGTTCTGGGTTGTACATGATTAGTTGAACACCCTCTGGTGTTGTGGGTGAATCTGGGTTGTACATGGTTAGTTGAACACCCTCTGGTGTTGTGGGTGAATCTGGGTTGTACATGGTTAGTTGAACACCCTCTGGTGTTGTGGGTGAATCTGGGTTGTACATGGTTAGTTGAATACCCTCTGGTGTTGTGGGTGAATCTGGGTTGTACATGGTTAGTTGAACTTTGGTGTTGTGGTTGAATCTGGACTGGTGCAGCCCGGTATGACATCAGATGTCCGGAATGCTAAGCGATCATTGTTTATTTTAATAACTAAGTCAAATTAAGCTCTAATCAAGCCCAAAATATCGCATTTTACGTCATGGCCATAAGGGGGTTAAGGAAGTATTTAGACAGGTACATGGGTATCTTGGTGGTGTATCTAATATTGTGGACCAGACCCATTGCAAGATGCTGTACTCTGTCGTCAACTCTAAGCCATTCCAGCCTCACAAAGTGGGCAGGGGTGAGGTGGGTTCGGGGAGTGAGGCCAAGTAGTAGCCTGACCAGTTTGTTTTGGAAGTCTGGAGCCTAGTTTTAAGGGCCTTTGGCCTGATTTACACTGGCAGCCAAATCTAGCCTGAATGTAGCCTGAATCAGATCTGTCAGGTCACATGGAATCAGATTTTTTCAAATGTGACTTGAGTCACATCCAGAGGTGGTTTCAAATCCGATTTAAATCCGATCTGAGGAGATCTGTCTCAGTCTGAACGACCACATGAAGTGACCTGAGTCACATATCAAACTGTCCAAACGTCACCCGCAGCGCGACCCGAGCGCTGCTGACGTGACGTCATTACAGAGCGTGAGTAGTATTTTAATTTAAGTATTAAACAAGAGACAGAGAA
This sequence comes from Electrona antarctica, assembly GCF_951216825.1. NCBI lineage: Eukaryota > Metazoa > Chordata > Actinopteri > Myctophiformes > Myctophidae > Electrona > Electrona antarctica. Next base: position 56,970,035 of record NC_136807.1, read on the forward strand.
AAACAACCAAACGAGAGCAAAAGAAAACAAGCGACAGGACAGAAAAGAGAGGAAAACAATATTGCAACACACGTTTGTTTTATAGGAATAATGTCTCTTCATTATGTAAGCACTACGGCGGAGCGGACAGACGGTGCAATCTGTGCCAAAGTCCTGATGTCACTCGCTCATCCCCTAGTCCAGGGTCACAGAAGTTTCATTTGTAGTCTCATATAAGCATTGTGGTTCAAAAATAAATAAACTGTCAAAGAATATTGTCGGGGAGTTGTCTCTGTATCGTTACAACAGTCAGTCACTCATATTTGATAGTCTATTTCTAGTGAAAATGTTAATAATTTGGCGGCAGTAACGTTCTCTCAGTCAGTTGATTCTTTATATCCATTTGAGTCAAACCGCTGTGATCATTTGTTTATTTTTGGAACACAGTTCTTATTTGACGCGATATGAAGAAGTTATTGGAATTCCAAGGGGGGGAGGCGGTTAAATGCAAACTGGGTAGGATGTGAAATGACGCTCCTCCTGTCATATCACTGGCTTAGGGTCGACGACAGAGTACAGCATCTTGCAATGGGTCTGGTCCACAAGATTCGATACTCCACCAAGATACCCATATACCTGTCTAGATACTTCCTTAATGTTAACGAAGTCCACACCCACAACTCCAGAGGGAGTGCAACGAACCATGTACAACCCAGATTCGGCACAAACAAGGGACTAAATTATTTTCGCTCCTATGCCACCAAAATGTGGAACGCCCTACCAACAGTCATTAAGACATGCAAATCCCTTAACTCCTTCAAAACCGCTCTCAAAGGGCACAAAAACCCTGGCAATCAAGTCCAATATCCGGCAGGCAAAAGGAAGGTCAGAATCAGGCAGGTGGTCAAAAACAAAGGCTAAATGCAAGCAGACTGGGGCAGAGGAGCAGAGAGCACAGGGACACAGGAATATAATCTGGCAGAGAACAAAGAGACAAGCAGGGTTTAAGTAGACTGAGTGTGACAAACGAACAGAGTGCAGGTGTGAAGCTCCACTCTGATTGGCTGATTGAGAGTGAGCAGATGAGTGGGAGTGACGGCACTGGAATGACAAGAAATGACAATTAGTCAGGGCAGAAACACATATGGCAACAACTAGGTGTAGTCACACCCACAGGCAGGCCCAGACCCAAGACTCAGACTGTATTCCTGACAGTACCCCTCCCCCGACGAACGCCTCCTGGCGTCACTGATGGATGAGAAGGATGTTGACGATGGAAATCCTGGATGAGAGAACGGTCCAGAATGTCTCTAGCAGGAACCCAAGTTCTCTCCTCTGGACCGTAACCCTCCCAGTCAACAAGGTACTGGATACCTCTGCCACGGCGTCAGGAATCTAACAGCTGACGAAAAGTGTAGGCAGGAGACCCATCGATAAGCCGTGGAGGCGGTGGGGCTGGGGATGGTGGTGCATGAGGACTATGGAGAACAGGCTTGATCCGGGACACATGGAACGTAGGATGAACACGACGAAGATAATTAGGCAGTCTGAGTCTTACCACTGAAGTACTGATAATCTTAATGATGGGGTAGGGACCAATAAACCGGGGTGCCAACTTCCGTGAACATGACCTCAATGGAAGATCACGAGTGGACAACCAAACCTTCTGACCACATCGGTATCGAGGTGCTCTGGTGCGGCGTCTATCCGCTGCCCTCTTCACCTGCTCCCCATGACGAAGGAGAGTTAAGAGAGCTCTCCTCCAGGTCCTCTTACACCGGCGGATGAAAGCCTGGACAGATGGAACTCTGGCCTCCTCCTCCTGAGATGGAAACAGAGGGGGTTGATAGCCAAGACAACATTGAAAAGGGGACAGCCCAGTGGAGGATACCGTTAGTGAATTGTGTGCATATTCAACCCATGCCAAACGCTGACTCCAGGAGGATGGATTTTGAGAGGCCACACAACGAAGCACCCGTTCCAAGTCCTTGTTGGCCCACTCCGTCTGTCCATTTGTCTGAGGATGGTATCCGGACGACAGGCTAACTGTAGCACCCAGAAGTCTACAGAATTCCCTCCAAAACTGTGAAACAAACTGGGGGCCTCTGTCAGAAACCACATCAACACATAAGCCGTGAATCTTAAAAACATTGTCAATCATGAGTTCAGCTGTTTTCTTAGCAGAGGGTAAGCTCTCAAGAGCAATGAAATGAGCAGATTTTGAAAACCTGTCTACTACCGTAAGAACAGCAGTGTTAACATCGGAGGGGGGAAGTCCAGTCACAAAATCCAGAGAAATGTGGGACCAAGGGCATTGTGGTATCGGCAAAGGTTGCAGCAGACCCACAGGAGGTTGGTTGGAGTTCTTATTTCGAGCACAGACTGAACAGGCAGCAACAAAGGTCCTGACATCCTCTGTCATAGACGGCCACCAAAAGCGCTGACGTAGAAAAGCCATGGTTCTTCTGACACCAGGATGGCATGCGAGCTGTGAAGAATGGCCCCACTGGAGAACCTGGGAGCGTGTGTTGCTCGGAATAAACAACAGGTTAGCAGGACAGTTTGCAGGGGTTGACTCCTGTTGCTGCGCATTACGTACTGCATTTTCAACATCCCAGGTTACTGCAGCCACAAAACATTGTGAAGGAAGAATTGTCTCTGGTTTCTTACTTTCCTCTGATTTGCAGAACTGTCGAGACAAAGCATCAGGCTTTCCATTCTTGGAACCAGGTCTGTAAGACAGAACAAAACTAGAAAAAGTGCCCTTCTGGGCACAGGTCTCCACCAGGAGGATAGGAGTGTGTGTGTGTGATGTTTGGCAAAATGTTTAGGAGCAATATAAACGTGTGTGTGTTGTGTGTGTGTGTGTGTGTGTGTGTGTGTGTGTGTGTGTGTGTGTGTGTGTGTGTGTGTGTGTGTGTGTGTGTGTCGCGGCTTGGCCTGTTGTAGCGCCACCATGAGGCTGATTTGAAAACGGTCAAGTGGCATTTCTTCCAAAGCCTAGTGGGAATATGCATGCACAGTTTCACCACAATCGGACGCTGCGTTGAGTAGTTGTGGCGATTTGTACGAAACGGGTACAAAGCGGGCTACTCCTGAAAAGTTTAGGAGCCAATCGTAGCCAATGAGGGTGGATTATGAGAAATCAAACAAACCCGTTTTGATCACTTGACTATGGAGAGCATGTGTACCGATTTGCGTGAAATTTGGATACAATCTGAAGGAGTAATATTAGAAAATGTGTTTTACATATGTCGGCCTCCTGGTGGCGCTATAAAGAGCAGATGTGAAAAATTCCAGGCAAAGGTTTTTCCTTGGCCTCTAGGGAGTTGGCATACGAAGTTATTCACAGATCCGTGCAGTTAGAGGTAAAAACACTTTTCGGCCAGGTATAGCGCCACCATGAGGCTGAGTTGAAAATGTTCATGGGGCATTTCTTCCTCTGCCTAGTGGGAATGTGCGTGCACAATTTCACGGACATCACATGATGTGTTCATGATTTGCAGCATTTTGTTTGAAACCGAGCACTCCTGCAAACTTTGGAAGCCAATCTTAGCCAATCAGGATAGAGTCTGAGAAATCTGAAAGACCCGTTTCGTTGAATGGCTCTAGAGAGACTGTGTACCAATTTGCATGATGTTTGGACAAAATATGTAGGTGTACTGTCCAAAAACTTGTTTTGCACAAAGCGGCCTCCTGGTGGCGCTATAACAGGCCATTCTGGAAATTTTGGGGCAGAGGTTCATCGTTGGCATCCAGGGAGTGTGTGTGCAAAATTTTGCATCGACCGGGTTAACGGTGCCGGAGATTAGCTGTTCACAGACGGACGGACACACGGACGGACGGACACACGGACGGACGGACACACGGACCCACGGACGGACGGACGGAGTGCAAAACATACTCTCTCCCCATGCCTTCGGCCTGGTGGAGACAAAAACACAGCCCTGCCTGGGACTGTGACACACACACACACAGGACACAGGCATTTGTCCGACCTACTAACAGTATGGTACAATACAGTACTGTACAGCACAATATGGTACGGTAAGGTACGGTACGGTACAGTAGGCTACAGTATGGTTAAGTACGGTACAGTATGGTACTGTACTGTACCGTACAGTGTGGCTGTGGCTCAGGAGGTAGAGCAGGTCGTCCAATGATCCATGGGTCGGCGGTTCGAATCCCGGCTCCTCCTGTCTACATGTCGAAGTGTCCTTGGGCAAGACACTGAACCCCAAATTGCTCCCGATGTGATGGTTGGTACCTTGCATGGCTTCCGCTACAATCGGTGTATGAATGTGTGTGAATGGGTGAATGTAATGCACAATCTATGTAAAGCGCCTTGGATATAAATGCACCATTTACCATTTAGTATGGTACAGTCTGACCCGGCTGACCACTCCCCTGCTATGACCACTTCCGGTCACTCGGAACTCTGCACTCATGGGCCCCACACTGCCCTCTCATGGCAGGGCGGACCTTCTATCTCTCCTATCAGTTTTAAAGGAGCATTCAGTGATTTGGGTGATTTGGAAAACCCCCCGGTCCGGCCCGGTAACAAGATGTGCACATGCACGCACTACAGTGGGGGGGACACGCGGCAGGCCAACAGCACACACAACCAAGGCCCGCCCCCGCTCGATCATGATTGGCGGAAGGCCCCTTTCTATCCTGATTGGATGAAGGCTGGGCCACCCAGCCAAAAACGAAACCTACGTTTTTTTTACCCCCAGGTAAACACCCCACTGGTGACAGGGAGGAACTCCTTATATGGTCAGCACACTCTATAGTAGGGAGGATTATCACAACAAAACAAAAAAAATAAGTGATATTTGAATTAAGTGAAATCACTGAATATACCTTTAACAATATGCCTGATATGCAGCGGTGAAAGTCGCTTTTAGTTCTTGCAGGAGCTCCCAGAAATTAGCGTCTGCGACAGAAACATTTTGGGGGGGGGGTCAAACCCCCAATATCCTTTAAATGCATAGAAGACTGCATTTTGGCACAGTATACCTAACCTATAACACAATACAATTACAAACACAACAGGTCTTACAAATCATTAGTCCAAAAGTCTCTTGCAATGTGCACTTAACCCTGAGCACCTTGCTATGAAGTGTTATATTACCTCGTTAACGTACTTCTACTTCTAGAAAGTAATATACTGTACATGTACAATGAGTACAAAAAAGACAGTCCTCCCCAACCAGACCATTTTAGTATATACTTTTTTTCCTGCTGCTTATAATATTTTGTTGCCTATTGAAATGTCTTCTGCTGTATATTTTTCTGTTTGTTGATGTAAAGCACTTTGTAATGCAAATTTGAAAGGTGCTATATAAATAAAGTTTTAGAGAGAGAGAGAGGGAGAGAGAGCATTCACGTTATGCTCACTCAGAGAACACAGGGAAGCTCTGAACTTTCCTTAAAAACATCTGGGACAACGCTCCACCGTCCCACACTCTTCTCCTTTCTGTCTCCCAAACTGTGGAACAAACTCCCCACTGCAGTTAGAACTGCTGACTCACTCCAAATGTCCACGTGACTCACTGTTTCCATGTCTGGTTATATGTTTCATGTCTCTCCAGTTCCTGGTCAGCCAACCAAGTTCCTGGTGGGCGCTGTGTCCGACACCAGCGTTGAACTGACCTGGGAACCGGCCTATGAGAAGGATGGCATCATTAACTATGTACTGCGCTACAAAGAGGCTGGTCATGCTGACCAGGTAAGATCACACACAACACAACACAACTACTTTTACACTTTACAGCGTGAAGCTGGTTGTAAAAACAATAATCTGCGATGAATGGTTATTTATTCAACATGAATTGTAACTTTTCTTCTTTCGTATTTATTGGTCCTTCTCATATGATGTTTGTACTTTTGTATCCTCTTCTACTGTATGAAATGTGATGTTTGTCTGTATGTCTGTTTTCAGAGCACTGAAACAAATTCCAATCAACTCTGTTGACATGGCAATCAAGTATTGAATCTTGAATTGAATCTTGAATCTTTTGTAAAAAAAAAACACGATTTAGCTTTTCATAATGTTGCTGTTGGGTGGAAACTGTTGCAATGGATCATTATTATTCAGCAGTGTAAAGTAACTAAGTACATTTACTTAAAGGCTTATTAGTTCAGATTTTTGGACTTAAAGCTGTAGGAAATACACTGCTAGCGTAGTGATACTGGACACAAAAAAATAGTTCCATGTGACAGAGGGTTCTAATAAGTTGAACGAAGGTTGCGTTATATGGTAGAAATAGGTCAACAATACAAATGATGCTAGTTTTGTGGATTTTAGGTATCTGTACTTTACTTGGGTATGTCACATTTGCAGTACTTTTACATCTACTCCACTACATTCAGAGACAAATATTGTTCTTTTACAACACTACAATTATTTTAAAGTTTTTATTTATTTCCGTTGCTGTCGGGAGGAAACCACCTAACTCATTTTTTTTAAATCAGTGCTATTGAACACCTGTCTGTGTGTTGGTTAAAACAATAATGAACCAATGAGAAGTAGTAAAAAGTGTTTCGGACAGAACCGCTTAACTCCATTGGACCCTCAAACTGTCTGCTAAAGCAGCTAACTCCACTACCTCTCCCCCTCTCATGCAAGTACACTTTGATGGGTCAGTATTGCTTTGATTTCAAAATATAATGTTTTCTTAATTTCCTGAAAAATGAACATTTTGGAGTTAGGTGGACAGCAGAGATATTGTGATTATTATTACAAAACACAGATTAACCACTTCAGCCCTATACATTTTGGCCATTTGAAAATAGCCAATCTACAAGCTCACAGTGTGTCACGGTGTGACACATTGTGAGCATTGTGAGCTTGTAGATCTGCTATTTCAAAAGATTTGGTATACGTTTGAAAACTTGAAAATTGACATTCTGAGTACTTTGTACTTTTGGTACTAAGTACTCAGAATGTCAATTTTGATGAACTGCCCACAGCCCTCCTATGACACAGACATTTTATCTAGAGCTGGGACTCGATTAAAAAAATTAATCTAATTAATAAGAGGCTTTTTAGTTAATTAATCTCGATTAATCGCATTTTAATCGCATATCAATATTCAACCCGAGAACAGTGAGAAACCTTTTTTTTCAAATGTTTTTTGGTATCCCAGTGAATAGTGACTACGGGATTCCACTCATTTTCAACATTCATTTTCAACATTCATTAATATACATACCTTAGAGTTGTTGTGTGGATATAATAAGAAAGTCCCCCCCATTCTGTGTTGCCTAGAACTGGAGGTCTGAAAAAAATCTGTAACATTATGAAGTACATCTCAGTGACATCACAAAAATGTACTTCATAATGTTACTGTTTTTTTCAGACCTCCAGTTCTATAGGCAACACATAATGGGGGGACTTTATTATTTCCAGTGCACACAACTCCATAGAAAAATGTTGAAAATGAGTGGTATTCCCCTTTAAGCAATACAACTGTTTTTATCCCAACAGATAAACAAGAGCAGCAAGTGCCTATATAGTGTCTTCAGTGTGTATATGAAATACTCAAATGTGCTTTACATGGCGGGGCATGAGAACAAATAAAAACAACTTTATTATGGGGGAAACATTTCACATGAGGTTGGGGCTGACCCACGCTTGTCGCTTGCTACTTCAGTATGTTTCGCATCGAGGACAGCTTGACAGCTTCGTGCTGTGGTGAAATCACCGCGCGTCTCCGGTGGTCTGTGAGACATGTTAAACTGAAGCAGCTAGCAAGCCTAGCATATAAGCTAACGTTGGTCATAAATGGATCCTTTCCCTCTGACATTGCACACAGCCATGCCGCTATCCACGCGTCCATCCGATAGCTTTTACATCTAAATGTCCCATCCATGGAGCAAAAGCGATATAAGCGGCTTCTTCATTCGATTCATTTGGGTTTGGATTTTGGGCTTTCTGACGGAGCTGTAGCCTGTAGTGTAGAGTGAACAACAGCTGCTGCTGCAGCTCGCGTGCCGCAGCCAATTCAGTACTACTAGAAACACAGTGAGAAACGTTCCGCGGTGAAAAAAAAGGTGCGATTAAATGCGTTAATTTTTTTAACGCGTTAATTTTTCTGTAGTTAATTAATCTCAATTAACGCGTTAAAGTCCCGGCCCTAATTTTATCATGATTATTAGTGAGGACCTATTATATGAAGATGGGTTGAAAAGTGGCGAAGTGGTCCTTTAAGTAAAACATGTGAGTACCTTTTCCCAACACTGTTATTTAGTTGTAGCTCTTGTTAATACTCTACGCTCTTGGTTACACATTCATAAAAACCCACAGACTGACATCAAACATTTTAAACATGTCTCAGAGTATTATTCTCTTCCATTTATATGCTCACAACTCTTGTGCTGCACTGACTGTCACACTGCGATGTATACAACAGGTCATTCATTTATGGAGAAAAAAAAAGACGGAGTGACGGCGATTATGTTTAGATTTTAAAATCAAAGTGATGTCATCACTCCCCTCTTCCTCCGGCAACAAACAGATAAAGGATTTTAGCCCCACGTCGTCCTTGGTGGTGGAGGGACTGCGGCCCGACACGGAGTACGCCTTCTCTCTGGCCGCCATCTCCAACGGAGGCACGGGAGCCTACACCGACTACGTCTCCCAGAAGACCTTGCAAACCAGTATGTAGCCCCTATATCTCCTCTCCTCTCCTCTCCTCTCCTCTCCTGCCGATTCCCTCTGCAGGAAACATGGGATGGTTTGGCGCTCAGTGATGATGACGACGAAATATGACCACATTCAGATTTGTCGACTGCGCCTCCTTTGTGGTCCTTAGAGTGCAATCTTTGAGTTTCATCACTACTACTGCTACATTATATTACACTACACCAGGGCTAGGCAACAGGCAGCCTTTTTGCTGTTATACATTCACACTGTAATTAACATGGTTGTACTGCTAGATATGTCCCATGTTCTGTTACACTCATACTGTATTAAACACTGTTGTACTGCATTTTTCTCTTCAGCTCTCCAGGTTCATCCAACAGTTCACACAACAGGTAAAACAAACATGAACAAACACATCATTGTACGCTAAAATGTTTTTTCTCCTTATCAAAGTAACATTACTTTTTACTACTTAGCCTATGCTATTGTCTCTGTACAGTGTCTGATGATGTCAGGTTGGTGGGAGGATCTAGTCACTGTACTGGTAAACTGGACGTGAAACACCAGGATGATTGGAGACCAGCGGCTGATTTTCTGTCTAACTGGAACCTGAATTCATCATCTGTAGTGTGTAAACAGCTGGGCTGTGGCTCTGCTGTTTACACAACACGGAGCCATGATGCACATCAATCTGTATGGTGGATTACATCGTCCTGTGTTGGATCTGAGTCTTCACTGAGCAAGTGTGTAAACATGCAGTCTGTTAGTTCTAGCGACAGACTGGAGGTGATCTGTTCAGGTAACAAACAATAACTTCAACAATGACACAAATCTATACCGTCTCTTATTTTGTTTGTCTGCCTGCCTGCCTGCCTGCCTGCCTGTCTGTCTGCCTGCCTGCCTGCCTGCCTGCCTGCCTGCCTGTCTGCCTGTCTGTCTGTCTGTCTGTCTGTCTGTCTGTCTGCCTGCCTGCCTGCCTGCCTGTCTGTCTGTCTGTCTGTCTGTCTGTCTGTCTGTCTGTCTGCCTGCCTGCCTGCCTGCCTGCCTGCCTGCCTGCCTGTCTGTCTGTCTGCCTGCCTGCCTGCCTGCCTGCCTGCCTGTCTGTGTGTCTATGTGTATTTGCAGACAGTTACCCTTTAAACACGCACGCACGCACGCACGCACACACGCACGCACGCGCGCGTGCGCATACACACACACACACACACACACACACACACACACACACACACACACACACACACACACACACACACACACACACACACACACACACACACACACACACACACACACACACACACACAGAGAGATATCCTGCTCTATAGCTCTGCCTCTCATGTTATGTCTCCATCTTGTTCAGCCATGTTCTCCCAGTGTGGCAGACCTCAGCCTCTTGATAGGCCGAAGATCATCAAAGGCAGTCCGTCTCGTCCTGGGGATCATCCATGGCAGGTGTCCTTTCAGAGCAGAGCCAAAGGCTCCTCTAAGCAGTTCAAGCATAAATGTGGAGGCGTCCTCATTGAATCCTGTTGGGTCCTCACTGCTGCACACTGCATGTAAGCTGCACTGAATTTATAATTGCCACTACTGCAGCCATAAACTACACAGGTTCATCCCGATGTTCTGGGCATCTTTGTAAAGTTAGTGTTAGTTAAAAGCAGATAAAAGTGTAACGTTTGAGCAGACTAACATCAGTCACTCTACCAGTCACTGTAGTAGAAGAGGTGCGGGTTTACACCGCAGCTATGTCGGCTCCACCTACAGGAAATACGTTTGCTGCGACCATGAGACCCGTTTCTGAATTTGTCTATACACAGGTATCGGATTTGAAAGAAGAATTACTTTTATGTTAATGTCCTTTTTTTCTTTTTTTTCCCCCTTTCTTTTCCAGTAGCCCCAACAGGTCCATGGACATGCAGGTGGTCTTGGGGGGAGTGTACCTTACGAAAAATGAATTATTTGACCAGGTCATCCCTGTGGGGAGAGCCATCGTTCACAAGGATTACAGGCAAACAAACTTCTCTGATGGTAGCTTCTCTGCTTCTCATAGTGACATCGGTGAGGCCATGAATTGACATGATAAAACATGACATGATAAAAATGTCCCCTTTATTTATAGAGCACATTTAAAACCAGGTGTTCTTTAAAACCAAGTGCTGTACACTCAGTAACGCACACAGACAGACAGACAGACAGACAGACAGACAGACAGACAGACAGACAGACAGACAGACAGACAGACAGACAGACAGACAGACACTGTGTCATATCAGGTTGATGAAGCCGATCCCTCCCCTCCCCTGGGCTGGAGCGCTGCACTCAGCCTCTCTGCCTCTGTCTCTCCTCGGAAAGGTGTCTACTAGAGCTCTTCATGGGTACAAAAAAAAATGTATTTATTTTTTGCGCTGCACGGCTACAGTAAACTGATCCTAAACCAGCCTAAAACAGTTTAAACGGCACTCCTTTGCGTTTCTCTTTCGTACCTGAGGGAGTTCCAGGGGGTCCCCAGCTAAATGATAGTTTGTCTCTCAGAGTTAAATTAACATTGATTTTACAATATAAATTGGGGGTCCCAGAGATAGAAATGCCATTAAATGGGGGTCTGTAGATTAATATGCATGTCAAACTGGGGGTCCTTGAATTTAAAATGGTCACTGCTAGAGCCGTAAAAATCTTCTCCTATGGGGGTCCCTGGCATATATTTTCTAGTGGGGGTCTAATGAGTGTAAATTTGGGGGTCCTTGACATGAAAAAGTTTGGGAACCACTGAGCTATAGGCTGTCGCTCAGCGAGACTCCACAATACGTACAGACTAGAGATACGTGTACAGAGATATGTGAACGCACATACATGTCCAATTCTCCATGCGCAACTTTCAAATGATTGTTCATTTAAATAATTCAACTGTATGGCCCCTATGGGACGTTATCTGCCAGCTACGTACATATTCGTACCTAAAGCTTTATATCAAATATGGAGCGGTTTAGCCGGAAATCAGTTTTTAACACAGTGGATGCGGGAGAGGGATTTCTACGTGGTTCAAATCTCAAACGTCACGTGCGGGAAGCGGATTTTTACGTTTACCGCATGTTTTTATTGATTACTTTCAATCGTCTTTCTACACACCCGGGCACTTTATCAACTAGCATCGGATGATAGCACAACACTCCGATCACGTGATCGCAAAAAAAAAGAAAGAAATGCCTCACCCCCTCCCTTCCTGAAAACAGCACGAGGCAGCCCAGCCCCCGTATTGTCACTCACGTAAAGGCTGGAGACTACCATGCATCTCGGGGCAAAATAATGGCTATAACCAAGCTGGCTGCAGTCTTTTTGTTTATCTTATAATATCTTTGTTTCAGGGAGGGGAGGGCTCTCTCATGTGACTTTCAATGGAGGGAGGGGTTGTGTGTGTAATCTGATCCGAGTTGTGACTTCAGTGTCTCCGTCAGATTTCTCTCCTTTTTTCTTTTTTCTTCATTTCTTCACGCATGGATTGTATCGCCTGTGTTATTTCTTTATCTTGATGATCAACGCCGGTCAGATAGAACATGGCAAATGTGTTGTGTTGTTTGGCAGTAATACTAACCGCCTAAAAACATCGAAGGCTTTCCGAGTTTTTATGTCAGACAGCGTCTGACAAAACCGCTTCTAATTAGCCTTTCTGTTCAAGAAGAGTAGGCTACTACAAAAGCAGGTGTTACATAAAGGTGCATATCTCGCTATAAGAGAACATTTACTGTGGGCCTCAGACAAGGTCCTTCGTTCAATGCATCACCTTTAGCACAGGCGGAATAGCTCTGCTCAAAATGGCCAGCATTCAAATTGTTATCATTGGCCCGGTTGCTAGGCAAGTTGGCCTCATAACTCTGAATCTAAGTTCGCTGTCCATGGCATTCCTGATCCATCGAAGGTTCGGATGTCATTTGTGATTTTCTACCGCATCGCTCCCGACATGTTAATGTTTCTGGCGAAGGTATAAACAGCGTGAGCTAATAGCTGATCGTTACAATGAAGGTCTGCCTGTAACACGGAAATTAATCTACCCCAAAACATTATTCTCTGGCATACTGGTGCAGTACTATCTGTCGCCACTTGGTGGCAGACAAAGAGGTATTACTGTAATGATTTCATAAATTACATGTAAGGTATGTTAGTCATAATATCAATATATGTAGGCCTGGCATACTATAGTTTGTAAGGTTTTCAATGTAGCCTACTTTTCTTTGGCCGGACTGATCTCCTCCTCCTATAGGCACCACACTGTTTCTATGCATTTGCATGTATTACATTGTGTTTACCTTGCCTACTGTAAATCTCTCTGGATTAAGAGTCTGCTAAATGCTTAAACTTTGTACATTGTTGTCAGATATGCTAATGCACCATTCTGTGTGTCAGCTTTACTTCAGCTGAATGTCACCCACCCTGAAAGTCAACTCTGTGCCATGGAAACCCGCTATGTTAAAACTGCCTGTCTGCCAGAGCAACCATTCGATGATGAGAAGGAGTGTGTGGTCTCTGGATGGGGCAAAACTGGTATGTATCTGCTGTATATTACGACTGATCTGAATAATACCATAGTCTATGGTATTACTTTATGGAGGATGACGAGGTTATGTCTAGACAGAGGAGAATGCTCTATGTACAAGTGAACATGTTGGTTCGGAGATTTCACCACTACTGATGTTAAGGTAAACCTGTTTATAGCTTACTCCACCCCTCCCTATACTGACCCACTGTGGGTGAAGTATAAGAGGGAGAGCTTACGCAAGCTGCAAGTAGCCTACAATGACTGTTTTAGGATTCTGTTAACACACCGAACGCCCGGGGGTATTTAGGACCATTAAATCAGAGCGCCCAGCGAATTTCAGCAACGGAGCACATTTAGTGACGCACCAGGCGCCATCTTGGATGTACTGTAGCAACGTGTAGCCAAAACACCCCCGAGGCGATCGACAACAACGGGAGGTATGATAAATTCTAACGCAACTAGCGACGGGACCACAATGGGCCGTCAAAAACATAATCTTTTCTTAGAATTGGACGGAATGATTTGAGATCAAGAGTTATTCACGTTTTAAATGTTTCGATCTCATCCGCTAAAATGGGAGGGAACATTTTGGATCGGTTTTGATATCAATAAATCTCCGTCCTTTTACTAATCTCCGTCCTGAGCGCTGAGGTGTTAAAGAAACTCAGGAGCACTAGAGCCAGCGAGCTCTTTTGTACTTTGGGTCTCACCACCTTCATGGCTGAGTCGAGGAACCTGACCTACAAATTCATGTGCAGACTGGATCGCTCATTGAATGGATTAATTGGACAGACCCTGGCCGTAGTTCTGTCAGGTATACATCTACGATCAGAGGACACTGGCATGAGTGCCTCTCTTAGATTAGTAACCTAATGGTTACTAATGGGAAAGTGATTGTTAACATTTATAAGCCTATTAAAGGCGCAAGCCTATTAAAGGCACGAGGCCCTGTTCGCACTACCTAAAAAGCGGCCCTGCCTATACGGTCAGTGTATAACACTCATTTCTGGCTAAAGAACAGGTTCCTCATCTATTCCCCTCTATGCTGTATTCTATTCCTTTGCCCGTGGAAACAAATAAGATGTACTCTAGGTAACATATTGCAGGCACGTGTCAAGTTTTCCTCTCTTTTGCCTCTCTGTGTTCTTGAATCTCAGAGAGTAGAAAAAAATCAAGCAGACTGTTGGACGCCAAGGTTCCGTTGATCTCTGAGCAACGCTGCAAGGCTGCCTATGAAGACCGACTGGATCTGAACATGATGTGTGCAGGATACATGGAGGGAGGGAGCGACGCCTGCCAAGTGAGTGTGTGTGTGTGTGTGTGTGTGTGTGTGTGTGTGTGTGTGTGTGTGTGTGTGTGTGTGTGTGTGTGTGTGTGTGTGTGTGTGTGTGTGTGTGTGTGTGTGTGTGTGTGACATCATGCCACAACCATACAGTATGCTGAAATGCTTTTTGTTTTAATGTTTAATTGCATTACATTCTAAACTACTGGCAGTGAGTAGCCTATAGCCTTATTTCATGGCTGTCAACAACAGGCCTTATGTTGGGTACATTTGGTCTTTATGTAGGGCGTGTTCGGAAATAGCGCACTGAGCGCACTGTGCAATGCAAACTAATAGGCGAGTGCGCTCCTGGTGCGCATTTCCGAACGCACCCAGAGCGTCACAGTCCCACCCCCTTTCATGACGACGTCAGGCCCAGGAAATAATTCCCAATGCATTTTTCCCATAGACATTTCAAAACGTATTTATTTAAAGACCTTATAAGCGTCGTACAAACCCAACTCGAATTGTGACAAATCATGACACAAACACAATATTTTGGACCAAACAAATAATTACAAAGAAGAAAAACAACAAAAAAAGTGAAAGATTGTGTTTGTTGTCATGATTTGTCACAACTCGAGTTGGCTTTGTAAGAGGCTTAAAAGGTCTTTAAATAAATGCTTTTTGAAAAGTCTATGAGGAAAATGAACGGGGAATCATTTCTTGGGCCCTGGTAGGGGGCGGGACTGCGACGCTCTATAATGACTGTATTAAACGGGTTGTCTTTACAGGGTGATTCAGGTGGACCTCTGATGTGTGAACAGGATGGAATCCACTACCTGGCTGGTTTGGTGAGCTGGGGGCCTCGGTGTGACATGAGCAACGCGCCCGGTGTCTACACCAACGTCTACAGATTTCTGGACTGGATTAAGAGGAGAGATGATCATGGAGATTATGATTACAATAATGATTTTGATTACACCTCTATTGGGGAGGATTATCCAACAGGCCTGTTGCTGGGCCCAGGCCCAGGGGCCCCTGAGCTAGGGCTTTTGCTATGTATGTGATATATCTGTTGTTCTGCTTACTGTAAATCATGCCTAAATTGTAAATTGTAGAATGCCTCTTTTCTTTCGGGGTAGCGCTGAAGGCCTGACTGTTGTTTTTTTCTTTTTTACAGTAACAACTACAACACCTACCACTACACTGTCTACTACACAAGGTAAACTACCACTACACTGTCTACTACACAAGGTAAACTACCACTACACCGTCTACTACACAAGTAGTGTTGCGCGGGTCAGGGTTTTTCATGACCCGCAGGTCACGCATGTGATAATAATCTGACTCGGCTCAGCCCGCCCCGCAGCACCACATCAATTTTCACAACTCGACCTGGCCCGCAACCCGCCATCATTAAATGCACGTCAAATGTGTCTTTGAATGCGGCTTTTATTCCGTAAAAAAGGTGCTTGTAAACAGCCTTAATAGGCTAATAATGTCACTGAAGTGGCAACAACACATAACAATAAATCAAAATAAAATACAATTTGGCTTTCCTTTTTTATGCTTTGCATATTAGACAGGCTATTATTTTCAATTAACAGAACGAATGACGCCATAACATCAATAGGCTATACAAAATATAGCTTCCCTGTTTGGGAAAATTACAGGCCTAAAAGACTTTCAAAGCAAGCCTTTTCAATATAGGCCTATATTTCAAGACAAATTATTTCAACAAGACAAAAAAAACATCGCATGGCATTTCTTCACAATGCGCATAGCGTTGCATTCATGCATTGACGTGCAAAATGCTCTCAGTGGTTCAAGGCTTCAAGTTAACGTTCACCGTTCAGCAGCACCACATATTAAAATATAAAATACACAAGGTAAACTACCAGTGTGATGTTAACGTTCACCGTTCAGCAGCACAACATATTAAAATATAAAATACACAAGGTAAACTACCAGTGTGATGTTAACGTTCACCGTTCAGCAGCACCACATATTAAAATATACAATAGATATACCACCGCTATCAGCAAAAACAATTAACGAAAATAAACAGAACAGACTGTCCTTAATAGGCAGCATGCAGGCTGAGGCTACATATTAATACAACACTTTTTTCTTCACACAAAAAAGAAAACAAGAAATGAAAGCAATACCGAATTACATTATTGCTGTACGGCTATTTTTACTTTGTCCATTCTATGGCTTTTATGGGTTTTTACGTGAACTGTGCAAAAACAGGATGGCGTCAACGGTGCCAGGGTTCAGTCTGTTTCGTCGGGCCTCTAGCACCCGACCGGCCGAGCTGAACACACGCTCGCTTGATGCACTTGACGCCGGTATGCAAAGGATCATTCTAGCCAGCTTAGTGAGCAAAGGGAACGACCCTTGCTGGTCCTGCAATTCCCAGAAACCCAGAAGATCCTTCCCGTCCCACGCGAACTGGCTGTCAAGGTACCGCTGAACCTCGTCTTTCTCATCATCGCCACCTTCATCCTCCCACTCGCTGAACTCATCTCTCTTTCTCTTGGCTGTGACGCAGGCGGCGGCGCCGTCATTTTCTTCGTCATCAGGCTCAACTAAAATGCAATCATATATTTTTTATTTCGATTAGACTGACATACTCACTTGCTGTGTTAAATTAACCATTGTACGATAAAGCTATTTCATTTTAAGATTAGGCTTACCTCGAATCGTGACCTCGGCTGTTTGGACACCCGGTGGCGGAGTTGCTCTGTCAAATGCCTTGACAAGTAACCTTGCGTTGTCATAGACAGGCTCTCTCTCATCAGCTGGTAACATCTTCAGTGTCTTGAAACGTGGAGAAAGAAAAGTTCCGAGCTTGTGTGTGATGTTGAGGGACAGTTTATCCATTAAGAACTTCTTTGCCCGTGCTCGAATGTACTTCATGTGTGGCTCGCAGTGTTTCTTCAGCTTTTAAAACCAAAGCACCACTAGTTGAATGGTTGGATACGTGTCGCCTTCCAACTCTTCACTCGCTTCTTTAAAGACCGTCAAGAACTCAGTGAGTGTGTTCATCACGTCCAGCTGAATGCCGTCCATTCTGTGCTCCTGGCCCTTCTGCTCCATGGCAGTCTGAATCTCACTGTACTGTTTGATCACCGACTGCATCATCGCAACTTTACTGTTCCACCTGGTTTCACACTCCTGCATAACAGCATTCGTGAGGTTGGCGCTCACACCAGATTTCTTGAGATAAGTGACAAGGCTCTTGCAATTGTCAATTACAGCACTGACAGTTTTCATGTATTCTGGTGTGTCAGGCTTGACATCAAAGGTGTGTTTGAGGACGATGTTGAGTACATGAGCTGTGCATGGCATCCAGTTGTAGCTACTGAGGGCAGATTTAATATTGGACCCCTGGTCACTCACAAACATGATTTTTGAAAAGCGATCGGCGCTAATCCCGAAATCATGCAGCTCTTTGATTACTTGGTCGTTAAGGTTGGCGGCTGTCTTTCTGAGGTATGAGTCAAATTCAGCTGTTATGACACGACCCTTCAGTTTCCAATCTTCACAGATGAAGTGACACGTAAATGCACTGTAGGCTCGTTTGTTGAAATCGTCAGTCCACATATCAGTGGTAATTGCAATGCCACACTCTATAGCTTTATTCACCTCTTTTGAAAGGATTGCTTTCTTTTCTTTGGCTGTCTTTTTGGCTCTGTCGCAGACGGTTTGTCGGTGGGGGAGTACACTGCTGGCATCGACACGTCCATAACGTGCACCTATATTAATAAGACCCTGGACTAGTCCTTGGAATCCATTGCCAGATACAATATCAAAGGGTCGTATATCTTCGCAGCACATTGCAACGCATGCGTCGGTTATTTCAGACTTGGATTGCGATGGTAGTTGTCTTTGTACGAACCCGGTCATAGAACGTTGACGTTGTGAGGAATCCTTCTCATGATCGCCTGCACAAACATGTCTCTTCATGTTGGATGTGCCAGAGCAGTGGCTGTCATGTTTGTATACTTTATCGCAGGAGTTGCACTTAACGTAACCGATGCTGCTGTTGTCTTCTGCATTCACAACCTCACAGAACTGGTTCCAAACTTGAGATTTAGCAGCCTGACCTTCTTTTCTTTTTACTATGTACTCCCCCGACTTTAATTTATCCCGCACCTTTTGATTATTCACCTTTTCGGGATCCATTTTCAACTTGATTCACTTGTCATTCATTCTATCTGCTCTCTGTTCACTTTGTTGTTTTTTTTGTGGTGCGCCGCTCTGCGCTGGTCTCGTTGGCGCTTCCGTGACGTCAGGTCGCAGGTTAGATTACGTGACATTATAAACATTATGCATTTAGCTAACAGCATTATATAATATAAACTATTAATATATATATACATATATATATATACTATTATTTCCAGTCTGTCAAAAATAAACATTTAATCGTTTGAAAAAATCCCATCATACATTATTTGACCCGCCTCAACCTGGCCCGCAAATAAAGTGAAAATGTCATGACTCGGCCCAGCCTGACCTGCGGTTAACCCGCGGGACCCGCAGGTTACAGGTCGGCCCGCGCAACACTATACACAAGGTAAACTAGATCGGTAGGGAGGAGAGGTAGTAGTGTCTTGAATGTGTGAACGCAGCCCAGTAAGGGCATATGTCGGGGTGGGGCAGAGAAAGGTCCTTATTAGGCAGGCAGGCAGGTACTCCCTAACCACTACTCAATCTGTATGTCTGGGGCATCACACTGGCATATTCACCGATACCGATATGACCCCATATGACAAATAAGGCCCAATACCGATACTTTTCCGATGCCGATACAGTAGGGGTGTCAGAAAAAATTCGATTCGAATTAGAATCGCGATTCCGTTATGAACGATTCAAAATCGATTCATAATTTCCAAAAATCAATTTTACCACTACATGGTGTTTGTGATATGAAATGTAAGCTCACCCTAATCACAGTAAACATCATGTCTTTCTTCAGTCATTTTCAAGTTACTGTAGTCACTTCAGTTCAAGACTGGAGTAGATTGTGATGAAATCCTATGTATTGAATCGAGAATCGTTTTGAATCTGAAAAAAAAAAATGCTTTTGAATTTTGGATTGAGAATCGAGTTGAATCGAATCGTGACCCCAAGAATCGGAATCGAATCGAATCGTGGGAGACCCAAAGATTCACAGCCCTACGATACAGTATCGGGACGTCTCTAATTATCAGTCACCGTGTTCATATAACTCGTCAGAGTCTTCTTCATCTTCTTGTCCATGCTCTCCAGTGACAAGGAGATCAACCAGTGAGGTTGGTAGGACTGGACCGCAGGACCACACTGGATTCAAAACCCCTGGCCAGTTCTTCCAGTCATCCTGGTTCTCCATACATCTGGCCAGTTCGTTGGTGCTTTGAGCTCCTGTGTCTTTCTTAAGTACCTCCATATGTTGACGTCGTGCCCATGTGTTGGTTCAAACAGCACTGACTTGTTGATTGGTTGGCCTACAGAATGTCCCCTTGTGTTACGTTGGGAAAGAGGGAGTCACGCCTCTGATTGGCCTACAGAATGTCCCCTTGTGTTACGTTGGGAAAGAGGGAGGAGTCACGCCTCTGATTGGCCTACAGAATGTCCCCTTGTGTTACGTTGGGAAAGAGGGAGGAGTCACGCCTCTGATTGGCCTACAGAATGTCCCCTTGTGTTACGTACCTGTTAAGGGCACAGAAATTGAAGTTGTAGAGAGCTATAAATACTTGGGTGTCGTCCTTGACAACAAACTGCTATATATATATATATATATATATTATTTCTTGAATTTATTTTTTAAATCTGATTTACTTGTTGCCTGTCTGATTTGTGATGGAAGACTATAGGCAGCTCTTTCATTGCAAGTGCGTTCCAGTTTCTTGCTCAGTTGAGCTGACCCATAAGCCAGGTACTTGAAGTCCTTGACTTCAGTGCCTCCTGTTGCGGTCAGGTGGATGTTCCGGTGAGATGACAGACTCACTTCTACATCTAAAGTTGACCTGGCTCGCCTGCGTGATACCACATGATAGCTGTGGCCAGTGGCGCCGCCATGACGTAAACAGAGCAGAGACATTATCACTTGATCAAGTTAAGACTAAGAGCAACTGCAGCTACTGCACATATGAAGCCAATACGACTATTGGCGCAGCAAAATGGATACGGTGCTAGACCATGGCCTGCACCAGCGCCGATCGGGAAGAATAAATAAATAGATTCACCTCCAGTCACTGTTGATGTCCACTGTGAGTTTTTACAATCTAATTATATTAATGATGTGCGTGCGTGCGTGCGTGCGTGCGTGCGTGCGTGCGTGCGTGCGTGCGTGCGTGCGTGCGTGCGTGCGTGCGTATTGGCTATGCATGAACATAAATATCATCATAATTCATTTTAGAAAAAGACATTGAAATACATTCTTTCTCTCTTGCTCTTTTTAAGTGTTTTTAGATAACTTTAGTACCCCCCAACCTGACAATCTACAATAGTTCATCCCCCCCCTAATCTGACAATCTACAATAGTTTAACCCCTGAACCTGACAATCTACAATAGTTCAACCCCCCAACCTGACAATCTACAATAGTTCAAACCCCCAACCTGACAATCTACAATAGTTCAACCCCCCCAACCTGACAATCTACAATAGTTCAACCCCCCCAACCTGTCAATATACAATAGTTCAACCTGCCCAACCTGACAATCTACAATAGTTCAACCCCCCCAACCTGACAATATACAATAGTCCACCCCCCCAACCTGACAATATACAATAGTTCAACCCCCGACCTGACAATCTACAATAGTTCAACCCCCCCCAACCTGACAATCTACAATAGTTCAACCCCCCCAACCTGACAATCTACAATAGTTCAACCCCCCCAACCTGACAATCTACAATAGTTCAACCCCCCAACCTGACAATCTACAATGGTATACACCCCCCAACCTCACAATCTACAATAGTTCAACCCCCCACCTGCAAGCAGTGCGAGGCATTGTGAGTTTGTAGATCGCCTATTTTCACAATGTTTGCCTCTTTCTTAGGTAAAGTTTGACAATTTGGTCTTTAGAATCATTACATTGTCACTTTATGAATGTTCAGATAGCCTGTACACATTTATACTGTGTGTTGGTTTGTTTACTGCCGAGTGAGAAGACAGTGTTGCCGGTGAATTATATTTCTAGTTTCTCAGATCTCAGTGGTTGGCCCGGGCCAAGGAAGCACGTAAACAACGTAAACAACTGATGAAGAGGACTGTAAAACAGATATACATCTTTCTCCAACAGATGGTCCCAAGAATGTCCTTTTGGCTCTAGATCCACCAGGAGATGTTGTCAAAGGAAGCTCAGTCACTTTGACCTGCAGCGCCAGTGGATCACATCCACCAATCCAGAGCTACATCCTTTTCAAAGACAACACGGTCGTGGCCCAGAAGAACACAATGAGCATCTCTAACGTCCAGCCCAGTGACAGTGGAACATACCACTGTGAGGCATTTAACGACATCGCTACAGTCGATTCACCTCCAGTCACTGTTGATGTCCACTGTGAGTTTTTACAATCTAATTATATTAATGATGTGCGTGCGTGCGTGCGTGCGTGCGTGCGTGCGTGCGTGCGTGCGTGCGTGCGTGCGTGCGTGTGTATTGGCTATGCATGAACATAAATATCATCATAATTCATTTTAGAAAAAGACATTGAAATACATTATTTCTCTCTTGCTCTTTTTAAGTGTTTTTAGATTACTTTAGTGTCTAAAAGAATTACATTAGTGTTATTATTTTAACCTAAGTTGATGTAATGTTACACATGAATTATTGTTATTGTTCATTGGTGTAAAATGCTGTATACACAGCACAGTGCTATTTGAGTGCATCAATGTTTATTCCTCCACAGACCCTCCAGAAAAGCCCTCATTATCAGTGAGTCCACTAGGAGGTGTTGTTGAGGGCAGCATAGTGACTCTGACCTGCAGCAGTGAAGCCAACCCACCAGTAGACACATACACTTGGTACAAAGACCGTAGATCTATCTCCACTGGTCCTCAGCTGGTGAAGAACAATGTTTCTCCTACAGACTCTGGACAGTACTTCTGTCTGGTGAAAAACACACATGGAACCCAGAGGTCATCAATACACTCTCTAGATGTTCGGCGTAAGTGAACTAAAATGTTTGTATTTAAAAATACTACAATAGTATACACCCCCAACCTGACAATCTGCAATAGTATACACCCCCCAACCTGACAATCTACAATAGTATACACCCCCAACCTGACAATCTGCAATAGTATACACCCCCCAACCTGGCAATCTACAATAGTATACACCCCCCAACCTGCCAATCTACAATAGTATACACCCCCAACCTGACAATCTACAATAGTATACACCCCCCCAACCTGACAATATACAATAGTTCAACCCCCGACCTGACAATCTACAATAGTTCAACCCCCCCCAACCTGACAATCTACAATAGTTCAACCCCCCCAACCTGACAATCTACAATAGTTCAACCCCCCCAACCTGACAATCTACAATAGTTCAACCCCCCAACCTGACAATCTACAATAGTATACACCCCCCAACCTCACAATCTACAATAGTTCAACCCCCCACCTGCAAGCAGTGCGAGGCATTGTGAGTTTGTAGATCGCCTATTTTCACAATGTTTGCCTCTTTCTTAGGTAAAGTTTGACAATTTGGTCTTTAGAATCATTACATTGTCACTTTATGAATGTTCAGATAGCCTGTACACATTTATACTGTGTGTTGGTTTGTTTACTGCCGAGTGAGAAGACAGTGTTGCCGGTGAATTATATTTCTAGTTTCTCAGATCTCAGTGGTTGGTCCGGGCCAAGGAAGCACGTAAACAACGTAAACAACTGATGAAGAGGACTGTAAAACAGATATACATCTTTCTCCAACAGATGGTCCCAAGAATGTCCTTTTGGCTCTAGATCCACCAGGAGATGTTGTCAAAGGAAGCTCAGTCACTTTGACCTGCAGCGCCAGTGGATCACATCCACCAATCCAGAGCTACATCCTTTTCAAAGACAACACGGTCGTGGCCCAGAAGAACACAATGAGCATCTCTAACGTCCAGCCCAGTGACAGTGGAACATACCACTGTGAGGCATTTAACGACATCGCTACAGTCGATTCACCTCCAGTCACTGTTGATATCCACTGTGAGTTTTTACAATCTAATTATATTAATGATGTGCGTGCGTGTGTGCGTGCGTGCATGCGTGCGTGCGTGCGTGTGTATTGGCTATGCATGAACATAAATATCATCATAATTCATTTTAGAAAAAGACATTGAAATACATTATTTCTCTCTTGCTCTTTTTAAGTGTTTTTAGATTACTTTAGTGTCTAAAATAATTACATTAGTGTTATTATTTTAACCTAAGTTGATGTAATGTTACACATGAATTATTGTTATTGTTCATTGGTGTAAAATGCTGTATACACAGCACAGTGCTATTTGAGTGCATCAATGTTTATTCCTCCACAGACCCTCCAGAAAAGCCCTCATTATCAGTGAGTCCACTAGGAGGTGTTGTTGAGGGCAGCACAGTGACTCTGACCTGCAGCAGTGAAGCCAACCCACCAGTATCCAGATACACTTGGTACAAAGACCGTAGATTTATCTACACTGGTCCTCAGCTGGTGAAGAACAATGTTTCTCCTACAGACTCTGGACAGTACTTCTGTCTGGTGAAAAACACACATGGAACCCAGAGGTCATCAATACACTCTCTAGATGTTCGGCGTAAGTGAACTAAAATGTTTGTATTTAAAAATACTACAATAGTATACACCCCCAACCTGACAATCTGCAATAGTATACACCCCCCAACCTGACAATCTACAATAGTATACACCCCCAACCTGACAATCTGCAATAGTATACACCCCCCAACCTGACAATCTACAATAGTATACACCCCCCAACCTGCCAATCTACAATAGTATACACCCCCAACCTGACAATCTACAATAGTATACACCCCCCCAACCTGACAATCTGCAATAGTATACACCCCCAACCTGACAATGTACAATAGTATACACCCCCCCAACATGATAATCTACAATAGTATACACCCCCAACCTGACAATCTACAATAGTATACACCCCCCAACCTGACAATTGAAAATAGTATACACCCCCAACCTTACAATCTACAATAGTATACACCCCCAACCTGACAATCTACAATAGTATACACCCCCAACCTGACAATCTCCAATAGTATACACCCCCAACCTGACAATCTACAATAGTATACACCTCCCAACCTGACAATCTACAATAGTATACACCCCCCAACCTGACAATCGACAATAGTATACACCCCCCAACCAGCCAATCTACAATAGTTTACACCCCCAACCTGACAATCTACAATAGTATACACCCCCAACCTGACAATCTACAATAGTATACACCCCCAACCTGACACTCTACAATAGTATACACCCCACAACCTGACAATCTACAATAGTATACACCCCCAACCTGACAATCTGCAATAGTATACACCCCCCAACCTGACAATCTACAATAGTATACACCCCCAACCTGAAAATCTACAATAGTATACACCTCCCAACCTGACAATCTACAATCGTATACACCCCCAACCTGACACTCTACAATAGTATACACCCCCAACCTGACAATCTACAATAGTATACACCCCCCAACCTGACAATCTACAATAGTATACACCCCCCAACCTGACAATCTACAATAGTATACACCCCCCTCCCAACCTGACAATCTACAATAGTATACACCCCCAACCTGACAATCTACAATAGTATACAACCCCCAACCTGACTCCCGAATTGTACCATCACACCCGTATATTACCGTATATTACAGTATATGCCTGCAATTGTTCAACCCCCCCTCCCACCCCAACCTGACAAGCACAGATTTGTAGGCATTACATTTAGTTTGACTACGTTCCACAGATAAACATTGTGAAAATAGCCGATCTACAAGCAGGTGTTGTGAGCTTGTATATTTTCTGTTTTCACGTTTGCCTCTTTCTTGCATAATATTTGACAATTTGGCCAATTTGGAATTAAAGAGGTCTTACACGTCATTACATTGTCACTCTATAAATGTGCAGCCAGATATCCTCTACACACAAAAGGGCCTTTCAAACGTGAAGCGATAAAACGCGCCTACAGTTCATTTTCAATGAGACCTGCGTTTTTGCTCGGAGAAGTCGCAGTGCGACAACGCAAGCGTATTTACGTGAGCCCGTGAATTTGTTGTGCACGTGCTCGTTTCGTGCACCCCCCCCCCCCCCCCCCCCCCCACGACTCACCAGACCTGGATTCTGCTTAACTTTTTTTCGCGCTTGCGTTGTCGCGCCACTCTTGAACAGACCCGTAGCAGAGCTGCCGTTGACCCAGGCAACGTGTCCCTCTTGAACAGACCCGTAGCAGAGCTGCCGTTGACCCAGGCAACGTGTCCCTCTTGAACAGACCTGTAGCAGAGCTGCCATTGACCCAGGCAACAACGTGTCCCTCTTGAACAGACCTGTAACAGAGCTGCCGTTGACCCAGGCAACAACGTGTCCCTCTTGAACAGACCCGTAGCAGAGCTGCCGTTGACCCAGGCAACAACGTGCCCCTCTTGAACAGACCCGTAGCAGAGCTGCCGTTGACCCAGGCAACAACGTGCCCCTCTTGAACAGACCTGTAGCAGAGCTGCCGTTGACCCAGGCAACAACGTGTCCCGTTTGAAAGGCCCTTTATACTGTATGTTGGATGCAGCGGGGACTTTTATTTTGAAGACTAAATATGCAGTACACAATACAAATACTCAGTACACAATACAAATACTCAATACACAATACAAATACCCAGTACACAATACAAATACTCATTACACAATACAAATACTCAGTACACAATACAAATACTCAGTACTCAATACAAATACTAAGTACTCAATACAAATACTCAGTACACAATACAAATACTCAGTACACAATACAAATACTCAGTACACAATACAAATACTCAGTACACAATACAAATACTCAATACACAATACAAATACTCAGTACACAATGCAAATACTCAGTACACAATACAAATACTCAGTACACAATACACAATACACACATGTACAGATACCGTAATCTTGCTCATCTCTCCACAGCTCCGCTGCGTCCAAACTACTGTGTACCTCCAGAGTTCTACCGTATGAACAGCATCATGATCAGCCCGCCACAAATCCTGTACACACCCAAAGCCAAGGTGTTGTACGACTGCATGGTGGGATACACCTCGACCGGAGGACGCTCCGATGTGACGTGTATGGATGGAAATTGGACACCTTTGACTCTGACATGTGAAGGTAAGTGTTCATCAGTGTTGTAACGTTTTATCATTATTAACACCCCGATCGCCCAGGACGAAGTTCACCTTCCTTTCTATTAGTAACACCCCAAACGCCCAGGACGAAGTTCACCATCCTTTCTATTAGTAACACCCAGCGCCCAGGACGAAGTTCACCGTCCTTTCTATTAGTAACACCCAGGACGAAGTTCACCATCCTTTCTATTAGTAACACCCCAAACGCCCAGAACGAAGTTCACCGTCCTTTCTATTAGTAACACCCAGGACGAAGTTCACCATCCTTTCTATTAGTAACACCCAGCGCCCAGGACGAAGTTCACCGTCCTTTCTATTAGTAACACCCCAAACGCCCAGGACGAAGTTCACCATCCTTTCTATTAGTAACACCCCAAACGCCCAGGACGAAGTTCACCATCCTTTCTATTAGTAACACCCAGCGCCCAGGACGAAGTTCACCATCCTTTCTATTAGTAACACCCAGCGCCCAGGACAAAGTTCACCATCCTTTCTATTAGTAACACCCAGGACGAAGTTCACCATCCTTTCTATTAGTAACACCCAGGACGAAGTTCACCATCCTTTCTATTAGTAACACCCAGGACGAAGTTCACCGTCCTTTCTATTAGTAACACCCAGGATGAAGTTCACCATCCTTTCTATTAGTAACACCCAGGACGAAGTTCACCATCCTTTCTATTAGTAACACCCAGGATGAAGTTCACCATCCTTTCTATTAGTAACACCCAGCGCCCAGGACGAAGATCACCGTCCTTTCTATTAGTAACACCCAGCGCCCAGGACGAAGTTCACCGTCCTTTATATTAGTAACACCCCAAACGCCCAGGACGAAGTTCACCATCCTTTCTATTAGTAACACCCCAAACGCCCAGGACGAAGTTCACCGTCCTTTCTATTAGTAACACCCCAAACGCCCAGGACGAAGTTCACCATCCTTTCTATTAGTAACACCCCAAACGCCCAGGACGAAGTTCACCATCCTTTCTATTAGTAACACCCAGCGCCCAGGACGAAGTTCACCATCCTTTCTATTAGTAACACCCAGGACGAAGTTCACCGTCCTTTCTATTAGTAACACCCAGGATGAAGTTCACCATCCTTTCTATTAGTAACACCCAGCGCCCAGGACGAAGATCACCGTCCTTTATATTAGTAACACCCAGGACGAAGATCACCGTCCTTTCTATTAGTAACACCCAGGACGAAGATCACCGTCCTTTCTATTAGTAACACCCAGCGCCCAGGACGAAGTTCACCGTCCTTTATATTAGTAACACCCAGCGCCCAGGACGAAGTTCACCGTCCTTTCTATTAGTAACACCCAGGATGAAGTTCACCATCCTTTCTATTAGTAACACCCAGGACGAAGATCACCGTCCTTTCTATTAGTAACACCCAGCGCCCAGGACGAAGTTCACCGTCCTTTATATTAGTAACACCCAGCGCCCAGGACGAAGTTCACCGTCCTTTCTATTAGTAACACCCAGGATGAAGTTCACCATCCTTTCTATTAGTAACACCCCCCTCCCAACCTGACAATCTACAATAGTATACACCCCCCCCCCAACCTGACAATCTACAATAGTATACACCCCCCAACCTGACAATCTACAATAGTATACACCCCCCCCCCCCCCCTCCCAACGTGACAATCTACAATAGTATACACCCCCAACCTGACAATCTACAATAGTATACACCCCCAACCTGACAATCTACAATAGTTCAACACTGCGCAAAAAGCATGGAATACGGATGTGTATATTACAGGGAAACTCCCATTAAACTTTCCAACAAACTCCGGTAAACTCCCGAATTGTACCATCACACCCGTATATTACCGTATATTACAGTATATGCCTGCAATAGTTCAACCCCCCCTCCCAACCTGACAAGCACAGATTTGTAGGCATTACATTTAGTTTGACTACGTTCCACAGATAAACATTGTGAAAATAGCGAATCTACAAGCAGGTGTTGCAGCTTGTATATTTTCTGTTTTCACGTTTGCCTCTTTCTTGCATAATATTTGACAATTTGGCCAATTTGGAATTAAAGAGGTCTTAAGCGTCATTACATTGTCACTCTATAAATGTGCAGCCAGATATCCTCTACACACAAAAGGGCCTTTCAAACGTGAAGCGATAAAACGCGCCTACAGTTCATTTTCAATGAGACCTGCGCTTTTGCTCGGAGAAGTCGCAGTGCGACAACGCAAGCGTATTTACGTGAGCCCGTGAATTTGTTGTGCACGTGCTCGTTTCGTGCACACCCCCCCCCGCGACTCACCAGACCTGGATTCTGCTTAGATTTTTTTCGCGCTTGCGTTGTTGCGCCACTCTTGAACAGACCCGTAGCAGAGCTGCCGTTGACCCAGGCAACAACGTGTCCCTCTTGAACAGACCTGTAGCAGAGCTGCCGTTGACCCAGGCAACAACGTGCCCCTCTTGAACAGACCTGTAGCAGAGCTGCCGTTGACCCAGGCAACAACGTGCCCCTCTTGAACAGACCTGTAGCAGAGCTGCCGTTGACCCAGGCAACAACGTGTCCCTCTTGAACAGACCTGTAGCAGAGCTGCCGTTGACCCAGGCAACAACGTGTCCCTCTTGAACAGACCTGTAGCAGAGCTGCCGTTGACCCAGGCAACAACGTGTCCCTCTTGAACAGACCTGTAGCAGAGCTGCCGTTGAACCAGGCAACAACGTGTCCCTCTTGAACAGACCTGTAGCAGAGCTGCCGTTGACCCAGGCAACAACGTGTCCCTCTTGAACAGACCCGTAGCAGAGCTGCCGTTGACCCAGGCAACAACGTGTCCCTCTTGAACAGACCCGTAGCAGAGCTGCCGTTGACCCAGGCAACAACGTGCCCCTCTTGAACAGACCTGTAGCAGAGCTGCCGTTGACCCAGGCAACAACGTGTCCCTCTTGAACAGACCAGTAGCAGAGCTGCCGTTGACCCAGGCAACAACGTGTCCCTCTTGAACAGACCCGTAGCAGAGCTGCCGTTGACCCAGGCAACAACGTGCCCCTCTTGAACAGACCTGTAGCAGAGCTGCCGTTGACCCAGGCAACAACGTGTCCCTCTTGAACAGACCCGTAGCAGAGCTGCCGTTGACCCAGGCAACAACGTGCCCCTCTTGAACAGACCTGTAGCAGAGCTGCCGTTGACCCAGGAAACAACGTGTCCCTCTTGAACAGACCAGTAGCAGAGCTGCCGTTGACCCAGGCAACAACGTGTCCCTCTTGAACAGACCCGTAGCAGAGCTGCCGTTGACCCAGGCAACAACGTGTCCCTCTTGAACAGACCTGTAGCAGAGCTGCCGTTGACCCAGGCAACAACGTGCCCCTCTTGAACAGACCCGTAGCAGAGCTGCCGTTGACCCAGGCAACAACGTGTCCCTCTTGAACAGACCTGTAGCAGAGCTGCCGTTGACCCAGGCAACAACGTGTCCCTCTTGAACAGACCTGTAGCAGAGCTGCCGTTGACCCAGGCAACAACGTGTCCCGTTTGAAAGGCCCTTTATACTGTATGTTGGATGCAGCGGGGACTTTTATTTTGAAGACTAAATATGCAGTACACAATACAAATACTCAGTACACAATACAAATACTCAATACACAATACAAATACTCAGTACACAATACAAATACTCAATACACAATACAAATACTCATTACACAATACAAATACTCATTACACAATACAAATACTCAGTACTCAATACAAATACTCAGTACACAATGCAAATACTCAGTACTCAATACAAATTCTCAGTACACAATAAAAATACTCAGTACACAATACAAATACTCAGTACACAATACACAATACACACATGTACAGATACAGTCATCTTGCTCATCTCTCCACAGCTGCTCATCTCCCCACAGCTCCGCTGCGTCCAAACAACTGTGTACCTCCAGAGGTCTACCGTATGAACAGCATCATGATCAGCCCGCAAAAATTCATGTACACACCCAAAGCCAAGGTGTTTTACGACTGCATGGTGGGATACACCTCGACCGGAGGACACCACTACGTGACGTGTATAGATGGAAATTGGACACCTTTGACTCTGACATGTGAAGGTAAGTGTTCATCAGTGTTGTAACGTTTTATCATTATTAACACCCCGATCGCCCAGGACGAAGTTCACCGTCCTTTCTATTAGTAACACCCAGCGCCCAGGACGAAGTTCACCATCCTTTCTATTAGTAACACCCCAAACGCCCAGGACGAAGTTCACCATCCTTTCTATTAGTAACACCCAGCGCCCAGGACGAAGTTCACCGTCCTTTATATTAGTAACACCCCAAACCGCCCAGGACGAAGTTCACCATCCTTTCTATTAGTAACACCCAGGACGAAGTTCACCGTCCTTTCTATTAGTAACACCCAGGACGAAGTTCACCGTCCTTTCTATTAGTAACACCCAGGACGAAGTTCACCATCTTTTCTGTTAGTAACACCCAGGACGAAGTTCACCATCTTTTCTGTTAGTAACACCCAGGACGAAGTTCACCATCTTTTCTGTTAGTAACACCCAGGACGAAGTTCACCATCCTTTCTATTAGTAACACCCAGGACGAAGTTCACCGTCCTTTCTATTAGTAACACCCAGGACGAAGTTCACCGTCCTTTCTATTAGTAACACCCAGGACGAAGTTCACCATCTTTTCTGTTAGTAACACCCAGCGCCCAGGACGAAGTTCACCATCTTTTCTGTTAGTAACACCCAGGACGAAGTTCACCAACTTTTCTGTTAGTAACACCCAGGACGAAGTTCACCGTCCTTTCTATTAGTAACACCCAGGACGAAGTTCACCATCCTTTCTATTAGTAACACCCAGGACGAAGTTCACCGTCCTTTCTATTAGTAACACCCAGCGCCCAGGACGAAGTTCACCGTCCTTTCTATTAGTAACACCCCAAACGCCCAGGACAAAGTTCACCGTCCTTTCTATTAGTAACACCCAGGACGAAGTTCACCGTCCTTTCTATTAGTAACACCCAGCGCCCAGGACGAAGTTCACCGTCCTTTCTATTAGTAACACCCAGGACGAAGTTCACCATCCTTTCTATTAGTAACACCCCAAACGCCCAGGACGAAGTTCACCGTCCTTTCTATTAGTAACACCCAGGACGAAGTTCACCGTCCTTTCTATTAGTAACACCCAGCACCCAGGACGAAGTTCACCATCCTTTCTATTAATAACACCCAGCGCCCAGGACGAAGTTCACCGTCCTTTATATTAGTAACACCCAGCGCCCAGGACGAAGTTCACCGTCCTTTCTTTTAGGAACACCCAGCGCCCAGGACGAAGTTCACCGTCCTTTATATTAGTAACACCCAGGACGATGTTTTATCCAAAAGACGTTCATTGATATCAAAACCGATCGCATCGCTCCACAGCCTAGGAGCGCCTGTTGCACAACAGTGGGACGTCATCGAAAATGTCCCCCCCCTGTTTAGCAGACGAGAACGAAAATCTTGAAACGTTAATAACTCTTGATCTAAATCATCCCGTCCAATTCTAAGAAAAGATCCTGTGTTAGACGGCCCACCGCGGTCCCGTCGCTAGTCGCGGTAGATTTATCATACCTCCCGTTGTTGTTGTCGCCTCTCGAGTGTTTTGGCTACATTTAGCTGCTACATCCACATCCGGAATAACATCCGGTCCGTCGCTAAAACTGCTCCGCTGCTATAAATCGCCAGGCGCTATGATTTAATGGATTAAATAACCCCGGGCAATCGGAATGTTAACACGTTGACGGCTGATAATTGAAACGGTCAAATAAGCTTCACTGCTGAGTATTTCACTAACCTCTGAAGAATCACCCGGGCGCAAATGTAGGTCCGTTTCACGAAAATATGCCTGAATATATTCCAGTGGTTTGTAATAGTGTGCCACAATATTCCACATTCCCGACAACAACACTGGTCTCTTTCTGTCTCAGTTGGACTGATGGTGATACCATTTATAGGTTTGCTTGTTCCTCCACCTTGGCCAAACTGGATCCTCTGTACCATGCTGTAGATTCATATCTATCTGTACCATGCTGTAGATTCAAATCTATCTGTACCATGCTGTAGATTCATATCTATCTGATCTGTACCATGTTGTAGATTCATATCTATCTGATCTGTACCATGCTGTAGATTCATATATATCTGTACCATGCTGTAGATTCATATCTATCTGTACCATGCTGTAGATTCATATCTATCTGTACCATGCTGTAGATTCATATATATCTGTACCATGCTGTAGATTCATATCTGATCTGTACCATGCTTTAGATTCATATCTATCTGATCTGTACCATGCTGTAGATTCATATCTATCTGTACCATGTTGTAGATTCATATCTATCTGTACCATGCTGTAGATTCATATCTATCTGATCTGTACCATGTTGTAGATTCATATCTATCTGATCTGTACCATGCTGTAGATTCATATATATCTGTACCATGCTGTAGATTCATATATATCTGTACCATGCTGTAGATTCATATCTATCTGTACCATGCTGTAGATTCATATCTATCTGTACCATGCTGTAGATTCATATATATCTGTACCATGCTGTAGATTCATATCTATCTGTACCATGTTGTAGATTCATATCCATCTGATCTGTACCATGCTGTAGATGCATATCTGATCTGTACCATGCTTTAGATTCATATCCATCTGATCTGTACCATGCTGTAGATGCATATCTATCTGTACCATGTTGTAGATTAATATCTATCTGATCTGTACCATGCTGTAGATTCATATCTATCTGATCTGTACCATGCTGTAGATTCATAACTAGCTCACCTTTCAGAACACATCGTTGTTCGTTGTATGCTACAGTCGGTTGGTTCTCATTGACATCTCTCAGGCTGCATCAGTGGCATCATTTTCATTTATAAAGCCATACTTGGTCGGTCTACACCTCAGATCAAGTGTCTGGTGTGTAGTGCCAGCCTTCAAATCTTGCTTTCTTTGGCCCCCTAGTGGTCGTGGAATGACCTGCAGTCCAGACTAAAATTGCCCTTGAAAGTTCCTTTGAGGAGTTTCAAAAGCATCATATTAGATGTACAGTCCAACACCTGCACATGTCCGGATGTGTACTAGCCTTGCAGGCCCATATGTTTATATTCTCCCTGTTTATAATGTACATTGTGTATTTGCTCTGTGCGCAATGTTCTTGCGCCCGGTCACTGTTAGTGTACCATTTTGGAGATGTTTTGTATAGGTTTCTTGAAGTATGTCATGGCTGGTATTATTTGGCTGTTGTATAATTTGACATGTACGACGTAGCATTGAAGTGTCATTTTGTTTCTGCCTCTTGGCCAGTTCCCACTTGAAAAAGAGTCTCAGTCTCAATGTGTTTTTACTGGTAAAATAAAGGTTAAATTAAATAAATGTCCTCATGCTCTGTCTCTCCATCTGACCCAGGCCAGTGTGGCAGGCATACGGACCAGAACGGCATTACATTTGCGAT
Source organism: Electrona antarctica (assembly GCF_951216825.1). Classification (NCBI taxonomy): domain Eukaryota; kingdom Metazoa; phylum Chordata; class Actinopteri; order Myctophiformes; family Myctophidae; genus Electrona; species Electrona antarctica. Next base: position 57,004,389 of record NC_136807.1, read on the forward strand.
CATCGAAGGCACTCTGTCCCGTCCAGGAGAGCATCCATGGCAGGTGTCTCTGCAGCGCAGACGCAAAGAAACATCAAATCCGTTCGGACACTACTGTGGAGGCGTCCTCATCGCGTCCTGTTGGGTCCTCACTGCTGCTCACTGCATGTAAGATGCTCTAAATTCTATGTGTGTTCATTCCATTCAGTTCATTCCATAGTTTAGATTGGGAGTGAGTCTGCAGTTCTGACTGCAATGTGAAGTTCATTCCATAGTTTAGATTGGGAGTGAGTCTGTAGTTCTGACTGCAATGGGAAGTTCATTCTATAGTTTAGATTGGGAGTGAGTCTGTAGTTCTGACTGCAATGGGAAGTTCATTCCATAGTTTAGATTGGGAGTGAGTCTGTAGTTCTGACTGCAATGGGAAGTTCATTCCATAGTTTAGATTGGGAGTGACTCTGCAGTTCTGACTGCAATGGGAAGTTCATTCCATAGTTTAGATTGGGAGTGAGTCTGCAGTTCTGACTGCAATGGGAAGTTAATTCCATAGTTTAGATTGGTAGTGAGTCTGCAGTTCTGACTGCAATGGGAAGTTCATTCCATATTTTAGATTGGGACTTCCCATTGCAGTTCTGACTGCAATGGGAAGTTCATTCCATAGTTTAGATTGGGAGTGAGTCTGCAGTTCTGACCGCAATAGGAAGTTCATTCCATAGTTTAGATTGGGAGTGAGTCTGCAGTTCTGACTGCAATGAGAAGTTAATTCCATAGTTTAGATTGGGAGCGAGTCTGCAGTTCTGACTGCAATGGGAAGTTCATTCCATAGTTTAGATTGGGAGTGAGTCTGCAGTTCTGACTGCAATGGGAAGTTCATTCCATAGTTTAGATTGGGAGTGAGTCTGCAGTTCTGACTGCATTGGGAAATTCATTCCATAGTTTAGATTGGTAGTGAGTCTGCAGTTCTGACTGCAATGGGAAGTTCATTCCATATTTTAGATTGGGACTTCCCATTGCAGTTCTGACTGCAATGGGAAGTTCATTCCATAGTTTAGATTGGGAGTGAGTCTGCAGTTCTGACCGCAATGGGAAGTTTATTCCATAGTTTAGATTGGGAGTGAGTCTGCAGTTCTGACTGCAATGGGAAGTTCATTCCATAGTTTAGATTGGGAGCGAGTCTGCAGTTCTGACTGCAATGGGAAGTTCATTCCATAGTTTAGATTGGGAGTGAGTCTGCAGTTCTGACTGCAATGGGAAGTTCATTCCATAGTTTAGATTGGGAGTGAGTAGGCAGTTCTGACTGCAATGGGAAGTTCATTCCATAGTTTTGGAGACAGAATAATGTATGTCTCTCTGGGATAACTGACTGTCTGTTGTTCCTCTCCAGTGACAGCTCCATGGACATGCAGGAGGTCTTAATGAATGACTGTCTGTTGTTCCTCCAGTGACAGCTCCATGGACATGCAGGTGGTCTTAATGACTGACTGTCTGTTGTTTCTCCAGTGACAGCTCCATGGACATGGACATGCAGGTGGTGGTGGGGGGAGTGGACAATGGAAGACATGAAGAGTCAGACCAGGTCATCGCCGTGGAGAGAGACTTCATTCATGTGGATTTCAGGAAAAGCACTGGAAGTAATGACATTGGTGAGTCATGCATTTACTGTAGGTCTCTGATTGGTCCATTCATTTACTGTAGGTCTCTGATTGGTCCATTCATTTACTGTAGGTCTCTGATTGGTCCATCCATTTACTGTATGTCTCTGATTGGTCCATTAATTTACTGTAGGTCTCTGATTGGTCCATCCATTTACTGTATGTCTCTGATTGGTCCATTCATTTACTGTAGGTCTCTGATTGGTCCATACATTTACTGTATGTCAGTCACACAGCATGCTTAAAGACTAAATGATGACATCATGTCAGTCAGAGAACTTAAAGACATCACATTGATGCACCTGGGACGTATCCTCAGTGATGTATCCCAAGGTCATCACCTGGGACGTATCCTCAGTGATGTATCCCAAGGTCATCACCTGGGACGTATCCTGGGCGGGCCATCCGTTACTGGGCAGGCCATCCGGTACTGGGCGGTCCATCCGGTACTGGGCAGGCCATCCGGCACTTGGAGGGACTACTGTGGGTTGACTCCTGGCCGGGCACCTCCTACGCCTCACTAATGCTAATGTTATGTAACTATTGTGTTTACTGTGTCAGCATTACTCCAGCTGAGTTTCACCAACGGAGCATTCTGTGCCAATGGAACCAGCTATGTTAAAACTGCCTGTCTGCCAAACAAGATCTTCCCCGATGGAAAGCAGTGTGTGATCTCTGGATGGGGCAAAACTAAAGATGGTACGTATCCAACCACTGACTACCACTAATCACACCTTAAACTAAAGATGGTACATATCCAACCACTGACTACCACTAATCACACCTTAAACTATAGATGGTACGTATCCAACCACTGACTACCACTAATCACACCTTAAACTATAGATGGTACGTATCCAACCACTGACTACCACTAATCACACCTTAAACTATAGATGGTACGTATCCAACCACTGACTACCACTAATCACACCTTAAACTATAGATGGTACGTATCCAACCACTGACTACCACTAATCACACCTTAAACTAAAGATGGTACGTATCCAACCACTGACTACCACTAATCACACCTTAAACTATAGATGGTACGTATCCAACCACTGACTACCACTAATCACACCTTAAACTATAGATGGTACGTATCCAACCACTGACTACCACTAATCACACCTTAAACTAAAGAAATGCACTTATCTCTAAATAAAGGGACTGATATGAGGTTAGGGGACTTACGTGGCCGGTTAAGACTGATATGAGGTTAGGGGACTTACGTGGCCGGTTAAGACTGATATGAGGTTAGGGGACTTACGTGGCCGGTTAAGACTGATATGAGGTTAGGGGACTTACGTGGCCGGTTAAGACTGATATAAGGTTAGGGGACTGACATGAGGTTAGGGGACTTACGTGGCCGGTTAAGACTGATATGAGGTTAGGGGACTTGCGTGGCCGGTTAAGACTGAATTTAAGTCCATAAACCACCGTAAGAACTGACAAGAAAATAAAGAACACAAAACTAAATACTCTGTTAGTATTACACATATGTGTCCATACAATTGCTGTAGCTCACATTAGCTCCAAATGTAACTAGCATATTCAAAACAGTACAATTCCTTTTAAATGGTTTTGACAATCAGTCAGAAATTAGAATTACTGTAATCACATTACAATTAATTGATGACTTTAACATCACCATGCACTTATTATAATGAACTAGTTTTTCCTTTTTAACAGCTGTTTTTAACTCCAAAAGTAATGAAATACCTCCTTTTAACCCTTTTTTAAGTGTAATATAATAATGACATGAAATAAAGACCCTTTTTATCCAAAATGTATGAAATACAATCAAATACCTTCCTTTGCCAAGTACAAATTCTAACTTTTCATTTTCAACACTTTACAGAAATAGTAGCAAACTCTGCTGTAGGTAAGGGCATTATCATTAGCACTGTGTGCCTTTGCTGCAGAAATACGTTTCTTTCATTTACCGTCCTTCCATATTGGCTACCATAACTGAACAGGATGTAAACAATTCAACAATGCATTTTTAGCAATAGTCCTTTTAGCTCCAAAAACAGGTTTTATTGATAACGATCACCGTATCGAGCAGGCTTATTGAGCCGTGTCCTTATCGAGCCCACTATCGAGCATTTGCTATTTTGTGGAAAGAACAGAACCTTATTTTTATTGGCCAGTTGTGAGAGTTTGTATGTCAAACAGTTCTAAGGTGTATACACATTACATACTGTGTATACACACACACACACACACACACACACACACACACACACACGCACACACACACACACATAATATGCATATATATATATATATATATATATATATATATATATATATATATGCTTATTATATTTTAATAATCTCTTTATTTTAACCAACCAAGACTACTATAGGCCTTATACAGTACCTTTCTAACAGACAGAGGGAAATGTTCATTGTGTACCGTCACTTTAAAAGTGAAATGTATACATCATCGTACGGCGGTGTCACGCACCAAAAATAGCCAGTCTACAAGCTCACAACGCGTCTGGTTGCACCGCGTTGTGAGCTTTTAGCTCTGCCTTTTCAGCAACGATAGACTGAGAAGTTGCACATTGAATACATCACGTATTACGTGAGACTATTCAATCGATTTGCGGGAGATACAGTATTATAACTCTATGGCAGGGAGATTTGAGTTCCCAAACGTATTATTATGAATTGGATTAATAATTTATGGCAACGTCTTACCGTGCTTGCCTTGGGCAGCAAGCACGGTAAGCACAACATGCGTTGGGTGGAAGAGCAGGATTTGGCTCAAATCACAAAATAACAGGAAATCGACTTAAAACAGGTATGTTTCACAATAAGATCATAATAACGATGTCTGTTCACGCAGAACATAGAATAGTTCAGTGAAAAACGTGTTTGGGTTCTTTACATATAAACCTTGTTTTAAAAAGAAAAAAAATACAGGTTCTGACCACCTGTCTGTGTTGTTCTGACCACCTGTCTGTGTTGTTCTGACCACCTGTCTGTGTTGTTCTGACCACCTGTCTGTGTTGTTCTGACCACCTGTCTGTGTGTTCTGACCACCTGTCTGTGTTGTTCTGACCACCTGTCTGTGTGTTCTGACCACCTGTCTGTGTTGTTCTGACCACCTGTCTGTGTTGTTCTGACCACCTGTCTGTGTGTTCTGACCACCTGTCTGTGTGTGGTTGTCCCTCAGCTAACCATCCACTCAGAATGTCCCAAGGAGACGTTACCCTGATGTCTAAGCAGCGTTGTAGGGATGTCTATGGAGCCCTGCAAGTCGACAACACCATGATCTGTGCAGAAGACACCATGGGAAAAGTCAACTTCTGTACTGTAAGTGTGTGTGTGTGTGTGTGTGTGTGTGTGTGTGTGCGTGCGTGCGTTACTGTTGTAGTCGAGTCCACCGAAAGCCAGACCGAGACCAGATTTATTTTCTTCCTTTTTTCACATTTGATAGCACTGTGAGAGCAGGCAGGCTCCACGGGGACACAGGGGGCGCTATGATTCCTGGGGACACAGGGGGCGCTATGATTCCTGGGGACACAGGGGGCGCTATGATTCCTGGGGACACAGGGGGCGCTATGATTCCTGGGGACACAGGGGGCGCTATGATTCCTGGGGACACAGGGGGCGCTATGATTCCTGGGGACACAGGGGGCGCTATGATTCCTGGGGACACAGGGGGCGCTATGATTCCTGGGGACACAGGGGGCGCTATGATTCCTGGGGACACAGGGGGCGCTATGATTCCTGGGGACACAGGGGGCGCTATGATTCCTGGGGACACGGGGCGCTATGATTCCTGGGGACACAGGGGGCGCTATGATTCCTGGGGACACAGGGGGCGCTATGATTCCTGGGGACACAGGGGGCGCTATGATTCCTGGGGACACAGGGGGCGCTATGATTCCTGGGGACACAGGGGGCGCTATGATTCCTGGGGACACAGGGGGCGCTATGATTCCTGGGGAAACAGGACAAAGATTGGTCTTCATAACTACCCCAGAGAGAGTTACCCCCAGTGGACCTCAGTCATGCATCTCTCTCTCCCATGGTAAAGTGCATGTAGGTCGCTCACTCTTTTGGCAGTCACCACTGCCAGGAGTAGGGATGGAGCTCCATAACAGATTCCCCCCAAAAAGAACAAGCTTATCGAGTACCTCCGGTATCAATAAGCTCTGGGCTTATCGAGTACCTCTGGTATCAATAAGCTCTGGGCTTATCGAGTACCTCTGGTATCAATAAGCTTTGGGCTTATCGAGTACCTCTGGTATCAATAAGCTCTGGGCTTATCGAGTACCTCTGGTATCAATAAGCTTTGGGCTTATCGAGTACCTCCGGTATCAATAAGCTCTGGGCTTATCGAGTACCTCTGGTATCAATAAGCTCTGGGCTTATCGAGTACCTCTGGTATCAATAAGCTCTGGGCTTATCGAGTACCTCCGGTATCAATAAGCTTTGGGCTTATCGAGTACCTCTGGTATCAATAAGCTCTGGGCTTATCGAGTACCTCCGGTATCAATACGCTTTGGGCTTATCGAGTACCCGGTATCAATAAGCTTTGGGCTTATCGTGTACCCGGTATCAATAAGCTTTGGGCTTATCGAGTACCCGGTATCAATAAGCTTTGGGCTTATCGAGTACCCGGTATCAATAAGCTTTGGGCTTATCAAGCCTGTTATCGAGCATAGTGGCCCATATGGTTCTGTGTGTTACAGGGTGGTCCATATGGTTCTGTGTGTTACAGGGTGGTCCATATAGTTCTGTGTCTTACAGGGTGGTCCATATGGTTCTGTGTGTTACAGGGTGGTCCATATGGTTCTGTATGTCTTCAGGGTGGTCCATATGGTTCTGTGTGTCTTCAGGGTGGTCCATATGGTTCTGTGTGTTACAGGGTGGTCCATATGGTTCTGTGTGTTACAGGGTGGTCCATATAGTTCTGTGTCTTACAGGGTGGTCCATATGGTTCTGTGTGTTACAGGGTGGTCCATATGGTTCTGTGTGTCTTCAGGGTGGTCCATATGGTTCTGTGTGTCTTCAGGGTGGTCCATATGGTTCTGTGTGTCTTCAGGGTGGTAACATATGGTTCTGTGTGTCTTCAGGGTGGTCCATATGGTTCTGTGTGTCTTCAGGGTGGTAACATATGGTTCTGTGTGTCTTCAGGGTGGTCCATATGGTTCTGTGTGTTACAGGGTGGTCCATATGGTTCTGTGTGTCTTCAGGGTGGTCCATATGGTTCTGTGTGTCTTCAGGGTGGTCCATATGGTTCTGTGTGTCTTCAGGGTGGTCCATATGGTTCTGTGTGCCTTCAGGGTGGTCCATATGGTTCTGTGTATCTTCAGGGTGGTCCATATGGTTCTGTGTGTCTTCAGGGTGGTCCATATGGTTCTGTGTATCTTCAGGGTGGTCCATATGGTTCTGTGTATCTTCAGGGTGGTCCATATGGTTCTGTGTGTCTTCAGGGTGGTCCATATGGTTCTGTGTGTTACAGGGAGATTCTGGCGGGCCGCTGATCTGCAAGGAGGATGGTGTTCACTACATTGCAGGCTTGGCGAGCTGGGTGAACGGGTCGTGCAGCGGTCAGGCGCCTGGTGTCTACGCCAACGTCCACCATCATGTTAATTGGATTAGTGGCTGTGTAGCCACTGATGGATCACTGTGTCGGACACAGAGTGTGTCCGATTATGACTATACATATTGATGATGACGGCTATGGCCGTTTTTAACCCAAAGAGTGTTTTCTTGGGTGCAAAACGAATGCTTGGCATGGATTCAGAATGAAATGAAAACCAGCTAGTTTGACATGTCACATGCTACTGAAAGCATGATGACATTTTGAAAACTTTGCCTTATATAGGTTGTTAATGGTATGGCCACTTATCCCCGTATTATGGAAATTGCCCAACATATGCAAGTTAGCATCCGGCAGTTTCTAAATTATGTGGTCCCATACTTGACATTTCTAACATAAAACTTTGGGTACTCAAAATGTCTGGGATCACATTCTGACTAATATGGCGTACGTCCGTGTTATGTTTCTGTCAGTGGTTCTCAACCTTTTTCAGAAAAACGCTATAAAATTTGGAAAAAATAAAAATAAAATAATATAAACATATAAATCAATAAAATGAAAAAAGGCAGCAAAATAAGGTCAATAATAGAACATTATAGTCATATCATCATTAGGGCTGTCAAAAGAACTGAGTTGACTGGCTTAGATTAAACGTTTTGACGCAATTAATGCATGCTTGGATGGCCCTCCCCATACATCCCATAATGCATCTGGATGACCCTGTACAATTTACACAGCAGGCTCAAATCACATAGCATGACATTGCGTATATCTATTCTACGTCCGAGCATAGACATGGTAACGCCCCGCCTGCCTCTGATTGGCCTACCGACACTGCCTGTCTTGTTTGTCCTCTGAGATGCAAGGATCCTCTGTGGTGGGAAATAAGAGAATGGCAACACGCACCAGTAACTTGTAACTTTATTTTTGTAGAAGAGGCAAACTAATATTGTTTGTGCCGTTTGCTTTGATTGAATAATTGATTGAACACGCATGTACTATGATTTGATTTAGCTGTGTTCTAAATGAAGTGTTGATTATCGTGTATTAATCTAATTATAGTAAACTAATACTATTATACTGAAAATGATAAAGATCAAGGGAAAAGATACCTTTTTACAGCACAATAATGTTTTAAGTTTACACATGTATACAAATAAACAGGCCAACGGCATAAACAATATTAGTTTGCCTCTTCTACAAAAATTAAAGTTACTGTCGCGCGTGCCAAGCTGTCATTCTCTTGTATTATATCGTACTTGTATTATTTATTTATTTCCCACCACGGAGTAACCTCACGGCAGACAATCCCGCATGTATCTTCCACCTCGGAGACACCGGCTGTGCCAGTAGGCCAATCAGAGGCAGGCGGGGCGTTGCCATGTCTATGCTCAGTGTCGGTAGGCCAATCAGAGGCAGGCGGGGCGTTACCATGTCTATGGTAGGCCAATCAGAGGCAGGCGGGGCGTTACCATGTCTATGCTCTGACGTAGAATAGATATACGCCATGACAACATGTGAGAGACAGAGAGACACCATCCTGTTATAAAGAGTAAAACATGTTCATTGTACATCTGTCATTTATCTTTGCATTCCCACAACAATATACTTTTTGGATATAGTTTGAATGGTGATTAATCACAATTAATACATGTTTAAGCTGTGATTGATTAAAAATGTTTGACAGCTCTAATAATAATAATAATAATAGCAGCCAGTCAGTCAATGACTTCAGGGCAACTTATGTGTTGGTACGATTGATTCCCCCCCCCCCCCCCCCTGGTCGTTTTGCTAATCGAGGCTGCAGTGTTGATTTTGTTTAGTTTTAGCCTATAGTCTTTTGAGTAAAATTCTATTTAATTTTTTTAATTTTATATGTTGTTGTTGATTTTAGTCGAGTAAATCTACAGTTGTTTTTGTCGACTCAAATGTATTTTGGCGGGACTTGATGGCGTCGTAAAGGCTGATTTTACACCTGGTTGGATGCTGAAAATAGCAGCTTGTACATCTGCTATTTTCAGAGCCAAACCAAACATAAAATCACTTTTTTAAAGTCCTACTTTAAGGACTAGTGGACTTCTCCGCTAGTCCCTCCTTAACATTTTAGTCTCATTTTTATTTGTGGAAAAAAATTGTCATTGACAAATTAGTCTTAGTTTCAGTCATCATAGCTTAGTTTGTCTCTGTGAAAAATTGTAGTCAACCAACATTTTTCTTCATAGTTTTAGTCGACAAAATTAACACGGCAAGGCTGTACTGTTTGATTGTTTGTCATCCACTTCAGCCTTGAGTTTGCATTAAATAAGTTAAATAGTACAACACGTAATTAGCATTAAAACACCCAACACTGCGTGAAATCCCTTGTATGTGGGAGGGCAAAGCTCAGGTTTATTTCTGTAACTTTCGGGAGTATTACATTATATAATTGACACTGGGTGAACAAATGGGTTGCAAAATCGTGGGATTAAAAAAATAATAATAATATAGTCCAATTATGAATTAGCATTAAAACAGTTAAATGGTACAATGTGTAATTAGCATTAAAACAGTTAAATAGTAAAATGTTGCATTACAACAGTTAATAATGCTCCCATAATGCATCAGTGTCTATAATGCATTGTGTAAAGGACAGTTTGTCCGTGCTGTCGTCCCATAATGCATTGTGTCCTTGCTGTCGGCTCATGGATTGTGATGAGAAAACTGTTTTGATTCAGCAATGATAAATAAATTGACTTGATTGACTGTGTGTGTTTTTTGTTTGTTTTTGCAGTACTTCATTGAAGCACACTTCAACATTTCTACTTGGTCCTCAGCTGTCTAAAATGTACTGATTTGATTTATTGCTCATTTTTTACCAGTATAGCAAATCTAGCTAAGCAAATCCAGGGTAAAAGCTGCTACTGACATAGATCATTGCTTCTGTACAGAGAACAGAAAGGGAGTCATTCAAGTTACACTCATGCACACATTTGATCATCCAGATCATCCATCATTATCAGCTCTGTAGCAGTGGCAGTTTTTACTTTGAACCTCTTACTAAGCTGGGATGACCAGACCTTATGCATGTCGTTGCAGGCTGACCAGGCCATTCCCTTCCTAGTTTGAAGACGATATATGAACCCACATACTTGTTTTCATCAACCTTTTTCAACGCACTGGGGCCACGCAGTAAAAGTAAATTAATCCACAAAACGAACGTAATTTGTATTGTTGACCCATTTCTAATGGTGCCCCCCACAAAATGACCGGAACTACTTGATATTTCACCAAAACCAGAGCAGAACTCCCACCACAGGACTCGGACAATCAATTAATACAGTTGCAACCACTATATTAATGGCAAGTATCTTATATACAATTGAAAAGGTGTCCCCAGGACAGGAACAAAAGGCACCAGCTACTACGTCACTGACACACTGCAACACACACTGCAACAACCCACTAAACACACTAACACGTCACAGACTTACCCTCCGCGTCGTTCGTTCCCTATCTCCTCATGTCGCGCCGCACGGCCACACTCAACAACACCCGCGTAAAAACTGTCATTGCACTGCCACTACAGCCGCCTCCCGTCCACACTCACAAACAACATCAATATCAATAATAAACACAAACACGCCACAAGCACCGACACCCCCGCCTAATTTGTTGCCACGTCTATGAAAACAAGCACAGAAAAAATGCCATTCAACACGCTACTTACACACACTACCACTCGCTTACAATACGCGGACCTGGCAACACTACAGTCCCTCTCCCATTTGCTCAAAGCCCACCACGTGACCCACACAGGGAGGGAGACGATTGCGTGATGCTTCTATGTACAGGATTCTATAGGTCACCACTTTTGGTGTGACACACACACGGCTTCTGTTTACTATGCGTTGTCAACACGTGCTGAGTTGACAAACATTGACCGATTTCGGAGAAGACTGATAGTTTATCCTTTAGTAATTAGGCTGTGGAAGTATTCACACTAGGCAACTTTTGCATTTATTGGGATTGGCCATTTGGGGAGAAAAGGAGGAGGAGGAGGTGATCAAGCTCCACAACACCACATTGGTAGGTAGGCTCAAGGCTGCATTTATTTTCCTTCTTTTTCCTCTCGACGGTGCATGGGATGATGTGAACCCCTCCAGCAGGCTAGGGAGCACCGCTCCCGTTCGCGGAAAATGACCGCGGGGTGCGGGTTGCCAGGTTTTTTTAGAACTAAAGTATTTACATTCAATTAAAAAAAAATATATATATAATACATTTTCATTTACGTCATATTTAGCGGCATTTCGACCTAAATTCTCTGTTCTTTGTCAATGGCACATATTGAGACGTGTCACGTGTGGGGACTAAAGCTGTATATAGGAGGGCCCTCAAACACATTATTTGATAACTTTTCATCGTGCTCCTAAAAAAATAAGTGTGCTACTAGCCGCCATTACATACACAGTTAAAATAATAAGAAATTTGCGCCAACGACTGCGTCGACACCTGGCGTGGAACAAACGGGACGAACCGAGGCGCATATATGGATAACAACAACAACACTACACGCGCTCTGCAACACAAAACAGCTGCATACAACGCGTGTCACTGTGCACTTCTGTATCTAACGCGTGTCACTGTGCACTTCTGTATCTGTGGACTTCTGTATCGCAACGCGGGCCAACGCAACTCTGGGATGAGCGGGCCGAAGGCCCGCGAAATTCTAGTTTCATACAACTTAAGTTCAAAAAATCTGAACTATCCCTTTAAGACAGTCGTCCATGTAGAAGTTTATTTTGACTGTGGCAATTACATCTGCAGGGAAACTGTTGTGGTTGTCCTCTGCTGTCTTTCTGAGTGCATAGCAAGCACAGCTAGGAGAAGACACTGCCCCGAACAGATGCACAGTCATCCTATATTCTACTAGTTCTTGGGATACGTTGCCGCCAGGCCACCACAAGAACCGAAGACAATCTCTGTCCTTCTGAGCCACATTGACTTGATGGAACATAGCTTTAACATCAGTCATTAAAGCTACAGGCTCTTGCCGGAATCGTGTGAGGACTCCTAACAGAGTGCTGGTGAGGTATGGGCCTTGTAGAAGATTCTGCCTTGATTATTCTATTTAAAATAAATACAGTAGGCTATAATAAATCCAAATTCTAACACAAAAATATAACTTTCACAAGGTTATAATTAAATTCAATATTCTTCACACACAACCCTTGTATTCCGGTATATTTCCAGCCCCAGCCCAGGTGCAATGCATTATTATTAGCAAGGAACTGCAGTGGCGTGTTTCTTTTTCAAGCAAGTGGCATTCAGAGAGTTGTTCTTACTTGTGCTTATAGTTGGTGAAAATGAAAAGGAAGCACACCTCCCTGAATGTGTTTTTGTGGTTAAAAAAAAATACAATAAAATAAATAAAGACTGACAGCTCCCTCATGAAAAACTGCTGTTGAATCACTACTACCACATATCTAAACAAAAACTACCATTTCACTATTCGATTGCTATTGTGATGTGTAGTGATTTATGTAGTGATTTTCAATAGTGTCGAGTAGAGAATTGGCTGATTTCAATATTGGTCACTACTGATAGTTACTACATAATGCCTATTCAAATCACTGCACAACTGCTACGTAATTACTTCAGCCTCACTATTGGCTTTTGGGAAAGTACTATACATTTATTATTGAATTACTACACAATGCTTACACATTTACTGCTGTATCTCTTCTCAATCCCTGTGGAATTACTACATCCCCTGTGTGTGCAGCGTTTATCACTACTCAATTACTTCAGCCTCACTATTGGCTTTTGGGAAAGTACTATACATTTATTATTGAATTACTACACAATGCTTACACATTTACTGCTGTATCTCTTCTCAATCCCTGTGGAATTACTACATCCTTGTGTGTGTAGTGTTTAGCACTACTGGATTACTTTTCATTTCTACACAAACCCTTTTGAATCACTTTTCAAACTGTACACAATGCTTACACATGTATTGCTGTATCTCTTCACAATCCCTATGGAATTACTACATACCTGTGTGTAGTGTTTTATCACTACTGAATTACTTTTAACACATACCCTTTTAAATCACTTAGACTGTATTAAGCAATTACAACATGATTCTACACATTTGCCAATGCATATCTTTACAATTTCTGAAGATGAAACTAGTCACTTTACCATTTCAGTATCATGCTCAGGTTGTTATGAGGGGAGACATTAAATCAGGTAAGAAAATAATGTATTACATTTTGGAGTTTCACAATACAAAAAATACAATCATCTTCAGGCTTATAAGCCTGAATATAGGCATATAGAGAACATAGGCTTAGAGCCTTAGGAATGTGCCTTTGAATGCACTTGGGTAGATAGAGGTAGATCAAGAGGTGTGAACGTGAGCCTCTCAGGACGGAACTATCCAACGATTGTTTAACACTCATATTAGGACAGTACAGAGACATTTCACAAATACTGGGTGAAATGGAATTCCGATGTATAACTATCACGAACTGTCATTGGGAGCGAACGGACTAAGGACTGAAACTATTCAAATATGAAATTACTCTCCTGAAACTGTATGACCCGTAACACAATGAATGTTGATGCTATAAATGTAACAAATGACTTAACAACTACGAAATGTACTGTGATGCCCACCCGTTTACTGAAAAATAAAAACACTCGTAGGACAGGGGTTCTCAACCTGGGGTCGCGACCCCTCGGGGGGGGGGGGGGGGGGGGGGGGGGGGGGGGGGGGGGGGGGGGGGTGGGGGAGAGATGGTGGGGAGCGGGGAGAGATGGGGGTGGGATGGGGAGATGGGGGAGCAGCGGGAGAGATGGGGGTGGGATGGGGAGATGGGGAGCAGGGAGAGATGGGGGTGGGATGGGGATATGGTGGAGCAGGGAGAGATGGGGGAGTGGGGAGAGATGGGGGGAGCGGGGAGAGATGGGGGAGCGGGGAGATGGGGGTGGGATGGGGAGATGGGGGAGCAGGGAGAGATGGGGGTGGGATGGGGAGATGGGGAGTAGGGAGAGATGGGGGTGGGATGGGGAGATGGGGGAGCAGGGAGAGATGGGGGTGGGATGGGGAGATGGGGAGCAGGGAGAGATGGGGGTGGGATGGGGAGATGGGGAGTAGGGAGAGATGGGGGTGGGATGGGGAGATGGGGAGCAGGGAGAGATGGGGGAGTGGGGAGAGAGGGGAGCAGGAGAGATGGGGGTGGGATGGGGAGATGGGGAGCAGGGAGAGATGGGGGTGGGATGGGGAGATGGGGAGCAGGGAGAGATGGGGGTGGGATGGGGATATGGTGGAGCAGGGAGAGATGGGGGTGGGATGGGGAGATGGGGAGCAGGGAGAGATGGGGGTGGGATGGGGATATGGTGGAGCAGGGAGAGATGGGGGTGGGATGGGGAGATGGGGAGCAGGGAGAGATGGGGGTGGGATGGGGAGCAGGGAGAGATGGGGGTGGGATGGGGAGCAGGGAGAGATGGGGGTGGGATGGGGATATGGTGGAGCAGGGAGAGATGGGGGTGGGATGGGGAGATGGGGAGCAGGGAGAGATGGGGGTGGGATGGGGAGCAGGGAGAGATGGGGGTGGGATGGGGATATGGTGGAGCAGGGAGAGATGGGGGTGGGATGGGGAGATGGGGAGCAGGGAGAGATGGGGGTGGGATGGGGAGCAGGGAGAGATGGGGGTGGGATGGGGAGATGGGGAGCAGGGAGAGATGGGGGTGGGATGGGGAGATGGGGAGCAGGGAGAGATGGGGGTGGGATGGGGAGATGGGGAGTAGGGAGAGATGGGGGTGGGATGGGGAGATGGGGAGCAGGGAGAGATGGGGGTGGGATGGGGAGATGGGGAGCAGGGAGAGATGGGGGTGGGATGGGGAGCAGGGAGAGAGAACTTTGCCTTATATAGGTTGTTAATGGTATGGTCACTTATCCCAGTATTATGGAAATTGCCCAACATATGCAAGTTAGCATCCGGCAGTTTCTAAATGATGTGGTCCCATACTTGACATTTCTAACATAAAACTTTAGGGTACTCAAAATGTCTGGGATCACATTCTGGCAAGTGGACTAATATGGCGTACGTCCGTTATGTTTCTGTCAGTGGTTCTCAACCTTTTTCAGAAAAACGCTATAAAATTTGGAAAAAATATATAAATCAATAAAATGAAAAAAGGCAGCAAAATAAGGTCAATAATAGAACATTATAGTCATATCATCATTAGGGCTGTCAAAAGAACTGAGTTGACTGGCTTAGATTAAACGTTTTAACGCAATTAATGCATGCTTGGATGGCCCTCCCCATACATCCCATAATGCATCTGGATGACCCTGTACAATTTACACAGCAGGCTCAAATCACATAGCATGACATTGCGTATATCTATTCTACGTCCGAGCATAGACATGGTAACGCCCCGCCTGCCTCTGATTGGCCTACCGACACTGCCTGTCTTGTTTGTCCTCTGAGATGCAAGGATCCTCTGTGGTGGGAAATAATACAATAATAGTACAAGAGAATGGCAACACGCACCAGTAACTTGTAACTTTATTTTTTGTAGAAGAGGCAAACTAATATTGTTTGTGCCGTTTGCTTTGATTGAATAATTGATTGAACACGCATGAACTATGATTTGATTTAGCTGTGTTCTAAATTAAGTGTTGATTATCGTGTATTAATCTAATTATAGTAAACTAATACTATTATACTGAAAATGATAAAGATCAAGGGAAAAGATACCTTTTTACAGCACAATAATGTTTTAAGTTTACACATGTATACAAATAAACAGGCCAACGGCATAAACAATATTAGTTTGCCTCTTCTACAAAAATTAAAGTTACTGTCGCGCGTGCCAAGCTATCATTCTCTTGTATTATATCGTACTTGTATTATTTATTTATTTCCCACCACGGAGTAACCTCACGGCAGACAATCCCGCATGTATCTTCCACCTCGGAGACACCGGCTGTGCCAGTAGGCCAATCAGAGGCAGGCGGGGCGTTGCCATGTCTATGCTCAGTGTCGGTAGGCCAATCAGAGGCAGGCGGGGCGTTACCATGTCTATGGTAGGCCAATCAGAGGCAGGCGGGGCGTTACCATGTCTATGCTCTGACGTAGAATAGATATACGCCATGACAACATGTGAGAGACAGAGAGACACCATCCTGTTATAAAGAGTAAAACATGTTCATTGTACATCTGTCATTTAACTTTGCATTCCCACAACAATATACAGAAAAAAACTACTTTTTGGACATATTTGACAAATGTGACCAGATTTGACTGAGAGACTGCCATCGCGCAAATTACAGCTTTTCACCAGAGGAGAAAAACTTTTTTTATTTTTTTTTCCCCAAAATGAGTTTATAGCACAGGCAGACTCTTCACATACTAGAGCATGTCTGAAATAAGTGTCAGAGCTGAAATCGACATGTAAATATGAAATAAATGCTTAAACATGTAGCTAGGTGTAATGTTAGAGACCACAGAAGTGAACCTTTCAAGCCTGTTTTCTCAACTCGCTGTTTTCTGCAAGACATAACTCTATGAGCCATATCTCCAAAACTGGTGGGCCAAACTGAACAACCAATATGTCAATTTGAAGCTATGATTCCCTGCTTTCATATGACATGAAAAAAACGAAAATTCAAAAACATCCAATGGCAGTCCCTCAGTCAAATTAATGTTTGACAGCTCTAATAATAATAATAATAATAGCAGCCAGTCAGTCAATGACTTCAGGGCAACTTATGTGTTGGTACGATTGATTCCCCCCCCCCCCCCCCCCCCCCCTCCTGGTCGTTTTGCTAATCGAGGCTGCAGTGTTGATTTTGATTTAGTTTTAGCCTATATAGTCTTTTGAGTAAAATTCTATTTAATTTTTTTAATTGTATATGTTGTTGTTGATTTTAGTCGAGTAAATCTACAGTTGTTTTTGTCGACTCAAATGTATTTTGGCGGGACTTGATGGTGTCGTAAAGGCTAATTTTACAACTGGTTGGATGCTGAAAATAGCAGCTTGTACATCTGCTATTTTCAGAGCCAAACCAAACATACCAAACTAGTCCTTAAAGTCCTACTTTAAGGACTAGTGGACTTCTCCGCTAGTCCCTCCTTAACATTTTAGTCTCATTTGTATTTGTGGAAAAAAATTGTCATTGACAAATTAGTCTTAGTTTCAGTCATCATAGCTTAGTTTGTCTCTGTGAAAAATTGTAGTCAACCAACATTTTTCTTCATAGTTTTAGTCGACAAAATTAACACGGCAAGGCTGTACTGTTTGATTGTTTGTCATCCACTTCAGCCTTGAGTTTGCATTAAATCAGTTAAATAGTACAACACGTAATTAGCATTAAAACGGCCAACACTGCGTGAAATCCCTTGTATGTGGGAGGGCAAAGCTCAGGTTTATTTCTGTAACTTTCGGGAGTATTACATTACATTAGATCATTGACACTGGGTGAAAAAATGGGTTGCAAAATCGTGGGATATAAAAAAATAAAAAAAAAGAATATAGTCCAATTATTAATTAGCATTAAAACAGTTAAATGGTACAATGTGTAATTAGCATTAAAACAGTTAAATAGTAAAATGTAGCATTACAACAGTTAATAATGCTCCCATAATGCATCAGGGTCCATAATGCATTGTGTAAAGGACAGTTTGTCCGTGCTGTCATCCCATAATGCATTGTGTCCTTGCTGTCGGCTCATGGGTGAATTATTGGCTAAATGATGTTTGATCTTGACCTGAATTGTGATGAGAAAACTGTTTTGATTCAGCAATGATAAATAAATTGACTTGATTGACTGTGTGTGTTTTTTGTTTGTTTTTGCAATACTTCATTGAAGCACACTTCAACATTTCTACTTGGTCCTCAGCTGTCTAAAATTTACTGATTTGATTTATTGCTAATTTTTTACCAGTATAGCAAATCTAGCTAAGAAAATCCAGGGTAAAAGCTGCTACTGACATAGATCATTGTTTCTGTACAGAGAACAGAAAGAGAGTAATTCAAGTTACACTCATGCACACATTTGATCATCCAGATCATCCATCATTATCAGCTCTGTAGCAGTGGCAGTTTTTACTTTGAACCTCTTACTAAGCTGGGATGACCAGACCTTATGCATGTCGTTGCAGGCTGACCAGGCCATTCCCTTCCTAGTTTGAAACAGGTTGATGAAAACAAGTATGTGGGTTCATATATCGTCTTCAGAGGAGTGTTGTTAAGTGTTTTGATAACGTGGTTATTGTTGGATTTGGAAATTACATATTCAGTTTCTGTCTCGTTGAGATAAAGACCCAACACAGTTGGAGGCCTGTTCAAGAGACTGAAGGAGAGCCTGAGCGTATTCCAATGATTGACTGATAAGCGCTGTGAAGCCTGTACCTCTAGGCTAAACAGCAGGGCAACTGGGTTGAACTTTATTTTGACACATGCAATGATTAATTCAATATCCAGTCGTTGAATCTCTTTTGGATATGTCAATCCATTTATTGAGAACATCCACTTTCTTGCAGCAGGGTTCAAACTCAAATAAGACTGTATTAGTCCGGAGGCTTAGTGAAAGGATAGTGCAATTGCGGATAAAAGCGTAATTTTTTGCATGATGGTTCGTTAGGGTCAGTTATTGAATTTTAGCCTAGGAGCCCTTGTCAAATATCTATTTTAAATATCAAATTGCAAGACTATTATTATCAATGAAATATGTGAAATATGTGAAAATCCGCCTAGTATTTTTCAGACTATATACTTAATGATCAGATTATTTCCAAATGTGATAAAGTTGACTTATTTTGACATTATTAAAGTCACAGAACATGAAATATCATCAATAACACCTTTATTGCAATGAAGAATACATACAAATGCACTAGAACTCGACCGGCCATCGGACGGTCTCGTGCCACACCATCCAGGTGGCCAGTTGTCCGGGTGGCCACTTGTGCAGGGTGCCCACTTGTTCAGTCAGACTACATTTTGGGTGCGATACTGAACCATACTGTAGCGTACTGTACTGTACCATACTGCACCGTACTGTACAATACTGCACTGTACTGTACCATACTGCACTGTACCAGACTGTACTGTACTGTACTGTACTGTACTGTACTGTACTGTACTGTACTGTACTGTACTGTACTGCACTGTACTGTACTGTACTGTACTGTACCAGACTGTACGTTACCGTACCGTACCATACTGTACTGTACCATACCGTGCTGCTGTGTGCGTGTGTGTGCGTGTGCATGTGTGTGTGTGTGTGTGTGTGTGTGTGTGTGTGTGTGTGTGTGTGTGTGTGTGTGTGTGAAGTGAAGTGAAGTGAAAAAGGGAGGGGTCGGTGAATGTGGAAATTGTGATATAATTTGCGTCACAGCAAAATGTTGCACAATAACAGTATGGCACACAAAAGCAATATTTGTACAATACATATGACAGGTGAGCGGAGGCAATGTAGTGCAGATGGATTCCTGTGGCATGTAGAATTTGTTTGTGCTTCTTCTGTCGTATATGTCCTTAGACCTTCAGCTCCATTGCAGCAAACCAGTCCAGTGTGTCATTGTCTAGGTCAATTAAGCCTTGATCACCATTTGGTGGCCAGTATGTGGGGCAGCTGGTCAGCACGTGTTCCACAGTCTGTAATGGATCCCCACATTCGCAGTGGGCACTTTCTGTGAGACCCCACTTCTGCATGGATGCACCAAAGCGTCCCACAGCCGTCCTCAGGCAGTTGAGGGTTGTCCACTCCCTGCGGGGGAGGTGCTGGCCAGGAGCATCTGTGAGATCCTCGATGTAGTAGTGAAGCCTGGAAGGATCTGCTGCCTTCCACTGGTCTCTCCATCTTGCCTTCACCCAGGAAGCCTTGGAGGTGTCGGCTGGTGTTGTGCCGAGCAGTTCCTGGGCCTGTGTGGCAAAGGGCCGCCGGGACTTGAGACACGTACGCTGTGGTGTCTCCGTGACGACCTTGTGGAGGAGGTGAGATTTGCTCAACTGTGCCTTCCGAGTGAGGGCCAGTGTGGCTGCTTCTCGCCTGACCTCTGCTGGGGCGATTCCAGCAAGGACTGGCAGTTGGTTGGTTGGCGTGGCTCGTAGGCATCCAGAGACCATGTCCAGCTTTTGGATATGGGGGCTACGGCTCCAGGCTGAGGCACAGTATTCAGTGGCAGGGAAAACTATAGGGCCTTGGTGGAGATGCGCAATGTCTTTGTGGTGACTCCCCACGTGGTGCCAGCTAGATACCGTATCAGTGCGGCACGGGCGGTGGTCTTTCCCTTAACACTGTCCAGGTGTTGTTTAAAGGACAGTGTTCTGTCGAGCTTCACTCCAAGGTATGTCGGTGAGGACTGGGACTGTAGCCGGGCACCGTCGACCATGATGTTGATTTGGCGAGTTGCTTCCCTTTTGTAGAGGTGGAACATTGTTGCTACAGTCTTCTCAACACTGAGCTCCCCCTTTCCATTATAGTACAAGGATATGCATCATAGTGTGAAACATGTTATAGAGCTGTGCTTTCTGCCTAGCTGTCACAATTGCATTTCCAAAGTGGGGAACAGTCCAAATTTGCATTACTGCATTTTCAGGTACTACACTACAGTCACCTTTACAGGTGCATGTAAACCTGTAATGGTCAGCCAAACTGGCACCCATGACCCTTCTTCCTTAACCCACCCATAGTTCTGTGGAGAAGGAATCACTTGGTGGCCCAGATGCCCGCTTGGTAGACTGCAAAAGCCTAGGGGAACCCAAATCTCGAGCCCTGCCTATGTTTCATGCATATTCCGGTTGTGACACAACATATGCCTTAATAGCCGGGGAGCCAGTCACCCAAAATTTGAGAGGACCTGTGATGTCATAACATACTTTTTATTTGTGTTTTTTTCTAATAATTTGGTCAGAGCAGACCTCTCATTCTGTGGACCTTAATGACCAAGTGAATAGAAAAAACACAAATAAAAAGTATGTCATGACATCACAGGTTCATCTCTATTCCCGCTCCCCGGCTATTAATGGAAAGGGTAAGAAGTCAGCTTGGCGGACCTGGCAAGCCTATGATGCTGCCTGCGACAGAAACATTCGTCAATCTGGCAAAGCATCCCTTCCAGCAACTAGATGTTGACTGCCAGCACTTCCGGGAGCTTGAAAGACTTTTTTGTACGACAAATCCAGTCCTTTGAGCTCCATCAACGAAAAAAGAAAAGAACTCTTCTGTGAACAAAATCGAACGATAGAGAAATTACCTCCCACCCAGGGTGCACTCACATGTGAAACGGGCAGTCTACCAAGCAGGCATCTATCTGGGCCACCAGCACACAAAGCCATCAAATGATTCCTTCTCCACAAAACTATGGGTGAGCCAAGGAAGAAAGGTCATGGGTGCTATTTTGACTGACCATTCCAAAGGTTTCCAGAGCTTGCAGAGAGCTAAATCAGATGCACCTGTAAAGGTGATGTATACCTGCAAATGCAGCAATGCAAATTTGGACTGTTCCACACTTTGCAAATGCAATTGTGACAGCTAGGCAGAATGTGCACAGCTCTATAACATGTTTCGCACTATGATGCATATTCATTTGTATTCTTCATTGCAATAAAGGTGTTATTGATGATATTTCATGTTCTGTGACTTTAATAATGTCAAAATAAGTCAACTTTATCACATTTGGAAGTAATCTGATAATTTTATGATGTATATAGTCTGAAAAATACTAGGCGGATTTTCACATATTTCACATATTTCATTGATATTGATAGTCTTGCAATTTGATATTTAAAATAGATATTTGACAAGGGCTCCTAGGCTAAAATCATTTAGCATGACGTAAAGAAGCCTCATACAAAATTTGGCGCTTTTATCCGCAAGTGCACTATTCTCCTGCACATGTCACCTTTTTTCTAATCTGATTAAAATAAACCCGATTGAAGGTTTTGGATCAAGTGTTTACATGTGCCAAGATCAATCCGATCTGGTGTTTACATGTGCTCACTTTTAAATCGGGTTTGCTGTGTTGTAGTGGTACTTTTAGAAGTGGGGGGAGTCGGGGGACGCACCATAAGACATGTGCGCGTGCACATGCGCGCACATTTGCGTGCATGTGTGCACAGTGAGTCAGACACACTATTAAAACATGCAGACGTTTATAGCTTATTTAGAAACAGGGTTTACAATGCTTAACCATAGCTGGCCCAGTCTAACAAGAAAAACAACAGATAGCCTACTTTGGCAGCCCTTAAACATTTCTGTTTAGTAGCAAACCACATCATGCAAGTCGCCTTTGTTTTAAATGGTCCCCCATTAGCTCGTCGGCAAAACCTTTCACACCTTGGAGATGCGCTACCCCCCCCCCCCTTCTCAAATCAATCAATATGAATTAATCCACGCCACGAGCCTGGTAATAATTAATCTACGCTACGAGCCTGGTAATAATTAATCCACGCTACGAGCCTGGTAATAACACCATGTAATTAACACCACGTCCCACGTTCGCCCGCCTTTACAAACAAACAGCATAGGCTATATTCCGAGAAGATGGATATTTGTCTGTTCACAGTATTGTGTTTTGTTTTTTCTGTTGCTAATGAAGCAGCAGCTTACTGCACTGCTTCTGTTGGAGGAAAGGACCCGCGGTAGGAGAGGACGAGCAGAACAACAACAACGGGGTTGTAATGAGTTGCTTTTACTGCGTTGCGTTACTTTGCTGCCCCTTCCTCCTTCTTCCCCGACCAGAGAGCAATGGATGAAGATCCGCAGTAAGGATTGGTGGAATAGAATTGTCCTATTTGAATGGAAGGAAAACTTCAGGATGACGCGCCAGTCATTCATGACGTTATGTGGACTGGTGGAGGACTTCATGGCACCCGAGGAATTCACTGTCAGAGCTCCTATTCCACTCACTATGCGCGTTGCCATAGTTTAATACAGACTGGGTAGTTGTGGAGAATATCGCCTCATCGCAAACCAATTCGGCGTTCACAAATGTACAGTCAAGAAGTTCACGTACATGTTTTGTAAGGGTATGGTAAAGGGGCCAATCAAACACCTGATTCGCATGCTCAACGAAGAGGAAGCAACAGAAATTGCCCGAAGATTTGAAGCAGCTCACGGTGTCCCTCAGATAGTGGGACTGATCGATGGTTCACACATCCCTGTCCTACCTCCAACCGATGGGTACAAGGATTTTGTCAACAGAAAAGGCTGGGCTTCCTACGTCCTACAGGCTGATGTGGATGATGCGTCATGGTAAGGGTCGTGACGTCAATGAATTATGCATCCACATAAGTGAAACAGCCTGTAGTATATTGGACATATATTGTATATTGATACATCACACAGCCTGGATGATTTGTTTATTTTTCAGTTATGAGGTCTGGCGATCTAAAATCCCCAATAAAGTAGCCTACATGAACCGGTGGATTTAGCGCCCTTGACATTAAATAACACATCACACTATAATCACCCCTAAACACATTCCCCATATAGAACAATGCATAGTTGCTGAAGAAACATGTGAGCGTATATATATTCTCATCATACAGAATAGCCGATCTATAAGCCCATATCTGACAGCAATATATCAGTAATTTAATCTAAATGGCAACAGTATAAAGTCAAGATACTTAACCAAAATGTAAATTTGAGAAATACGATTTGTTTCCTAGTTTCAGATGCATCAGTTGTAAGATGCCAGGGGCCGCACATGATGCCCTGGTCCTCCGGAATTCAGATTTTTTCCAAAGACATCACCTGCTTCCAAAGGTACAAGTTATTGTCAATAATAACACTGCATATATGTTGTATTTCTTTATTGCATATGAATTGTGCACATTTTCACATTGCCATTAACTGGCTCTGCTGTCAGTTTCAGTAAACAAAACTACATTCACTTTGCCATTAAATGGCTCTGCTGTCAGTTTACAGTTAACAAAACCACATTCACTTTGTCATTAACTGGCTCTAGTCTATCAGTTTCAGTACACAATCACTTTTCCATTAACACAACAGGATCCGCTGTCAGTTTCAGTATTTTGGCAGGGCATTGGCTCACTACTCTTTACCATACCCTTACAAAACATGTACGTGAACTTCTTGACTGTACATTTGTGAACACCGAATTGGTTTGCGATGAGGCGATATTCTCCACAATTACCCAGTCTGTATAAAACTATGGCACCACATAACGTCATGAATGACTGGCGCGTCATCCTGAAGTTTTCCTTCCATTCTTGGTCTGTGAATTCCAATAGAACAATTCTATTCCACCATTAACTAATTGTGTTCCCTTTGCAGAGTGTCAGAAACATCGCAGGAGACGATGTGAGGCTCCAAATTGTTGGCGATCCTGCATACCCCCTCCTGGACTGGCTACTCAAAGGTTACATCAACAGCCCCAACTTGACCCCAGCACAGGAGTCTTTTAATGTGTACCTAAGGTTACATCAACAGCCCCAACTTGACCCCAGCACAGGAGTCTTTTAATGTGTACCTAAGGTTACATCAACAGCCCCAACTTGACCCCAGCACAGGAGTCTTTTAATGTGTACCTAAGGTTACATCAACAGCCCCAACTTGACCCCAGCACAGGAGTCTTTTAATGTGTACCTAAGGTTACATCAACAGCCCCAACTTGACCCCAGCACAGGAGTCTTTTAATGTGTACCTAAGGTTACATCAACAGCCCCAACTTGACCCCAGCACAGGAGTCTTTTAATGTGTACCTAAGGTTACATCAACAGCCCCAACTTGACCCCAGCACAGGAGTCTTTTAATGTGTACCTAAGGTTACATCAACAGCCCCAACTTGACCCCAGCACAGGAGTCTTTTAATGTGTACCTAAGGTTACATCAACAGCCCCAACTTGACCCCAGCACAGGAGTCTTTTAATGTGTACCTAAGACCCCAGCACAGGAGTCTTTTAATGTGTACCTAAGACCCCAGAACAGGAGTCTTTTAATGTGTACCTAAGGTTACATCAACAGCCCCAACTTGACCCCAGCACAGGAGTCTTTTAATGTGTACCTAAGGTTACATCAACAGCCCCAACTTGACCCCAGAACAGGAGTCTTTTAATGTGTACCTAAGGTTACATCAACAGCCCCAACTTGACCCCAGCACAGGAGTCTTTTAATGTGTACCTAAGACCCCAGCACAGGAGTCTTTTAATGTGTACCTAAGACCCCAGAACAGGAGTCTTTTAATGTGTACCTAAGGTTACATCAACAGCCCCAACTTGACCCCAGCACAGGAGTCTTTTAATGTATACCTAAGGTTACATCAACAGCCCCAACTTGACCCCAGAACAGGAGTCTTTTAATGTGTACCTAAGGTTACATCAACAGCCCCAACTTGACCCCAGCACAGGAGTCTTTTAATGTGTACCTAAGGTTACATCAACAGCCCCAACTTGACCCCAGCACAGGAGTCTTTTAATGTGTACCTAAGGTTACATCAACAGCCCCAACTTGACCCCAGCACAGGAGTCTTTTAATGTGTACCTAAGGTTACATCAACAGCCCCAACTTGACCCCAGCACAGGAGTCTTTTAATGTGTACCTAAGGTTACATCAACAGCCCCAACTTGACCCCAGCACAGGAGTCTTTTAATGTGTACCTAAGGTTACATCAACAGCCCCAACTTGACCCCAGAACAGGAGTCTTTTAATGTGTACCTAAGACCCCAGCACAGGAGTCTTTTAATGTGTACCTAAGGTTACATCAACAGCCCCAACTTGACCCCAGCACAGGAGTCTTTTAATGTGTACCTAATGTTACATCAACAGCCCCAACTTGACCCCAGCACAGGAGTCTTTTAATGTGTACCTAAGGTTACATCAACAGCCCCAACTTGACCCCAGCACAGGAGTCTTTTAATGTGTACCTAAGGTTACATCAACAGCCCCAACTTGACCCCAGCACAGGAGTCTTTTAATGTGTACCTAAGCTCGGTCCGTGTGGGTATTGAAAATAGTTTTGGAATTCTCAAGTCAAGGTGGAGGGTGCTTCTTAAAAGGAGCTATTTCCACTTCAC
Organism: Electrona antarctica; assembly: GCF_951216825.1. Classification (NCBI taxonomy): domain Eukaryota; kingdom Metazoa; phylum Chordata; class Actinopteri; order Myctophiformes; family Myctophidae; genus Electrona; species Electrona antarctica. Next base: position 57,030,630 of record NC_136807.1, read on the forward strand.
AATTACACCAAAACTTATTGCTACATGTTGTGCATTACACAATTTTTGTCAAAAAGAAAAGGATTTATTAAACACCAACTGGTTGGAGGAACTCCATGACCATAACACAGACTTTCCACAGCCTACCCAGCCAATGCCCCGCCAAAACACTGAAACCGACAGCAGAGCCAGGGAGGCACTGACGAGATACATGGCCACCGAATTCCCCCTTCGTACAGGGCATTATCATTAAGCAGTATCGACATTGAAGTTGTGGCTGTCGGGCAGAAACCTTGTGTTTTTATGTACACTTACAGCATCACAGCATCACAAGTAGAAGATCTGCAAGCTCGAAACGCTTGCCCATTTTGAGCTTGTAGATCTGCCATTTTGTGTTTGTAATCGTAAAAAAGTAACAGTTTTGGTCTGGACATGGTTTCCACCAGATAGAAAATACATTTCCAAATGTACAACAAAAAGTGCCAATACCATATACCCTTTGGGCAGAGCTGTGCCTAATCAAATTAATCTTCTTTCCTTTTATAAGTAATCAAATTAATAACAGTGCAAAATAAATGTTTAAGTTTTGTAATAAATAAAAAAAATACTTCACAGTAATGTTTGTAAACAATGTATTAAACCAGTATTGACATTAAAGTTGTTGCTGCCTGCCAGTCAGGAGTTGACGTAAATTAACACACGACTTAATCATACTACATCACAAATCATCAAAAGTAGCAAATCTGCTAGCTTGAAACGCTTGCCCGATTTGAGCTAGTAGATCTGCCAATTTTGGAATTGAAATAGTGTAGTATGTAAGTTTGACATGAGGTTTACACCAGACAGAATCCCAAATATAAAATATATATAAACTTCAGAAACCTGGAAAGGATTGTACTTTACAGGGAACCTCATTTACACAAAGAAAACAAAAAAAAAAAGATTCTTCAATAAAAACACGTACGTGAACTTCTTGACTGTACATTTGTGAACGCCGAATTGGTTTGCGATGAGGCGATATTCTCCACAACTACCCAGTCTGTATAAAACTATGGCGATGCTCTGATAGTGAATTCCTAGAGCAATGGATGAAGATCCGCAGTAAGGATTGGTGGAATAGAATTGTCCTATTGCAATTCACAGACCAAGAATGGAAGGAAAACTTCAGGATGACACACCAGTCATTCATGACGTTATATTATACAGACTGGGTAGTTGTGGAGAATATCGCCTCATCGCAAACCAATTTGGCGTTCACAAATGTACAGTCAAGAAGTTCACGTACATGTTTTGTAAGGGTATGGTAAAGGGGCCAATCAAACACCTGATTCGCATGCTCAACGAAGAGGAAGCAACCGAAATTGCCCGAAGATTTGAGGCAGCTCACGGTGTCCCTCAGATAGTGGGACTGATCGATGGTTCACACATCCCTGTCCTACCTCCAACCGATGGGTACAAGGATTTTGTCAACAGAAAAGGCTGGGCTTCCTACGAAGACGAGCAGAAGAACAACAATGGGATTGTACGCGGAAATAGAAACACTTTTACGTCGTACAGACAGGGGACTTTTTTTTTTTTGTGTGTAAAAAAGGTTCTCTGTACAATCCTTTCCAAGTTGTTTCTGTCTGGCAGAATCCTCCTTGTCGTTTCTGTAAACACACCATACTGCATCATCACAAAGCACCACAAGTATAGCAGATCTGCTAGCTCAAAACTCTTGCCCGTTTTGAGCTTGTAGACCTGCTATTTTGGAATCGTGGAAATTACATTTGACATGAGGTTCCCACCAAACAAACAATATAGCTCCAAATGTATTAACAAAAGGTGCCAATACATGAGTCTTTGGGAAGAGCTATGCCTGATCAAAGTAACGCAGTGCAAAAACCCTTGAAAGGTTCACGTTTCTCATAAAAAAAACTAAAAAAAAAACTGACAGATTGTACTTTACAGAGAACCTTGTTTACACACTCTGTCTCAAGTGATATTTCATTTGTTGAGAGGTTCGGCTGAACCAAGATTCAAATTTTTTGTAATAAATAAGTCTTGACCCTCAAGCTTTTACATTGCACGTTACAGACGGGGAAGGTAATGTTTTGGTGTGTAAGTGTAAACAAGGTTCTCTGTAAAGTGAAATCCATTCCAATAGAAAAAAATATATATATAAACCTTCACAGTAGTGTAAAACATGTTTCCCCCTCTGTGTAAAGTACAGTCTTAAGACTAGTTCAAGTAATGTTCAAAATAACTTGTGTAAACAATGAACATGTGTTTTTCTCTCCATGTACAATACAATGAACGTATGTATTTCTCTGTATACACAATCATTTAACCAAAAAATAAAATAGTAATTCACAGAAAAGTGACCTGAGTTAAGGGATTTGTTAACAACCTGTTCTAGTGTAGAACACTGCACACACTTCACTAGTGTAGAAGTGTAGGCTACGTAGCTAAACAAAATTAATGTTCTACATGTAGTTTCAAATTAGTAAAAACAAACAAAAAACTTGTCTTTGGCTAAACCCATGTTTCAAAGTCAAGCAGGTATCAAGTGTACTTAAGAAAACCATTGTTGCTGTCAGGCAGAAACCTTATCTCCATATTCCAAATTTGTCTTTTTTCATAAAGTAATGCCCTAATTGATTATACTACGTCACAAAACTTGCAGATCTGCAAGCTCGAAACTGCGCAAAGCAACTGATTTTGAGCTGCTACTTTTGACATTTTTTAATTTTAATCTTAAAGTTCGACATGAGGTTATAATATTACCACCAGACAGTCAACATATAAATGTAACAAACTTAAACAAAAAGTGCCATTGCAGTACACTCTATGGGCAGAGATGTGCTTAAAAAAAAAGAAAACCTTCCCAAACCTTGAAAGGTTTTTTGGTAAAGTTAAGAATTTCTTACTTTTCTTCCATCTCGTCTATTCATTATGTTGCGTTCTTCTAGAACTTTTAATAAATACATCTCGAGGAGTCGGAAATGGACTCAACCCGGAAATCTCTACACTTTTACGGGGGGGGGGGGGGGGGGGGTGTAAACTGTCAAACAAAAATAAAAGAAAGTAAGGTCCGCACACTGGATTGAGCTCCAAAAGCTTTAAAGTTTTATTTTCTCACCACAGGGGGACATGACGTTTCGAGCCTCTCGGCTCTTTATCAGACATGATGAAGTGCCGTGAAACGCCATGCCCCCTGTGGTGAGAAAATAAAACCTTAAGCTTTTGGAGCTCAGTCCAGTGTGCGGACCTTACTTTCTTTTATATTATTTATCTCAGCCCAGCACCTGGCTAGTAAGTGGATGTGCATGTTCACTGTTCTATCGTTTCTATTCTAAACTGTCAAGCAAAACATGAGATTCTAATAGAAATGTAAAATAAAATACAGCTAACAAAAACTGCCATTGCTGTATACCGTTTGGTCAGAGCTGATCCTAAAAACAAACAAAATAAATCTACAGGTTCCGCAGGGTGTAGTCTGAGCTACACCCAGAGGACCCTGACTCTGAACCTGGGGGTTCTTGTGGACTTTGAGATTGTGGGTATGGGTGTTGTGGATGTTGATATGGATGCTGGGGAGGTGGATATGGGTACTGGTGATATGGGGGCTGAGAAGGATTATGGCCTGGAGTTTGCCACTGTGTGTGTGGAGCTGGCTGGGGGGGATGTGGAACGAAAGCCCTAAGACCTTCAAATAGCTGCCCTATGATACGCTCAGTTGAGCGGGAATTTTCATCGAGAAACCTTGAGAAAATCTGCTCTTCCTGTTGTCGATTTCTCTCCTGCTGTTGCTCTGCCCACCTGTTCTGAGCTGCTTGCATCTCCTCCATGAAGGTCCTCTGCTCAGCCGACCAAGTTTGCATCGCCCTCTCATACCCACCTGTGGGCCTAGTTTTTCCTGTAAGCAACAACATTTGCGTTAGTCTTATGACAATGCAATCAATTACTCACATTAGCCACAACTTGCAACTCTAGATTTTTGTTTCAACACCAATAGTGCAGCAACCCCTAAGGCAGGAGGGGCGAACTCCACTTGCGACCGCGACGGGTCGCTTCGACGGCTGTCTGAGTCGTCGCAACGAGTGCCCATCGTCGCGGGTGCCTGACTCGTCCCGACGGGTCGCCACAGGTGCCCATCGTCTCGACGGGCGCCTGACTCGTCGCGACGATTGCCCATCGTCTCGACGGGGGCCTGTTTTTGTCGGCGTTTCTGAGTCGTCGCGACGATTGCCCATCGTCTCGACGGGGGCCTGTTTTGTCGCGACGATTGCCCATCGTCTCGACGGGGGCCTGTTTTTGTCGGCGTTTCACCCGTGCGTCGGAGAACGGGCGCTCGTGCTCGCATCTGCCTCTCTCCCTCCTTCCCTCCATCCTATGTGTGTGCTTCCCCCCCCCCCCCCCACCCGACCGCCTCCCCCTGTGGGGTAGGGGGTCGGGTGGGGGTCCCTGTGGACCTTTGGGGGGGGGGGGGGGGGTCCGGGTCCCCTTGGGAATCCCTTTACGCATGCCTTCATTTGTCCCCGTGAATTGCTTCCATTATTTTAATCCAATAACCATATGTTGCATCACATTTTATCGATTGATATAACTTCAATAACCTCCGGAAATAAGGATTTTTTTTTATTCGATTTGAACGTTTAATGGCCTATTGAAAAGACAAGTGTTTCTTTTTTTTTTCCTTTTACGCACGAGAGAGAGAGAGAGAGAGAGAGAGAGAGAGAGAGGGGGGGGGGGGAGAGAGAGAGAAAGAGAGAGCGCACGCACGCAGACGGAATGTGTTCACGCTCGTCCTTCTGGGGGGTCCCCGGGAGACCCCCCCAACGCAATAGATAACACAGAAATCACACTATACAATGCATTTACATTCAGCCGATCTACGAGCTCATATCTGCTTCTTTGCGAAAGCCGCGCATTGCGACGTATTCTGTCTGTCTGTCTGTCTGTCTGTCTGTCTGTCTGTCTGTCTGTCAGCGCACGCTGACAGACAGACATGTTTAAGTTTTCCATTGAACTATTCAGCACCGAAATAAATTACTCATCCATTCATTAATGCATTCATTCATTCATTCATTCTTTCATTCAATTTACTGCTTTAAGGAAATTATGTCTGTATAGGAGCCATGAATGGGATTGTTGCAATGTGTGGTTATGTTGATTATATCTTTGGTCAATGAAATGAATGCGCTGTCACTGGTGCTATGGATGCTTGATTGACGGGGCCTGATTAATTCATGAACGTCACCTGTTTGGCACACACAGTGAGAGAAGCCCCATGTATAGAGGCATCAACCTAAATGTCACTTGCGTCTATATGGAGACTCCTGCTTCCACACAAGGATGCCTCGTGGCGGAAAAAAGAAGAAGTCGACTGGTCCTTCGACTGGGCCTGGTAAGCAGACAACTTTAAACATGAGTCTATGGCAAGCCGTTTTAACTTAAGCAATATTAGGCCTACACGAGAGGTTGTGGGTTAACGTGATTATTGCCACGACAGGGATGCGGTGAGGAACGAGGATTCTTAACACGTTCATGTTGTAGTTTACTTTACCCAGGCCAGCGTAATATTAACTGTTATGAAACTCTCTAAGTACTGGACCCTCGTCTGGTTCTGACCGACAGGTGTGTGTGCAGGCTGGGTGGTGTGTGACAATCTGGTTGAATCATTCCTTTGGTACGGCGACTGCGGCTGGTCTGGAGGCAATATAACTTCATCAAAAGCTGTCGGAACTTCGGAAGTCCTGTCGGGTAGCCTATTTGCTAGGTGGGTTGGTTAACATGCTGGACTAAAAAAAGAGGCTCCGAGAGGCGAGAGAGAGCTGAGAGAGAGAGTGTGTGTGTTTGGAGAGAGCGCGTGCGTGCGAGAGAGAGAGTGTGTGTGTGTGTGTGTGTGTGTGTGTGTGTGTGTGTGTGTGTGTGTGTGTGTGTGCAGGGCCGCATTAAGACCCCTCAGGGCCGTGGAACAACACAAAATCAAAGGCCCCCCCTCAACATTAATCGGACAATATCGGGTGCGTTCGCGCGCCCAGCGAATGAACGCGCACCGCACGTGCGTTCGGTGCATGTGCCACCGCCAGCACGAGCGGCGCTGACAGTCACACTGCACAGACACAGGGCACAGCACAGCCTTTCCAACAGTCCGTTTCTGCTATAAAGAGACGTGCAGAGGGATTTGGAGAGGCAGGGGCTGGAATTTCAAAAGGGCATTACAGGACATTAGATTACATTTCTACCCAGATATAGAGGAATATCTCATTTTAAATTAACACTATGAATCGATTCGAGAGTTATACTGAAACAAACATGAACAATATTCATACAAAAGTTACTGTCACTGATGATCTATATGAGCAATTCAGCATATTACTCTACAACAGTGGGACACAACCTTCTTGCCCTGATCACATTGACAAAAAAACAATCTTTGCCAGAACAGCCACAACAACCACCCAGCCTGCCCTAACAATCCAGTATAGCCTTAAATTGCTGGTTAACAATGTAAAATGAGCAGTTTCAGTTATTAAGTATTTAAGTAGCCTTAAATACTGAAGGCTCTCGTAGATGTATTTTATCGATTTTGATATCCTTTATCTCTACGAGAGTCTTATCTACCACCCCCCCAGATTACCCTGGAATATCAGCTCCAAAGCCCGTACTTCTCCAAACATGGACAAATGCTAAATATAAGGTGCTTACCCGCTTGCCCCAAATGTTAACTCGGTGTCCGTTCTGTTTGTGTAATGTATTAGTCCATATTTTTTAATAAAGAAGTGTTTTGTTCCCGTCTGTGGCTGAACGCCATTTTCCCCCCTCGTTTATTTCCTGTTTACATTGAGTGTAATTCCGGATTTCACCGGATGCGCCCCGTCACCACCGCTATTGGGAACCGACAGAATTGGCCACAGACGGGATTAAAACACTTCTTTATTGAAAGATATGGACTAATACATTGCACAAATACGCCTTACACCGAGTTAACATTTGGGGCAAGCGGGTAAGCACCTTATATTTAGCATTTGTACATGTTTGGAGAAGTACGGGCTTTGGAGCTGACATTCCAGGGCAATCGGGGGGTGGTAGGTAGATAAGACTCTCGTAGAGATAAAACATAGTAAAATCGATAAAATACATCTAGAGTCTTTATCTAAGGCTATATTAGATAAAGAGCGAGAGAGAGAGGAAATGAACAGTATAATTATTTGTAATCCACATCTACCTACTGTATCTGTCTCAAATTGAGACGGATCACTGATTGTCTGCGCTTCTCTGTGTGCGTCTGCTCTCCTCATTGAATGGACAATGGACATGTGAGTGCGTGCGCCCGGCAGGGTTAGGTTTCGATTGGACATACTTCGTTGCGCGCTGTATCGCGTACCGAAAATAGACGATCTACAAGCTCACAACTCGTCGCGCTGGGACGCGTTGTGAGCTTGTAGATCGGCTATAATTCATGGTCTGGAGAGGGCACCTTTTTACCAACGGGTAAAAGGGCAGGGGCTCAAGCCCCCTTTTATGTCTATGTGTGCACGTGCAGTGTCTAAACTGTCTATCATTCTCACAGGGCCCTGCAGGCTGCAGGCCGTGGAACACAAGTTCCACTAAGTTCCACGGTTAATGCGGCCCTGTGTGTGTGTGTGTGTGTGTGTGTGTGTGTGTGTGTGTGTGTGTGTGTGTGTGTGTGTGTGTGTGTGTGTGTGTGTGTGTGGAGAGAGCGTGTGAGAGAGAATATGAAATCTTTTTATAGTTTCACAAGATAGTATTAGTATTACTCAAAATGTTAATGTAACACATCTGTTTACACATTTATTTAATTCCTATTTATATTCAATATTTATTTGTACATACATTGTTTTATATTGATTGGCTGTTCCACTTTTGCTTTGGCAATGTAAACATATGTTTTGTCATGCCAGGCAATAAAGCTAATTTGATTTGATTTGAATTGAATTGAATTGAATTGAATTGAATGGAATGGAATGGAATGGAATGGAATGGAATTGAATTGAATTGAATTGAATTGAATTGAATTGAATTGAGAGAAAACCTTTAGCTGAGAAAGATGAAGCAGGAGCCAGGGACCCATTTTGTTGCAGATTAAACTTTTCAATAGATTTCATAGATAGCTTGCCCACTCTGTTTTGGTGCCTACCTTTCCCTGGTGCCCAGTCTGCCCTCCTTTCCCTAGTGCCCACTCTGTTTTAGTGCCCACAGCAGTCTTGTGTTGGATTCATGTTCAGTATTTTTAGGCGCCCACTTAGTCGCAGCATGAGGCATCGTTTGTGAACTTGTAGATCTGCTATTTTCGACTACTGTTACTCTCAGAATAGGGATGCTAGGGTTTTAACAAATTGCCTTTGTTATGCAGTACGATCTATAGGACTGAAACCCTGGCTGCCTGCCTCTCCAAGGCCCATGTACTGCTGAGAGGAAGACGTTTGTGTTGTATTTTATAAAGGCTCTGGTTGAGGCAGATATTCTGGCTGTAACGAAGACTCTGACTAGGACGTTGGGCTATATGACATATGACATGTATGACAATCCCTATATTTGGGCCCGAGCCGACCTAGTGCTGATATCGGATAGATATGTATATGGATAGATCTAACTGGCTTAGTCATCGTGACAAGCATAGTCGGAGAGTATATAACTAGGGTCGGCTGCAGGGAGAAGGCAGAAGTCGAAGCATCCTGGTTTAAGTTCTAACCGGACACCACTGCGGGGTCCTAACCTAGTAATCAGCAATACAGCATTGAGCTATTTTATATGACTCCTCTTGAGAAAGCCCCCAAGCTGGGCCCTGGCTATCTGGCTGGCAGGCAGGACTGACTGGCTGACTGACTGACTGACTGACTGACTGACTGGCTGGCTATATAACTGGCTGGCTGGCTGGCTGGCTGGCTGGCTGGCTGGCTGGCTGACTGGCGGAAAGCCACTGGCTGGCTGGCTGGCTGGCTGGCTAAGTATATGTATGTTCATGTTGGACCCATTGTAATTTAATTTCACATTTCTTATTTGATTTGTACTAAAGAATGTTTATGAAGGAGTGAATTATTATTGAATAAAAATGGATGACTAATAGATCTTAATTACTTTGTTGTGGTACTTTAAGGTTTATTTAGCATATTTAGAGTTCTTTTTGCTCTAAACACATTGATTATAGTCCTAGATAACTGTCTAAAACCTTAAAAGAAAAAAAAACACTCCGCAGAATCCCTCCTGCCGTAATCACCGCAGAAAAACAGAAAAAAAACAGCAGATTCCGTTTGGCCTTACTTATAAGCACATTATAATGCATTATAAATTAGCTTATAATGCATTATAAAGGCGACCTTAATATAAAGTGTTACCAAGTTGTATTTCAAGATATGTAGAATTCAGTTCTTCCTAGTAACAATAACGTTTTGGATATCTACAATGACATTCCTCCTATCAACAACTGTCATTTCAGATATCCATAACCTCATTCTTCCTAGCAGGAATGATGTCACGTTTCCCATTCATGTGTATGGGGCTTTTAGTTTCAGATATCTGTAACTGCATTCTGGATATCTAGAATCAACATTTTGGATATATACAATTGAATTATTACTAGGAGAAACTACTATTTCAGATATCCAAAATTACATTTGTACTAGTCATAAGTACGAATATAACATATGAATTGTGGATATCCATAATTAGATTTCTACTAGTCACAATGTATTTTTGGATATACAAAATGTAGTTATGGATGTCTGGAATGTTATTTTTTATTTTGGATATCTGAAATGACAGTTGTTGATAGGAGGAATGTCATTGTGAATATCTGAAACGTTAGTTTTGACTAGGAAGAACTAAATTACAGATATCTGGAATACAAATCCAGTCTAGCTATTAAATGTTAAAACGGCTTGCCAGAGTCATCTTAATACGTGCAGGCAGTGAAGTTAAAATAATTAATTGACTTTGTTTTTCTTTCAGTTGTTGAAACACTGTACTCCAGTGTCCTAGAGGTCATAGCATTAACACACGAAGATAAAGAATGCATGTTTTGCCACGAGAAGCCTGGTAAAAAAATACCGTTACAGACTAAAGAACATTTAACAAAACAGCATATTCAACATGCAGCCTTCTACACACATCCAAACGGAAAGGGTATGTCTGCTTGCTATGTATTTGCTTTCTATATATATTTTCCCCCTGCATGGTTTCGTGGCATTTCACTGAATAAAAAAATTTCTTTTTTTTATACAGAAAGAGTTCTTCTAAGCTGTTATTGTGGGATTAAGAATTCGCATAATCGTTCGCATTATCACTGTGAATTTTGCGAATTCGAGGCTTTCGACAGATGGGATGGAATCTTTAAACACTTTAAGAGCTGGCACAGTAAGTTGGTGCTAATTTCATTTTGTTTTATTTTTTACACACACTATATATGTGTGTGTGTGTGTGTGTGTGTGTGTGTGTGTGTGTGTGTGTGTGTGTGCGTGTACATGTGTCCATTGGAATGTGACGTATGACGTGTAATAAACCAATTATTAATTTAAATGTTTTTTTCCCACTATTAACCAGCTGATATCAAAATTCAAAAGAACACAGGTATATATATATTTACATTGACTTTAGCAATTCATTTCGTATTATTGATGTTATTTTTAATCAGCTTTTTAATCAACCTCCTTGCTGTAATTAAACATGAAAATGTTATTTTTCTGTTGTCATATATTTTAGACAAATTACCTGACGCAGGTAGTGACCACGATGAGGATGTGGATTTGTGCGAAGGACAGATTGAAGGACCAAATTTGAAAATTCCATGCCCTATGTGCTCACACACATTCAGTAATTATTCGAATTTGCGAAAACATGAAAAAAAAAAACATGGAGGTTCCCTAAGTTATCCAATGCAGTGTGTTGATCCCATAAGGGGGATTTATGTCACTCCAAAACACGAAATTGGAGGTCCTATAATTCCTATCCATGTTAGAAAGTCACATTTGGGCAGTAATTGTGTCAATCCAGATTGTGTTGAAATGCTAAAAATCTTTCGTTCTTCCGGCAATCCAGGAATTGAATGCATTCATTTGAAAAGACGACCTCTGCCATTCGAACAACCTGCTAGTCTAGAAGTAGCCACGTTAGATCAAATGCAAGATCAAAGATTGATATCCCAAAATTGGAATGATCAGTGCGTGGTTGCATTAACCGAGGCTGAAAACCAAAAGGCAGTAGCAGTGTTCCCCATTCTTTATGAGGAAATAGGAGTTTCCAAAAACTTTTGCTATTTTTCAGTATACACTGGGACAGCACCAGACAGCTGGTGCCCTTTGCTTCGGGCAATCATAACGTTTAACGTTAAAGAAGGTCGATGGAATTGTCCATGCAATATCACCCCCCGCTGTATCCACACATGTATGTGTTCATGGTGGCTTTTTCAAGAGAAAATCGAATTGATTAAAGAGGCGGATGTGGGCCCAGAACATGTTTTCGATGACGTTGAACTTGAACTTCAAGATAGTTCATTTACTGACGAGACGCGCACGAATTCAGAAAAAAATTGCAAAATGACAGAGTACATATACAAAGAAAAACGAATCCCAGCATATGATACACTGCCAAAATCACTACGTACTGTAGAACAAGAAATTCCAGCTGAATTTCTTCCATCCGAAACAGTCTTTCCTTTTTGCAATGAAACTCTTCAATTGCAGAAAAAAATCGGCACAGCAACAGTTTTTGGCATAAATGACATTGACAAAGGTAAGTCATAATAAGCATTACTGTAACATGTACTTGGCTAATATAGCCTACTGCTGCTGTTGTGATTTTAATGAATAGCCTAACCATACATTTCATCCATGCAGACAGCAGTGTTTTCATCAAAACATGCACAAAATGTGACGTCGACTTTCGCCATCAGAATTATCTGTCCGGTTACCACAACTACAGCGGAAAGATATTCGTGTCTATTCCACTGTTGTGTTTCCTGTTGGCGTTCATGGCTGTAAGTATTTTTAAACGAATTAAGTCAATTAGTTAATGTCTCACTGGTTGCACCTGCTCCCACTTTTCACACAGGCATTGCCCATGTTGGTGTGTGTGTGTGTGTGTGTGTGTGTGTGTGTGTGTGTGTGTGTGTGTGTGTGTGTGTGTGTGTGTGTGTGTGTGTGTGTGTGTGTGTGTGTGTGTGTGTGTGTGTGTGTGCCCGAAGTTGCGCTCCAAAGAAAATAGCTAATGTACAACCTCTTAACAAACATCACTGTAAGGAGTTATTGTGCATTATTAATTTTCAATTTATCACTATTTTAATCCTTACATTTCTTCACATAGAATGACACAGCTCCTGGGCGGACGTTAGAAGCCCTATATCTTTTCAACAGGCTGAAAACACATCACTCGACAATTAGGAAAGCTTTCAGACATTTCCTGTCTCTGATGGACTTTCAGTTTGAATATTCGTGCCTCAGATGCGGACATTCGCCAGCTATACTGATATGTGACGCTGATTTCAAAGTTGCCTTTGACCTCCCAAGTAAGATTGAACACACAATTAAACAGCAAATACGTTATATTAATGTTCAAATTTGGAGATACCCTCCTCCTGCCAATTTGTCTGTCCTATCTGAATTTGGAATTGGTTTTGTTCGCACAACTTTTAGTGACGTGTTAAAGTAAATTAAAATACCTATCTTCACTTAGACAAATAATTCTGAAAGCTTGATAAAATGTGACTAAACTGAATAAATACATCTTACAGTGACATTTTTCGCGAGACCTGAGAGTAATTACACTCCACCAGAAGAAATTGATGTTGAATCATCCTGGTCCGACCTGAATAAGGAAATGATTGCAGAGGGCTTCATTACTGGTATATATATTTTTGAAGGACGTTGGCATATTTAATTTAAGATTAAAGTGTCTGTCAACGTCCGGGTTCTGATGTAGATTGCTGTTACATTAATAACATGTGAAGAATTTATAATAATTCATTTTCAATTACTTTTGCTCTACGCAGCGAAGGCCAAGAAAAATCCGTACTCGTTAGAACCTGGATATTCAACACTTTCTCCGTGGATGGGGAAAAATGTACGTTTTCAGGACGTATTACCAAAAACCGAAGGACTGAAAGGCTTAAAGAAAGCAGGAGGGGCTAGATCAGACCACCAAGCATCAATCACAGATGATTTGACTGCAACGGAGGAAATTTCCATAGTGGAATTGCTTGAAAGATCTAATGTAATGTGATTTTTTTATATATTTTTTTAATCTAGACTATATGTATTATAACAATTAATTTAAATTCATTAAATATGGGTTTTATCATACAGGCAACGCGTCTAGAACTTCAAGCTGCCTGTGAATATCTGGGGGTTTCGGATGATGGATCCATTCCAGATTTGCGTCAGCGCTTGGAAGAATTATGCAACTTCAAAAAAGTCTATCCAAAACTGTTCGTGAAACTGCAAAATGCTGGAGGTAAGAAAATGTTGTTATGTGAACAGACCCCACACCGTGTGTGTGTGTGTGTGTGTGTGTGTGTGTGTGTGTGTGTGTGTGTGGGGGGGGGGGGGGGGGGGGGGTTTACGGTGTTCATTTAATTATACACGGATGTGCTGACTGCCTGACTTTTCCATAAAGTGAAGATAAAATGCCCCCATTTTTATTATATTCCTGTAATAACACTGTTATAGCAAAAGTAAATTGAAATACATTTTAATTCGTAATGTCTATTTCTTCTCTTTAGGTGGCATATTACATTTCACCTGCACTCATGGAGTTGTATATTACTTAAATTTCTTGTTCTGGAAAGAAAGCGCACGCGACCATTGCGATGGTTTATTAAGCCTACAAAGTTTTCCGACCGTGTTCGTGTGTGACATAGCCGGTCAGGTGGCTAGACACATGCGAAATCGCATGTCAGGGCCTACATTTTTCCAGCCACATGAAGGACGGTTTTGTGAAAACACGATCGAGAATGTTAATCAGGCTAAAGTCAGAAAACTGAACGTCTCACTGGACTGGGTGGAAAAATTGGATTCTCATCCAGTTCAAGTTCGCCTCGATAAACGCGATCGATTCACAAAGCCCCACCCAATCACAAAAACGTGTGATAGATATGCGGCATACGACCGTTTTCATGAGAAAAATCAAACACGCCCAGAGGAGCGTCTGCGGAGTTTAAATACTTGCCCTACACTCCGAGCCAAAGTTAACTCGTCAAAAGCTGAACAGTTGAACAGAGAGCTGTCTTCTGTACTTTATTCTTTCTGTGAAATGAAGCAAGCTTCTTTCATGTTTACTATGAGAGTTCACATCGAAATGAGAAATCTAAAGATCAACAAGCTTTTTAAGGACAGAATCGAAAAGATGGCCTCACAGATTCTTGATGTTGGACCAATGGGACTTCTAATGCAAAAAGGTAATTGATGACAGTGTAAATTACTTCAAAATAAATTGTAATTGTCAACTGGAAAAAGGAAAAGTTCACTTACATACAAACATTCGCTAATTCATTATTTTATTCACTTTTTGTACCGCAGCTATTTTGAAACTGGTTTCAGTCCTTATTGTTTTGTAACAGGTTTTGCTGGTAGCATCATAATGAATAACAATCAAAAATACAAAGTGCAAAGTACATAACTGGTAGGCCTACCTATTTTCCTAAAGGACCGAAAAAAATCAAACCTGCAGCAGCAGATCCCACACAACAGGAAAAAGAGAACACCTGGGATTTCGAAAAAGAGGAATGGGACTGTGCAGTGTTACATCAAGCTGAAAGAGAACCCACATCATTTAGATATGAAGAATTCGCAATTACTCCGGAAGAAGAGGTTAGTTAGTTGTTTTGTTTGTCTGTCTGAAATTGTTACAGAACCTTATTATTATTTCTGGATTGGATTAATTTATGTGATGTATTACATTTGTATTTACAGATAGAATTGATCAAAATCTCACTTCGAGAGGAGGACGTGGGGCAGCAATCGCAAACCTTGCGCAGATTGGACAATTGTATTCTGACTTTGGAAGATTTCAAAACGGTTGCACCTAATAACTTTGTGTTATGTCCCAAGGGTAGCGCTGTACACGACTGGTTGACAGGAGACGTAAGTTGAAAATTAACGTGTGTGTGTGTGTGTGTGTGTGTGTGTGTGTGTGTGTGTGTGTGTGTGTGTGTGTGTGTGTGTGTGTGTGTGTGTGTGTACCTAAAAACATTTTAATTATTATTCTGCATACAGGTTTTGAACTTCAGGACTGCGCAGATCTTAAAAAAGTTTCCAACGGTAATAACACTGTCAGGTTTGAATGTGAATAAGCAATGTAACTATAATAATTAAACGTTAATACTCATGTCAAAAATGTAGATAGCATTTTCATTATTAATAGTCTGTTTTATAACTACATGTACATTGAGTGCAGTGGGGGATGGTTCCTGACTTCCAATGGTCTATATGGCTTATGGATATTGACCGAACTGATGTCGTCCTGACCCAAAATATGCAGTACATAAAGGTAATAGGGATTTGTCCTTTTACATTTGATTGTAAAGTAAAAAGTTTTACAAGTAATTCAATTACATTTTTTAATCAATTCACAGGATGCAGACAGAATTTTCTTCGCTCTGGGAGTGCCATGTGCAAAGGGAGACGACACGCCTGGTCACTTTGTGCTTTGGGTAAGTACTACATCTAATGTTGATCAATGTAGATTAGCATAAACATGTTTAATTCAAAATTAGTAATCTATGTAATGTGATGGTAAAAGTTTCTATACTTCATCATACTCGTTTTATATAAGACAACACGTTTGGGATAGTGGTATTCATAGAAATGATACATTTAAACAAAAAAAAAAATTCATAAGGTTGTCGACTTTCTGGCTGAAGAAATCAGAGTCTATGACTCCTACGGACGTTTTAAGATGAGTGATTTGTACACCTCAACGATGAAGTAAGAAATCTTGTATTTATGCTCACATAACATTACTCATATATGGACATAACTTTACTGAATTTGTATCACAAATGAATACTTATTTTACATGCATGTACACATCTGGCTATATATATATATATATATATATATATATATATATATACTAATTAAACTAATTAAAACATTTTTATATACTTGCAATTTCAGAAAGGCATTCCTGAGTCACAAACATAAAGATGTCTTTACGAGAATTGTGTCCAAGAAAAGCTATCGTTATCCTAATCACTGGTTGCAAGCAGACATGACGAGCTGCGGAATATTCGCTTGCATGGTAAATACACACACACACACACACACACACACACACACACACACACACACACACACACACACACACACACACACACACACACACACACACACACACACACGGACTGGCCTGTCGCTTCTCATCGGCTAACATAAGCACACATAAGCACACATGTGCTGTGACTACACTACCCGTTGTAGTCGCTAGGGGGAGCACTTGTAGCACACTTTAGCCCACTTGGCAGACATTTAAGACCATGTGGGCCAATGAGAAAAAAAGCTCTGGGCAGATCACTACATTGCTCCGAGTGATTTAAATGCTAAACTTTGTGGGGACCCATACTTTGGTCCCCACGTGGGAAATGGGTCCCCACGACGTGAGTGTGCTATCAGACGCAAGACCCCACGTGGTAGGCAATACAAGCCCACACACACACACACACACACACACACACACCTCCGTATTTGCTTTGAGTAACGAGGAAAGGCAACCACATGAAAGGTTAATAATTGTTTCTTTTTTTCCCCAATCTTATATATTATAGTGTTTAATCTAGTTACTTGCATTTCAATTTGTCCTTAAAAGGCGGTGGAAAACGAGGCAGCAGGAATCCAAGTGGAACGAGAATATTTGTATGCACCGCATACAGAAATTCTCAGAAAGTACCTCGCATGTCAGTTGCTGAAAAAAGACGCAGGAGAGGTGAGACACAGACAAAGTTTTTCATGCAATATATACCCACCCCCCCTCAATACACACACACACACACACACACACACACACACACACACACACACACACACACACACACACACACACACACACACACACACACACACCCACCATGATAATTTGTCTTCCAAAAACCAGGAGGATCCAACCGTGGAAACAGAAAAAGAAGCAGACCAAATGGTTACCAGAAGCAAAATACAGGTTGCGGAAAACGTAAGAGATGGTCTTGTATAATGGCATAAAAAATATATAATTGAATAATATTGAAGATATGCGAATAATAAGTGCAAATAACTTCTGCCCCTTATATCGTGGAAAAAAACTACCATCCTCCTCTCTTGAAGACCCTCAGTGCGAAGGTGCAAAAAAAAAAGGGAAACAAAAAAAAACTTTTGCAAAGGTATGAGACTGTGTTTTCGTATACATTATCACTATATTAAAATGTCTTAATGTGCGATACATAAATGCAAGTGAAAATATTTTTGACACCCTCACACCTACCCTGAAAATAGCAAACAGGACGTGAAGAAGGTGAAGAAGGAGAAGAAGGTTCCAACATGGAAACACAGAATCCAGAGCTTCACAGGCAGACCAGAAGTCATAAACACGCAGACACAGTAAGACATGCAGTTTTGTTACCTTTATGGAAACTGTCATATGTGATTTACATAAATGTTAAAGGAATTAACCCCACCAATGTCCACCTCCCATTGAAATAGCACACAGAGGAAAAAAGGCTTAAGCGTGACAAAAGACATGGTGCAAAATCTTCATGCATGGCCACGTCTGTAATGGCGTGTTTGTTTGAGCTCCGAAAACGCAAAGAAAGGAGTCAGGCTGAAACAGTGATGTGTAGTACATGCAAGAATGTGATACACGAACAGTGTCTGGGACTTGATGCTAAACAAACCAAAAGGTTGAAAAAAGGGGAATTCGACTGCGGTTGTTCCGATCAACTGTAAGTATAGCACGGTTAAAAAAAAATTATTAAATGTAAAAATTGTATTATGTATTACAAGTTGTTCATGTAAATGATGGTGTACAATGTGTTACATTTCAATGTATTAACTCTATTATTGTTTTCACTTTAGGACATTCAACATTAGTTTCAGTTTGGAAAGCTTGGAGAAGCAAGTTCATTCAAAGGACATCACGGTGCAGTAACTATTATTATTGATATAATCTGATTTCAACACATGATTGATTGACTGTGTCACTGATCACAACTTTATTATTTATTTCGTTATCACAGAAACTGACGAAAGACATTTTGAACGAGAAAACGTTTTGTAATCGATACCATGCCTTTATGAATGACACGAAGTTTGCAAGCTATGCCAGTGCTTATGCAAACAACAAGACACTTCACAACCTATCAAGAGAAATGGTAAAACAATTTAAAAAAATGCGTGTGCTATATAACAACAAACAGACTATATAACAACAAACAGACAACAACAACAACAACAGAAAATAAGTTGCAATTATGTTCATATCACAATTAATCAATGTGTTCATGTTGTCACTACAGATAAAACGTTTGGCAAAACACTTGAAAGACAACCCCAAAACTGCTGATTTAGTCGAAACGACATTTCCGGGGGAAAAAAGGAAGCAAAAGGACTTCTACCAATGTGTTTTGATGCCTGAGGTTAGTCATTGTTAAAATATATATTTTCCTACTAAGCGATCCATTTAAGAAAAAACCTTTGATGTTAGAGATGAGAATGTTTGTAAACATTGTAACCTAAATATGACTTTGTTTGATGTTTGTCATTTTTCACCATGCAGGTCACCATCCTGTTTTTGAAAAAATCGATGGCTATAAACAGATATCAGGCAGAAAAACTACTTATGCCTGAAAGGTCTGTTTTCTTGAAAATACTTTTTGTTGATGACATAGATTCTAAATATTACAGATTGTCTTTAAAGACATGTAAATATATGTGTAACTTGATTTTGTGAAATAATCCAACATTATTTTTTTTTCCAGCCAAGAAGAAGTGGCAGAAGAGGTATAGTTATTTGTTACTATTCATGATGGATAATTTATCCACTCGTGCATGTTTATCCAGTATAAACATGCATGAGTTCACATTTTATCATATGAAAATACCATACATACTTGTGAGACTGTACAACGATTTAAGTGATTTTGTATTGTTTATTCCACAGACTGACAGTGAATAAAATGAGAACAAAGTGTGAACAAAATGTGAAATTCAGAATAAATACAGTCGGTGCCTATTGACTTTGTCGTTTCTCATGTTGACATCACACGCCTCATTTGCCTCACTCTGCAGTAAATCTAGTTCCAAATACTAACACGAGGTGGCGCTTTGGAGTCACTTTTTTTTGTTTCAAACAGACAGACAGACAGACAGACAGACAGACAGACAGACAGACAGACAGACAGACAGACAGACAGACAGACGAGATGTGAGTCCTGACCTGGGAGTCATACAAAAATAGCAGATCTACAAGCTCACAATGCCTGGCATGTGTGTGTGATTATAATTATAATTATAATTAATATAATATACTACTATACACGTCGTGTAGGCCTACTTGTAGATTGGCTATTTTTTTTGTTGTTCTCGCATCATTTGCTGTGTAGTATTTAGCTTACTTCTTTCTATTGTTTTGAAAATGCGTTTTCAGTCCGGAATTCAAATCATGATGCAACTTTTATGGGACACTGTTGTACAACAAAGTAGAATTCATTTGTGAAGAAAGAAAACCCCATTAACAGTTGAAAATAGCCTACACCATTTCTGCCCATCCCTCTAACTTCATGTAGGCCAATTGGTGTCTGTGCCTGTGGTGGCCTACTGAAAGCTATAATAACATAGTAGTAATGACAAGGGTGCAATTATATTCAATGATATTTAATTGTTTTGTGGAAAACGCATGGCTCATCATGCTTAATTAAAGAGAGACTCACTTGCCTTTTCTTAGTGCTTTTCATTGTTTGGACAGAAGACATTATAAACATTTAGCCAATATTCGATAAATTTCATTAAATAACAGACACTGAACTGGTACACTGGTGACAGCATGTCATGGATGGCACATTAATTCTTAAACAATATTGAGGAAGAAATAAGAAAAGAAATAAAATAAAACAAACCAAAAAGACGCCAATAACCCCTGTCTTATAAAAATTGCCAAAGTGGGTCTGGGTTATCTGACATGACAGGCTGTGCCACTCTGGTTTTTGTGCTTTCTGCCGCGCGATGTGCTCGCAGCCAAGTCTTGACTCTGGATTCCAGGACCTGAGCGGAGGTCCATACTGTCTAATAAACATCAGAGCCGACACACGTTCTGTATGCAGTCGCGAACGGAGTGATGTTATGAGGTTCAATGTTCATCAAACTAAAGCCGCACTCGCATTCTGCCGAGCTGCATGGAATGAGCATATAAGGGGTACAAGTGCAGCTGGTACCTTTCTCCCTCCACATTCTATGTAGGCCTATAGTCCCTAAAAGCATTCACTGAAGATTTTTCTAAGGGTTTTCTAAATCTCACCTGCACAACCCAATATTATGCTGTTGTTACAAATTTAATGCAGTAAACATGAACGTGCTGTCACAGATGATCGGTGTCACAGATGATCCGATCATCTGTGACATCGGCTGAATGTAAATGCACACGCAAAATGGGGGTCCCCAATATGGTAGCCTACATCTACTTTTGTCAATTGTTTAAAGCTTACAAAAGAAACAAAAAGGATTTGTTTGAATGTATTGACTTTTGAGGACTGCATACGCCTCTGTAACTGTAATAAACAACATTAACAATATAATCAGAATCCAGTCTTTATACTTTATTAATACAATGGTTTTAAAATTGCAGTCATTTTAAAATTGCATTAATTTCATTATGTTGATGGTATTTATTTAAAATGATTTAAGGACGTTTGGTGGTTCATTCGTTTTGTATAAAATAACAGAAACCTTTGAGGACAAAAAATGTATTGTATTACAGCTGCTTCGATATAAAGGACATTGTAAAGCGACTACGTGAGAAATAAACTTTAAAGTCGCTGAGAGGCGATGGGATGGGCTATGTTGTCAGACGCGCTCCGCTCCACAAACAAAAGGAATTCGCTGGGTCCAAAACAATGCGTTTAAGGGGTTTTATTAAAGAAATGTGAATAACTCAAAGAGTGCTCAAACAAAAAGTAAAGCAACAACAGCGATCAACATAAATAAAAGAAAGCAAAAATAAAGCGGTCAACAAAAGGTATGGCGTTCCATACCCCCCCTCTCTCTCACTGTGTGTGCCAAACAGGTGACGTTTATGAATTAATCAGGCCCCGTCAATCAAGCGCATTCATTTCATTGACCAAAGATATAATCAACATAACCACACATTGCAACAATCCCATTCATGGCTCCTATACAGACATACTTTCCTTAAAGCAGTAAATTGAATGAAAGAATGAATGAATGAATGAATGCATTAATGAATGGATGAGTAATTTATTTCGGTGCTGAATAGTTCAATGGAAAACTTAAACATGTCTGTCTGTCAGCGTGCGCTGACAGACAGACAGACAGACAGACAGACAGACAGACAGACAGACAGACAGACAGAATACGTCGCAATGCGCGGCTTTCGCAAAGAAGCAGATATGAGCTCGTAGATCGGCTGAATGTAAATGCATTGTATAGTGTGATTTCTGTGTTATCTATTGCGTTGGGGGGGTCTCCCGGGGACCCCCCAGAAGGACGAGCGTGAACACATTCCGTCTGCGTGCGTGCGCTCTCTCTTTCTCTCTCTCCCCCCCCCCTCTCTCTCTCTCTCTCTCTCTCTCTCTCTCTCTCGTGCGTAAAAGGAAAAAAAAAAGAAACACTTGTCTTTTCAATAGGCCATTAAACGTTCAAATCGAATCAAAAAAAAATCCTTATTTCCGGAGGTTATTGAAGTTATATCAATCGATAAAATGTGATGCAGCATATGGTTATTGGATTAAAATAATGGAAGCAATTCACGGGGACAAATGAAGGCATGCGTAAAGGGATTCCCAAGGGGACCCGGACCCCCCCCCCCCCCCCCAAAGGTCCGCAGGGACCCCCACCCGACCCCCTACCCCACAGGGGGAGGCGGTCGGGTGGGGGGGGGGGGGGGGAAGCACACACATAGGATGGAGGGAAGGAGGGAGAGAGGCAGATGCGAGCACGAGCGCCCGTTCTCCGACGCACGGGTGAAACGCCGACAAAAACAGGCCCCCGTCGAGACGATGGGCAATCGTCGCGACAAAACAGGCCCCCGTCGAGACGATGGGCAATCGTCGCGACGACTCAGAAACGCCGACAAAAACAGGCCCCCGTCGAGACGATGGGCAATCGTCGCGACGAGTCAGGCGCCCGTCGAGACGATGGGCACCTGTGGCGACCCGTCGGGACGAGTCAGGCACCCGCGACGATGGGCACTCGTTGCGACGACTCAGACAGCCGTCGAAGCGACCCGTCGCGGTCGCAAGTGGAGCTCGCTGTCTCTCCCCTAAGGTGGGGTGGGAAATTGGGTATATATATATTGTTGTTTATTGGCCTAAAATAATTTCTATACACATTTGTAAAACATAATTAACCAAATGTACCCTTGTCCCTTATTTGATCTTTAACTCCTGAGAGCGTAAAATTAAACCGAATGGTTCATTTTACGCTCTCAATGTGTTAAACATAGCCTATACTGCATTACTTAATTTACAGGAATAAGTCTACACAATTACAATAAGTAATGTAAACATAATCGTTATTTTGATCAACGTTTTGCCTGTTATCTCTCCTAATGGTACCAAACATCAATGCAGAATGGAATTGTAGGCAACATCATTTCCAACGACAACAAAACATTTATTGTTTTGGGTCTGAGTCAAGGCTAAATCTCATCAAAATGGTGGCTCAAAATGCCAAAAAAATAATGGGCAGCAGTGACATTAAAAAGGTTGAAAACAACCAGTATCATTACACATTCAAGCTTACCTCCTTCTCTGTCTGTTTCTTTTTTTATGTTTTTTGTGGCTTTCGCCTTTATTTTATATTTTTTTATGGATGGACAGACAGTAGGCTGACAGGAGATGGGGGGAAGACATGCAGTAAAGGCCGTCAGGATCGGGAGTCGAACCCGCGGCACACTGCCAGACTGTATTACCAGCCAAGGTGCCTGGATCACTGAGCCATGTCCCAGGCCTTCTCTGTCTTGTTTCTCTGGGGGTGCTTTTCTCCTGACTTCTCCCCATGGCTGCATGAGCTCAAGTTGTAGAATGTTTTAGGATTTATTTCACCACTTATATCGTCCCTGGACACTTCACTACAGCAGCATTAGGTGTTTATGTCAATGATAAACAAACACGCAGAAAGAATTCAAGAGACGTGGAAATGTTTGACAAGTCGACGACGCAGTGAGTGGAGCAGCAAAACGGTCAGGAAGTGCCAATTAACGTGCGTTACTGGCAACACCTGCGTGGGCGCGTGATTGAGGATAACTTTATTCTCGTATTAAACTGCTTAACTTACCAGTTTCACTGTCAACTGTCAAGCTAATATCTTCCAGTGTTTGGTCCAGGCTGCTGTTATCACACTGATACACAGTATCCCATGGGAAACAGTGTTATCACACTGATACACTCAGTATCCCATGGGAAACAGTGTTATCACACTGATCCACTCAGTATCCCATGGGAAACAGTGTTATCACACTGATACACTCAGTATCCCATGGGAAACAGTGTTATCACACTGATACACTCAGTATTCCATGGGAAACAGCGGCCTCTACCGTTCGTTTTATATGCTGCAGCTACATCAAAAATGCCTTGAAATCAAATATAATACAGCTGTTACAAATAAATTGTAGGCTACAGTATAGTTTATATGCCTTCATTAGTATTAAATCATGTCAATAGTCACTGAAGTTATTTGCCTAATAATTGTCCTTATTTTCTGGCCTATTTTCCTCGCCTAAATGTATGCCTAATCTTCATTACCTGGTCTGTCTGCTGCTGTCTTTATTTATTTTATTGTATTTATTTCTAACCACAAAAACACATTCAGGGAGGTGTGCTTCCTTTTCATTTTCACCAACTATAAGCACAAGTAAGAACAACTCTCTGAATGCCACTTGCTTGAAAAAAAAACACGCCACTGCAGTTCCTTGCTAATAATAATGCATTGCACCTGGGCTGGGGCTGGAAATATACCGGAATACAAGGGTTGTGTGTGAAGAATATTGCATTTAATTATAACCTTGTGAAAGTTATATTTTTGTGTTAGAAGTTGGATTTATTATAGGCCTACTGTATTTATTTTAAATAGAATAATCAAGGCCCATACCTCACCAGCACTCTGTTAGGAGTCCTCACACGATTCCGGCAAGAGCCTGTAGCTTTAATGACTGATGTTAAAGCAATGTTCCATCAAGTCAATGTGGCTGCGACGTATCCCAAGAACTAGTAGAATATAGGATGACTGTGCATCTGTTCGGGGCAGTGTCTTCTCCTAGCTGTGCTTGCTATGCACTCAGAAAGACAGCAGAGGACAACCACAACAGTTTCCCTGCAGATGTAATTGCCACTGTCAAAATAAACTTCTACATGGACGACTGTCTTAGGCCCAGGCCACACGTCTATGGATCTTTTGCAAAACGCAAATTTTTTTGTGCGTTTGGGCCTTTCAGCCACACGCAAACGGCGTTTTCGGCCACTCAAACGGAGGTTTTTTTAAACGGATAAATAAGTGAAGATTTTCGAAAATATCCGGATCGGTGGAGCTGTGTAGTCATGCAAAACGGAGCTTTTGAGAAACGATGATGTCACCGCTTATTGCATATAATTTTTACTATAATTAGGTGAGAAATGCAGCTTGTGCCTGCATGGAAACTACACAGATATCTATCCAATTGTTCATGTTTATATATCACTGTTAACAACTTTAAAACGTATCATTCCATCAACTGCAGCGAGCAAAGGCTCTGCTCTGCTGCATCCAATAAATATATATATAAATAAATATATCAGCCTACTAGTCCAGTGCGGACTGGTGATTTAATTTGTATTGGTGCCGAGTGCTAAGCACAACCGATTGTTTTAATTCAAAGTGGTATATATTCTGTGAAATGTTTATCGTCATTCCGTGTATCTACAAGCTCCAAGTGTTGCGTCCACATGCAACGCGTTGTGAGCTTGCAGATCGTCGGTGCCGTCCATGAATCCAAGCAGAGGTCCTCACAAGTATAGGTAAAACACTGCCAGTCCTCAGCGCAATGGCCCGTTGCGCAAAGAAGTTGAGATTTTACTTGTGCGATATTCAGATAATCTTCAACCGATTGTTATAATTTGAAGTGGTATATATTCCGTGAAGTTTATATTTTCATTGGGTGTACAAGTCATGTTTTTAATATACCTTTATCGATATAGAGAGATGGGTAGTGCCCTATATTAGCCATGCAGCCTATATGATCTGTGGTGCGCTTGCTAGGCCTACACTCTCTCAATTAGGGAGAATTCA
Source organism: Electrona antarctica (assembly GCF_951216825.1). Taxonomy (NCBI): domain Eukaryota; kingdom Metazoa; phylum Chordata; class Actinopteri; order Myctophiformes; family Myctophidae; genus Electrona; species Electrona antarctica. Next base: position 57,056,072 of record NC_136807.1, read on the forward strand.
TTAGGTTAATTTCACTGATGTGATGTGTACAACCTTTATTCAAATAGTTTCATTTGTATTGGAATGCGAAGCTTGAACAATAGGTTAATTGCGGAGCTATGGATAAACTGTGGATATTAACCTATAAGGACCCAGGCCAAATGCCATTGCGCATGTAGCCTATACACCAACAAGTCTATGCGTGGTGTGTGCATAGCCGCATGTGAAACTATATCGTGCTGTATTTTGCTCTCCATTTCATGGTCATGGTCATGCGAGGAGAGAGAGAGAGAGAGAGAGAGAGAGGTGTAAATGGAATCGCATCGTGCGTATATGGCACATCTCTCTCATGTTTAGGTAATTAAGGGCGCACCATTGACTGCATGTCACTGTGCCTACATGCTGACAATGTGTGTATTAGCCTACACATTATAACGTGATATTTATTATACAGCTCGAAAATATAGCCACTCTACAAGCTCACAACTGGTTGTGGACACTTCTATAGGTCTGATATGCTATTATTTTTTGTGCAGGACTTGCCAAGTCGCCAGAGCAATGGTAAAGTGTTTATAATTTTTAAATTATATGGAAAGAAAAGTCGAGAGTCGGGATTTGGAGATTTACGCACATAGGTCCTCATTCACAAAGGAGAAATACGCAAGAGTGTAACGGAAGCGTAACGGAAGCGTAAACAGATGCGGGAAATTCCGTCCGATCACGCAACGTTGTTTTGCCGTGCAATTCAAAGAGCGGTGTGTACCACAGGTACGCAGGTGTATGTTGTGAGGTACGCAGGTGAATGCGAGCGGGTGCCAAATGATCGGAAAATCAGCGGATAACTTCATTTGCATTGATCCACGCCCCATTTCACACCATAAAAGGCGTCAAGCATGACTCAGCAGACAGCAGTAAAAAAAAAAAAAAAAAGAACTATAGGCCTTACAGCTCAAACGAAATAGAGGTCCTCCTGACGGAATGCAACAAAATAATGATATTTTCCAGTATAGTGGCTTCACAAATTAAAATAAAAATGATTGCTGGAAAGAAATTAGGCTATATTAGGAAATTAAAAGAAAATGATCTGACCATGTCAAGCGCCGGAGCGACGACCACCACCTGCAGTCTCTTTTTTTACATCCATATACCATTACATGTGTGCGTGATTCTTTATATTGTCTATAGCCTACCATTAAACTATATAAATCATTTTCCCAAGCTTACAAAACGGTGAACGCTGCTCCGCACCGCTGCAGCAATGTCAAGCTGACTTACGGTATAAAATGCAGCTTATTGGTCATGTATTTATTTAAGTTCGGGACCAAGGCAGCAAGCTAGCGTATACTTGGCAATTATATTATAAAGCCTTTTCTTTTCTATTGAACAATTGCTCACTCACACCTTTGCAGAGGTAAAACATATATCCGATATTTTTATCAGAGCTGCATTGATTCATGCGGGGAATAGATTAATATCATCTCACTGTCATCTGTCTGAATGCCATGTGGAGAATGGATTTGTTCTGATCATGGACACGTAGACATAGGCCTATAGCTATTTAAAATTTCAACCATATACGGCGGGTAGCCTCCTCTTTGTCAGATCTAAGTGCAGGTTAATTTATGATGATGTCGTCATATTAAAATGATTCGCGAATTTCGCGGGACATTTGGCACCAAACTTGATTGATCTCATCAATGTAGTAGCCTACAGCCTAGCTATAAGTTCCCCATATTATAATTAATTAAGGTGCACTGGCTTAAAACTATGACTGGCCGAATTGCACGCGCTGATGCAATAATGTGGACTTGCATGTCTGTGAACCATATAAATAATCTGTTCTGTCCGGGCCGGGCTCACCGCACCGTTATATTCATTTTCCAATGAATTCGTACAGTGCAGAATGCAGATAAGTGTATGTTCTTATTATAATTGTGAGTTTGTTTTTTAACATGCAGCGAGAGCCGATCTACAAGCTCACAACGCGTTGCACTGCGAGTAGAAAGCTGTCAAGTGCAGCGCAATCGCGCATGCTAGAAATATCCTAATAAATAAATAAAAAGGTGTCGGGTTTGCAGGGGCAGTTTCTGTATGGGACTCTAGGCTAACCTGCCTCTAGAATGCATGCATTTAGGCATCCAAGTGATACTTGGCTTTTATATAAGCTATCATTTTTTTATGTGCTGACTAATGTTTTGGACACATGCCTACATATTTTATCTGAGATTTGGGGACTTTTAATTGATTCAGAATGAAGACTAAAGCCTTCTGAATAAATCTACGCAAGCAGTACACGACCCTCTGAGCTGGCGCAGCTTTTAGCGGAGATTCCGACCATCCAACGTCACCGTCAAGTTCACGTTCAAGTTCATGAATTCCCACGTAATGTGGGAATCCACGTAAATGCCTGTCCGCTCACGCTCCGCTCACGTTACGTAACGGTATGAGCGTAAACGCCGTTGTGAATGAGGACCATAGTGTGACATGCGACATGCTGACAGACAATGAAAGAAACATGTTCCACTTCCACTCACAAGTTAGGTGGCTTTTAAAATGCGGTACTTATTCCTTCATTAAAAAATATGATTGGCACCTCATAAGTGTAAATATAAAATCAAGTATAATATAGCCTACAATTGAAACCTGCTACTGCAGTGATTTTATCCTGTGTTCAATGCGTTTCTGCGTTTGGGTGTGGACTCAGATATCTCTGTCGTATGGGCAGGGATTTTTTCTAAAACGGAGGACGAAAATATCCGTTTTGCAAAAGATCCAGAGTAGTGTGGCCTGGGCCTTAAGAGCTTGCCATCAGACGAGGAGGCGGTTCAAATGGTCAAGGATTTGACAGAGGTATGTCTGGACGAGACTGTGCCCTGCACCATCACCAGTTACGGTGGGAGGAGTCCAATTAGTCCATGCAAGCAGGAGAAGGAAATGCACAAGCAGCAACAAGAGGCTCAACAAGAGAGCAATGAGGTGTTCGTGTCCATTTCATCTGAACTTAACAAGGAGTTCAACGAGGCTGCAGCGAGGACTGGTGAAGCGGTTCCACCATGTACGCAGATTGCCAGGCAACCTGAACCTGCCACTAACAGCCTGGTCACTAAAAGCACCCTGGTTCATGTCAAAGGCACCAGTACGTCTGTCTCCTTCCAGGGGAACAAGGTGAAAAAGCCTGTTGCGAAGAAAGCAGGTAAAGTGAGGAAGCCTGCTGCGAAGAAGCCTGCTGCCAAAACAGTAGTAGCTAAAGGCCTGAAGAAGGTCTCCAAGAAACCTAAGAAACCATCAGGTATGCCAGGTAACAAAAAACCTACAACCACAAGGAAACCAAAATAGGCCTATCTCACAGCCCGCTTTCCACGCCCACTTCCGGTAAATAGTGGTGTCATTTAACATTAGCATTTACACGTTTTTTTCTCTGGAGAATCTAAGTACATTTTCTAATGTAAAAATATGACAGACCAATATTATTATGAAGCAAACAAGATGGTAAATCAGCTCGAACAGATAGAACAAACCTTACCTTGAGAAAACAAAAGTTGTAGACTTCTTAAATGACCTGTTAACATGCAGCGTCTATGGAGTGACGTCACGTTATCACCACTAACCCCGAAAGGGGGCGTATTAAGGGGGCGGGGAAATTCTGTGAGATAGGCTTATTGAAGGCTCAAGGAAAGAAAGTGAAGAACTGGAATGGAAAAGGCAAAAACGGTAGACCACCTGACTAGAGCTGGAAAACCATCGTTCATTTTGTTTGTACAAAAGACAAACGTTCTCTTTGACAAATCAAAGGTCTCAAACAAATGAAGTGTCACACTCAAGGTCCTTGTATTGCATATTGCAAACATGACTAAGTTCTGTTTGAAAGTGTTCATGGTTTATTCCCATATGTATGAATAATGGCTCCATTATGTAAATATTGAATTGCTCACGGCCATTCCCAATTAGGGGCCAAAATGCTTTTTGTTTACTTTGTTTTATTTATTTAAACGAATTAATGATGAGTATAACGTGTCCTCCTATATGATGACGTCATGTCAATCAATGGTGGGTGGTTGTCTTGGAAACCCTTATTACCTGTCACTGTGATGGCACTCAGGTGCGACAGGGGAAGACGACACAGTTTTCGACTGTAGATTGTTTTTTTTGGTTCAGTTGTTTTGTTTGTTTGTAAGTTTACACAGTCTTATTTGAGTTTGAACACTGCTGCAAGAAAGTGGATGTTCTCAATAAATGGATTGACATATCCAAAAGAGATTCAACGACTGGATATTGAATTAATCATTGCATGTGTCAAACTAAAGTTCAACCCAGTTGCCCTGCTGTTTAGCCTAGAGGTACAGGCTTCACAGCGCTTATCAGTCAATCATTGGAATACGCTCAGGCTCTCCTTCAGTCTCTTGAGCAGGCCTCCAACTGTGTTGGGTCTTTATCTCAACGAGACAGAAACTGAATATGTAATTTCCAAATCCAACAATAACCACGTTATCAAAACACTTAACAACACTCCTCTGAAACAGGTTGATGAAAACAAGTATGTGGGTTCATATATCGTCTTCAAACTAGGAAGGGAATGGCCTGGTCAGCCTGCAACGACATGCATAAGGTCTGGTCATCCCAGCTTAGTAAGAGGTTCAAAGTAAAAACTGCCACTGCTACAGAGCTGATGGATGATCTGGATGATCAAATGTGTGCATGAGTGTAACTTGAATGACTCTCTTTCTGTTCTCTCTGTACAGAAGCAATGATCTATGTCAGTAGCAGCTTTTACCCTGGATTTTCTTAGCTAGTTTTGCTATACTGGTAAAAAATGAGCAATAAATCAAATCAGTACATTTTAGACAGCTGAGGACCAAGTAGAAATGTTGAAGTGTGCTTCAATGAAGTACTGCAAAAACAAACAAAAAACACACACAGTCAATCAAGTCAATTTATTTATCATTGCTGAATCAAAACAGTTTTCTCATCACAATTCAGGTCAAGATCAAACATCATTTAGCCAACAATTCACCCATGAGCCGACAGCAAGGACACAATGCATTATGGGATGACAGCACGGACAAACTGTCCTTTACACAATGCATTATGGACACTGATGCATTATGGGAGCATTATTAACTGTTGTAATGCTAAATTTTACTATTTAACTGTTTTAATGCTAATTACACATTGTACCATTTAACTGTTTTAATGCTAATTAATAATTGGACTATATTCTTTATTTTTTTATTTTTTTATCCCACGATTTTGCAACCCATTTTTTCACCCAGTGTCAATTATATAATGTAATACTCCCGGAAGTTACAGAAATAAACCTGAGCTTTGCCCTCCCACATACAAGGGATTTCACGCAGTGTTGGGCGTTTTAATGCTAATTACGTGTTGTACTATTTAACTGATTTAATGCAAACTCAAGGCTGAAGTGGATGACAAACAATCAAACAGTACAGCCTTGCCGTGTTAATTTTGTCGACTAAAACTATGAAGAAAAATGTTGGTTGACTACAATTTTTCACAGATGCAAACTAAGCTATGATGACTGAAACTAAGACTAATTTGTCAATGACAATTTTTTTCCACAAATAAAAATGAGACTAAAATGTTAAGGAGGGACTAGCGGAGAAGTCCACTAGTCCTTAAAGTAGGACTTTAAAAAAGTGATTTTGTTTGGTTTGGCTCTGAAAATAGCAGATGTACAAGCTGCTATTTTCAGCATCCAACCAGGTGTAAAATCAGCCTTTACGACGCCATCAAGTCCCGCCAAAATACATTTGAGTCGACAAAAACCACTGTAGATTTACTCGACTAAAATCAACAACAACATATAAAATTAAAAAAATTAAATAGAATTTTACTCAAAAGACTAAACAAAATCGTACCAACACATAAGTTGCCTTGAAGTCATTGACTGACTGGCTGCTATTATTATTATTATTATTAGAGCTGTCAAACATTTTTAATCAATCACAGCTTAAACATGTATTAATTGTGATTAATCACCATTCAAACTATATCCAAAAAGTATATTGTTGTGGGAATGCAAAGATAAATGACAGATGTACAATGAACATGTTTTACTCTTTATAACAGGATGGTGTCTCTCTGTCTCTCACATGTTGTCATGGCGTATATCTATTCTACGTCAGAGCATAGACATGGTAACGCCCCGCCTGCCTCTGATTGGCCTACCATAGACATGGTAACGCCCCGCCTGCCTCTGATTGGCCTACCGACACTGAGCATAGACATGGCAACGCCCCGCCTGCCTCTGATTGGCCTACTGGCACAGCCGGTGTCTCCGAGGTGGTAGATACATGCGGGATTGTCTGCCGTGAGGTTACTCCGTGGTGGGAAATAAATAAATAATACAAGTACGATATAATACAAGAGAATGACAGCTTGGCACGCGCGACAGTAACTTAAATTTTTGTAGAAGAGGCAAACTAATATTGTTTATGCCGTTGGCCTGTTTATTTGTATACATGTGTAAACTTAAAACATTATTGTGCTGTAAAAAGGTATCTTTTCCCTTGATCTTTATCATTTTCAGTATAATAGTATTAGTTTACTATAATTAGATTAATACACGATAATCAACACTTAATTTAGAACACAGCTAAATCAAATCATAGTACATGCGTGTTCAATCAATTATTCAATCAAAGCAAACGGCACAAACAATATTAGTTTGCCTCTTCTACAAAAAATAAAGTTACAAGTTACTGTCACGTGTTGCCATTCTCTTGTACTTGTATTATTTCCCACCACAGAGGATCCTTGCATCTCAGAGGACAAACAAGACAGGCAGTGTGGGTAGGCCAATCAGAGGCAGGCGGGGCGTTACCATGTCTATGCTCGGACGTAGAATAGATATACGCAATGTCATGCTATGTGATTTGAGCCTGCTGTGTAAATTGTACAGGGTCATCCAGATGCATTATGGGATGTATGGGGAGGGCCATCCAAGCATGCATTAATTGCGTCAAAACGTTTAATCTAAGCCAGTCAACTCAGTTCTTTTGACAGCCCTAATGATGATATGACTATAATGTTCTATTATTGACCTTATTTTTCTGCCTTTTTTCATTTTATTGATTTATATGTTTATATTTTTTATTTTTTCCAAATTTTATAGCGTTTTTCTGAAAAAGGTTGAGAACCACTGACAGAAACATAACGGACGTACGCCATATTAGTCCACTTGCCAGAATGTGATCCCAGACATTTTGAGTACCCAAAGTTTTATGTTAGAAATGTCAAGTATGGGACCCCATAATTTAGAAACTGCCGGATGCTAACTTGCATATGTTGGGCAATTTCCATAATAGGGGGATAAGTGACCATACCATTAACAACCTATATAAGGCAAAGTTTTCAGAATGTCATCATGCTTTCAGTAGCATGTGACATGTCAAACTAGCGGGTTTTCATTTCATTCTGAATCCATACCAAGCATTCGTTTTGCACACAAAGAAAACACTCTTTGGGTTAAAAACGGCCATAGCCGTCATCATCAATATGTATAGTCATAATCGGACACACTCTGTGTCCGACACGGTGATCCAGCCACACAGCCACTGATCCAATTAACATGATCGTGGACGTTGGCGTAGACACCAGGCGTCTGACCGCTGCACGACCCGTTCAACCAGCTCACCAAGCCTGCAATGTAGTGAACACCATCCTCCTTGCAGATCAGCGGCCCGCCAGCATCTCCCTGTAACACACAGAACCATATGGACCACCCTGTAACACACAGAACCATATGGACCAGCCTGAAGATACACAGAACCATATGGACCACCCTGAAGATACACAGAACCATATGGACCACCCTGAAGACACACAGAACCATATGGACCACCCTGAAGACACACAGAACCATATGTTACCACCCTGAAGACACACAGAACCATATGGACCACCCTGAAGACACACAGAACCATATGGACCACCCTGAAGACACACAAAACCATATGGACCACCCTGAAGACACACAGAACCATATGGACCACCCTGTAACACACAGAACCATATGGACCACCCTGAAGACACACAGAACCATATGTTACCACCCTGAAGACACACAGAACCATATGGACCACCCTGAAGACACACAGAACCATATGTTACCACCCTGAAGACACACAGAACCATATGGACCACCCTGAAGACACACAGAACCATATGGACCACCCTGAAGACACACAGAACCATATGGACCACCCTGTAACACACAGAACCATATGGACCACCCTGTAAGACACAGAACTATATGGACCACCCTGTAACACACAGAACCATATGGACCACCCTGTAACACACAGAACCATATGGACCACCCTGAAGACACACAGAACCATATGGACCACCCTGAAGACACACAGAACCATATGGACCACCCTGTAACACACAGAACCATATGGACCACCCTGTAAGACACAGAACTATATGGACCACCCTGTAACACACAGAACCATATGGACCACCCTGTAACACACAGAACCATATGGGCCACTATGCTCGATAACAGGCTTGATAAGCCCAAAGCTTATTGATACCGGGTACTCGATAAGCCCAAAGCTTATTGATAACGGGTACTCGATAAGACCAAAGCTTATTGATACCGGAGGTACTCGATAAGCCCAAAGCTTATTGATACCGGGTACTCGATAAGCCCAAAGCTTATTGATACCAGAGGTACTCGATAAGCCCAAAGCTTATTGATACCGGAGGTACTCGATAAGCCCAGAGCTTATTGATACCAGAGGTACTCGATAAGCCCAAAGCTTATTGATACCGGAGGTACTCGATAAGCCCAAAGCTTATTGATACCGGAGGTACTCGATAAGCCCAAAGCTTATTGATACCGGGTACTCGATAAGCCCAAAGCGTATTGATACCAGGTACTCGATAAGCCCAAAGCTTATTGATACCGGAGGTACTCGATAAGCCCAAAGCTTATTGATACCGGAGGTACTCGATAAGCCCAAAGCTTATTGATACCGGAGGTACTCGATAAGCCCAAAGCTTATTGATACCAGAGGTACTCGATAAGCTTGTTCTCTGATTTTTTGGGGGGAATCTGTTATGGAGCTCCATCCCTACTCCTGGCAGTGGTGACTGCCAAAAGAGTGAGCGACCTACATGCACTTTACCATGGGAGAGAGAGATGCATGGATGAGGTCCACTGGGGGTAACTCTCTCTGGGGTAGTTATGAAGACCAATCTTTGTCCTGTTTCCCCAGGAATCATAGCGCCCCCTGTGTCCCCAGGAATCATAGCGCCCCCTGTGTCCCCAGGAATCATAGCGCCCCCTGTGTCCCCAGGAATCATAGCGCCCCCTGTGTCCCCAGGAATCATAGCGCCCCCTGTGTCCCCAGGAATCATAGCGCCCCCTGTGTCCCCAGGAATCATAGCGCCCCCGTGTTTCCCCGTGGAGCCTGCCTGCTCTCACAGTGCTGTCAAATGTGAAAAAAGGAAGAAAACAAATCTGGTCTCGGTCTGGCTTTTGGTGGACTCGACTACAACAGTAACGCACGCACGCACGCACCACACACACACACACACACACACACACACACACACACACACACACACACACACACACACACACACACACACACACACACACTTACATAACAGAAGTTGACTTTTCCCATGGTGTCTTCTGCACAGATCATGGTGTTGTCGACTTGCAGGGCTCCATAGACATCCTTACAACGCTGCTTAGACATCAGGGTAACGTCTCCATGGGACATTTTGTGTGGCTGGTTAGCTGAGGGACAACAACACACAGACAGGTGGTCAGAACACACAGACAGGTGGTCAGAACAACACAGACAGGTGGTCAGAACACACAGACAGGTGGTCAGAACACAGACAGGTGGTCAGAACACAGACAGGTGGTCAGAACACACAGACAGGTGGTCAGAACAACACAGACAGGTGGTCAGAACACACAGACAGGTGGTCAGAACACAGACAGGTGGTGACAGGTGGTCAGAACACAGACAGGTGGTCAGAACAACACAGACAGGTGGTCAGAACACAGACAGGTGGTCAGAACACAGACAGCTGGTCAGAACACAGACAGGTGGTCAGAACAACACAGACAGGTGGTCAGAACACACAGACAGGTGGTCAGAACAACACAGACAGGTGGTCAGAACAACACAGACAGGTGGTCAGAACACAGACAGGTGGTCAGAACACAGACAGGTGGTCAGAACAACACAGACAGGTGGTCAGAACACAGACAGGTGGTCAGAACAACACAGACAGGTGGTCAGAACACACAGACAGGTGGTCAGAACAACACAGACAGGTGGTCAGAACAACACAGACAGGTGGTCAGAACAACACAGACAGGTGGTCAGAACACAGACAGGTGGTCAGAACAACACAGACAGGTGGTCAGAACAACACAGACAAAATAGTTTAAGCCATCTAGGATCCTGGAGAATCACAACCTGCATAAATCGATTCTGTGAAAAAAGTATTCGATTTCCTGTTATTTTGTGATTTGAGCCAAATGCTTTTATTTTGAAGGGAGTTTTGTGTGACATAGCCACCTGCACACCGGAAACAAGGACTGTCTAAAGAGGACGAGACGCGAATACCGTACGGGCGACGCCATGTTGCTCCATGGAAGGAAAGAAACATGCGCAGTTGAGACCAGGAAGTTGTACATGCCCAAATTTGTGCATGTACAACTTCCTGGTCTCAACTGCGCATGTTTCTTTCCTTCCATGGAGCACCATGGAGCAACATGGCGTCGCCCGTACGTTCTTCGCGTCTCGTCCTCTTGTTAAAATATTTCATTACTTTTGGAGTTAAAAACAGCTGTTAAAAAGGAAAAAACAAGTTCATTATAATAAGTGCATGGTGATGTTAAAGTCATCAATTCATTGTAATGTGATTACAGTAATTATACTGATGGTCAAAACCATTTAAAAGGGAATTGTACTGTTTTGAATATGCTAGTTACATTTGGAGCTAATGTGAGCTACAGCAATTTTATGGAAAAATATGTGTAATACTAACAGAGTATTTAGTTTTGTGTTCTTTATTTTCTTAAATAAATTCACTACCATCAGTACAAGTATTGACCTTCTCTCGGCGGGGACCGCTACAGTATATATATATATAAAAATAAAGGGGACTGTCCGGTGACAACTTACCCGGCCACGTAAGTCCCCTAACCTCATATCAGTCTTAACCGGCCACGTAAGTCTCCTAACCTCATATCAGTCTTAACCGGCCACGTAAGTCCCCTAACCTCATATCAGTCTTAACCGGCCACGTAAGTCTCCTAACCTCATATCAGTCTTAACCGGCCACGTAAGTCCCCTAACCTCATATCAGTCTTAACCGCCCACTTAAGTCTCCTAACCTCATATCAGTCTTAACCGGCCACGTAAGTCCCCTAACCTCATATCAGTCTTAACCGGCCACGTAAGTCCCCTAACCTCATATCAGTCTTAACCGGCCACGTAAGTCCCCTAACCTCATATCAGTCTTAACCGGCCACGTAAGTCCCCTAACCTCATACCAGTCCCCTAACCTCATATCAGTCTTAACCGGCCACGTAAGTCCCCTAACCTCATACCAGTCCCCTAACCTCATATCAGTCTTAACCGACCACGTAAGTCCCCTAACCTCATACCAGTCCCCTAACCTCATATCAGTCTTAACCGACCACGTAAGTCCCTGTTGTGAGTGGCGAACCAGTGACGCCCCAATGTGGCCCCTAAGATCTCCACCCCCGAGCGTCTCAGTAACAAGGACATATGTTATGCTTGTGTGACACAATGCACATGACTTTCACCTATTGTGTTACTGTAATACTGTTTTAAATGATGTGTTCTGACCCCACATGTATTATACTGAAACAGGCAGCCGATGGGTTAAATCTGCTGTTAAGTCTTCTTCAACTGTATGCATTCATTACATTATTGCAGTCGCTGTATATTGTGTTTCTCCTATAGCAGCAGTAATGAACTGAAGTAACCCAGAAATGAACTGAAGGAACCCTTTACACGTTCACGCTGTTGACCTTGGCTAGAAATGAACTGAAGGAACCCTTCACGCATTCACGTTGGACAGGCGGAACAATGTGATAATTGTATGCTATGACCTGACCAGTCTGAGGCACGCTATCTCTTCACGAGAGTTTGCGCAGTGCACATACAAGTGGAAAAGCAGCTATAAATCTCTGCCTCATAAAAGCCATAGATTAAAAGTTGCGAGTGTGTTTATATATCTTCCACTGTATCCCTCAATCCCCGACGCCTCATACGAAGTGAGCTCGGGACGAGCGGACATGTGGGAGGCATAGGGAGTCTCCCGTGCCGGCTTTGATGCCCGCGCCGGGACTTTACGCACACTGCATAAACCTGTGATTGTGAACACGATACAGATAGGATAGTTTTAAGGTTTTAATTAGGGTCGCTCCTGATAGCCTCGTACAAGCAGGCCATCAGCGGTGGGTAACGGAGTGTGTGTACTTTACACAGTGTGTTAGTCTTGTGTCGCACAAATGGTGTGTCTCCGGGCTACACAATGAGTCAAAGGTGTATAATATTATAAGTTATTTATGGCATATTTAATGAAACATAATATTGTGCGCACGTCACACAACAGCTCTGTAGGGGAGCTATACAGTACTAAGATGTACAGGTATGGGCGGAAGCCACTTGTAATGGGTTTATCTTTTGAAGAGGTGTTTTGAACACCTTAGCTACTAGTGATTTGTAGCACAGCTATTTTGAGACGAAGAGAAGACCGTGAAAGTCCTGGCACTATACTGCTTAGCAAACAGGAGTAGACCAGTGTTCAGGCGGAGAGGGTGATGAGAGCCAGCTCTCTTTTACAGTCCCCTAACCTCATACCAGTCCCCTAACCTCATATCAGTCTTAACCGGCCACGTAAGTCCCATAACCTCATATCAGTCTTAACCGGCCACGTAAGTCCCCTAACCTCATATCAGTCTTAACCTGCCACGTAAGTCCCCTAACCTCATATCAGTCCCTTTATTTAGAGGTAATAAAGTTGGCACCTCGACAGAGTGCATTTCTAGGTGTGATTAGTGGTAGTCAGTGGTTGGATACGTACCATCTTTAGTTTAAGGTGTGATTAGTGGTAGTCAGTGGTTGGATACGTACCATCTTTAGTTTAAGGTGTGATTAGTGGTAGTCAGTGGTTGGATACGTACCATCTTTAGTTTAAGGTGTGATTAGTGGTAGTCAGTGGTTGGATACGTACCATCATTAGTTTAAGGTGTGATTAGTGGTAGTCAGTGGTTGGATACGTACCATCTATAGTTTAAGGTGTGATTAGTGGTAGTCAGTGGTTGGATACGTACCATCTTTAGTTTAAGGTGTGATTAGTGGTAGTCAGTGGTTGGATACGTACCATCTATAGTTTAAGGTGTGATTAGTGGTAGTCAGTGGTTGGATACGTACCATCTTTAGTTTAAGGTGTGATTAGTGGTAGTCAGTGGTTGGATACGTACCATCTATAGTTTAAGGTGTGATTAGTGGTAGTCAGTGGTTGGATACGTACCATCTTTAGTTTAAGGTGTGATTAGTGGTAGTCAGTGGTTGGATACGTACCATCTATAGTTTAAGGTGTGATTAGTGGTAGTCAGTGGTTGGATACGTACCATCTTTAGTTTAAGGTGTGATTAGTGGTAGTCAGTGGTTGGATACGTACCATCTATAGTTTAAGGTGTGATTAGTGGTAGTCAGTGGTTGGATACGTACCATCTATAGTTTAAGGTGTGATTAGTGGTAGTCAGTGGTTGGATACGTACCATCTATAGTTTAAGGTGTGATTAGTGGTAGTCAGTGGTTGGATACGTACCATCTTTAGTTTAAGGTGTGATTAGTGGTAGTCAGTGGTTGGATACGTACCATCTTTAGTTTAAGGTGTGATTAGTGGTAGTCAGTGGTTGGATACGTACCATCTTTAGTTTAAGGTGTGATTAGTGGTAGTCAGTGGTTGGATACGTACCATCTTTAGTTTAAGGTGTGATTAGTGGTAGTCAGTGGTTGGATACGTACCATCTTTAGTTTAAGGTGTGATTAGTGGTAGTCAGTGGTTGGATACGTACCATCTTTAGTTTAAGGTGTGATTAGTGGTAGTCAGTGGTTGGATACGTACCATCTTTAGTTTAAGGTGTGATTAGTGGTAGTCAGTGGTTGGATACGTACCATCTATAGTTTAAGGTGTGATTAGTGGTAGTCAGTGGTTGGATACGTACCATCTTCAGTTTAAGGTGTGATTAGTGGTAGTCAGTGGTTGGATACGTACCATCTTTAGTTTAAGGTGTGATTAGTGGTAGTCAGTGGTTGGATACGTACCATCTTTAGTTTAAGGTGTGATTAGTGGTAGTCAGTGGTTGGATACGTACCATCTTTAGTTTAAGGTGTGATTAGTGGTAGTCAGTGGTTGGATATGTACCATCTTTAGTTGAAGGTGTGATTAGTGGTAGTCAGTGGTTGGATACGTACCATCTTCAGTTTAAGGTGTGATTAGTGGTAGTCAGTGGTTGGATACGTACCATCTTTAGTTTAAGGTGTGATTAGTGGTAGTCAGTGGTTGGATACGTACCATCTTTAGTTTAAGGTGTGATTAGTGGTAGTCAGTGGTTGGATACGTACCATCTTTAGTTTAAGGTGTGATTAGTGGTAGTCAGTGGTTGGATATGTACCATCTTTAGTTGAAGGTGTGATTAGTGGTAGTCAGTGGTTGGATACGTACCATCTATAGTTTAAGGTGTGATTAGTGGTAGTCAGTGGTTGGATACGTACCATCTATAGTTTAAGGTGTGATTAGTGGTAGTCAGTGGTTGGATACGTACCATCTTTAGTTTAAGGTGTGATTAGTGGTAGTCAGTGGTTGGATACGTACCATCTATAGTTTAAGGTGTGATTAGTGGTAGTCAGTGGTTGGATACGTACCATCTATAGTTTAAGGTGTGATTAGTGGTAGTCAGTGGTTGGATACGTACCATCTATAGTTTAAGGTGTGATTAGTGGTAGTCAGTGGTTGGATACGTACCATCTTTAGTTTAAGGTGTGATTAGTGGTAGTCAGTGGTTGGATACGTACCATCTATAGTTTAAGGTGTGATTAGTGGTAGTCAGTGGTTGGATACGTACCATCTATAGTTTAAGGTGTGATTAGTGGTAGTCAGTGGTTGGATACGTACCATCTTTAGTTTAAGGTGTGATTAGTGGTAGTCAGTGGTTGGATACGTACCATCTTTAGTTTAAGGTGTGATTAGTGGTAGTCAGTGGTTGGATACGTACCATCTTTAGTTTAAGGTGTGATTAGTGGTAGTCAGTGGTTGGATACGTACCATCTATAGTTTAAGGTGTGATTAGTGGTAGTCAGTGGTTGGATACGTACCATCTTTAGTTTAAGGTGTGATTAGTGGTAGTCAGTGGTTGGATACGTACCATCTATAGTTTAAGGTGTGATTAGTGGTAGTCAGTGGTTGGATACGTACCATCTTTAGTTTAAGGTGTGATTAGTGGTAGTCAGTGGTTGGATACGTACCATCTTTAGTTTAAGGTGTGATTAGTGGTAGTCAGTGGTTGGATACGTACCATCTTTAGTTTAAGGTGTGATTAGTGGTAGTCAGTGGTTGGATACGTACCATCTTTAGTTTTGCCCCATCCAGAGATCACACACTGCTTTCCATCGGGGAAGATCTTGTTTGGCAGACAGGCAGTTTTAACATAGCTGGTTCCATTGGCACAGAATGCTCCGTTGGTGAATCTCAGCTGGAGTAATGCTGACACAGTAAACACAATAGTTACATAATATTAGCATTAGTGAGGCGTAGGTGGTGCCCGGCCAGGAGTCAACCCACAGTGCCTAGTCCCTCCACATCACTGAGGATACGTCCCAGGTGATGACCTTGGGATACATCACTGAGGACACGTCCCAGGTGATGACCTTGGGATACATCACTGAGGATACGTCCCAGGTGATGACCTTGGGATACATCACTGAGGATACGTCCCAGGTGATGACCTTGGGATACATCACTGAGGATACGTCCCAGGTGATGACCTTGGGATACATCACTGAGGATACGTCCCAGGTGATGACCTTGGGATACATCACTGAGGATACGTCCCAGGTGGTGACCTTGGGATACATCACTGAGGATACGTCCCAGGTGATGACCTTGGGATACATCACTGAGGATACGTCCCAGGTGATGACCTTGGGTTACATCACTGAGGATACGTCCCAGGTGATGACCTTGGGATACATCACTGAGGATACGTCCCAGGTGCATCAATGTGATGTCTTTAAGTTCTCTGACTGACATGATGTCATCATTTAGACTTTAAGCATGCTGTATGACTGACCTACAGTAAATGGATGGACCAATCAGAGACATACAGTAAATGGATGGACCAATCAGAGACCTACAGTAAATGGATGGACCAATCAGAGACATACAGTAAATGGATGGACCAATCAGAGACCTACAGTAAATGGATGGACCAATCAGAGACATACAGTAAATGGATGGACCAATCAGAGACATACAGTAAATGGATGGACCAATCAGAGACATACAGTAAATGGATGGACCAATCAGAGACCTACAGTAAATAGATGGACCAATCAGAGACATACAGTAAATGGATGGACCAATCAGAGACATACAGTAAATGGATGGACCAATCAGAGACATACAGTAAATGCATGACTCACCAATGTCATTACTTCCAGTGCTCTTAATGAAATCCACATGAATGAAGTCTCTCACCACGGCGATGACCTGGTCTGACTCTTCATGTCTCCCATTGTCCACTCCCCCCACCACCACCTGCATGTCCATGGAGCTGTTACTGGAGAGGAACAACAGACAGTCAGTCATTAAGACCACCTGCATGTCCATGGAGCTGTTACTGGAGAGGAACAACAGACAGTCAGTCATTAAGACCACCTGCATGTCCATGGAGCTGTTACTGGAGAGGAACAACAGACAGTCAGTCATTAAGACCACCTGCATGTCCATGGAGCTGTTACTGGAGAGGAACAACAGACAGTCAGTCATTAAGACCACCTGCATGTCCATGGAGCTGTTACTGGAGAGGAACAACAGACAGTCAGTCATTAAGACCACCTGCATGTCCATGGAGCTGTTACTGGAGGAACAACAGACAGTCAGTTATCCCAGAGAGACATACATTATTCTGTCTCCAAAACTATGGAATGAACTTCCCATGGCAGTCAGAACTGCAGACTCACTCCCAATCTAAACTATGGAATGAACTTCCCATTGCAGTCAGAACTGCAGACTCACTCCCAATCTAAACTATGGAATGAACTTCCCATTGCAGTCAGAACTGCACACTCACTCCCAATCCAAACTATGGAATGAACTTCCCATTGCAGTCAGAACTGCAGACTCGCTCCCAATCTAAACTATGGAATGAACTTCCCATTGCATTCAGAACTGCAGACTCACTCCCAATCTAAACTATGGAATTAACTTCCCATTGCAGTCAGAACTGCAGACTCACTCCCAATCTAAGCTATGGAATGAACTTCCCATTGCAGTCAGAACTACAGACTCACTCCCAATCTAAACTATGGAATGAACTTCCCATTGCAGTCAGAACTGCACACTCACTCCCAATCTAAACTATGGAATGAACTTCCCATTGCAGTCAGAACTGCAGACTCACTCACAATCTAAACTATGGAATGAACTTCCCATTGCAGTCAGAACTACAGACTCACTCCCAATCTAAACTATGGAATGAACTTCCCATTGCAGTCAGAACTGCACACTCACTCCCAATCTAAACTATGGAATGAACTTCCCATTGCAGTCAGAACTGCAGACTCACTCCCAATCTAAACGATGGAATGAACTTCCCATTGCAGTCAGAACCACAGACTCACTCCCAATCTAAACTATGGAATGAACTTCCCATTGCAGTCAGAACCACAGACTCACTCCCAATCTAAACTATGGAATGAAATTCCCATTGCAGTCAGAACTGCAGACTCACTCCCAATCTAAACTATGGAATGAACTTCCCATTGCAGTCAGAACTGCAGACTCACTCCCAATCTAAACTATGGAATGAACTTCCCATTGCAGTTAGAACTGCACACTCACTCCCAATCTAAACTATGGAATGAACTTCCCATTGCAGTCAGAACTGCAGACTCACTCCCAATCTAAACTATGGAATGAACTTCCCATTGCAGTCAGAATTGCAGACTCACTCCCAATCTAAACTATGGAATGAACTTCCCATTGCAGTCAGAACTACAGACTCACTCGCAATCTAAAGTATGGAATGAACTTCCCATTGCAGTCAGAACTGCAGACTCACTCCCAATCTAAACTATGGAATGAACTTCCCATTGCAGTCAGAACTACAGACTCACTCCCAATCTAAAATATGGAATGAACTCCCCATTGCAGTCAGAACTGCAGACTCACTCCCAATCTAAACTATGGAATGAACTTCACATTGCAGTCAGAACTACAGACTCACTCTTAATCTACCGTAAACTATGGAATGAACTTCACATTACAATGAACTGCAGACTCACTCCCAATCTAAACTATGGAATGAACTTCCCATTGCAGTCAGAACTGCAGACTCACTCCCAATCTAAACTATGGAATGAACTTCCCATTGCAGTCAGAACTGCAAACTCACTCCCAATCTAAACTATGGAATGCATACCGAGGCAGGTTTGGCGAAAGGGCCTTTCTGTGTGGAGTTTGCATGTTCTCTCCGTGTCCCCTAGGGTAGGTACCCTCACAAAAAACATGCAGTAATCCTGGTCTCTAAACTGCCTCCCCCTGGCCAGCCGGGGGGAGGAACTGGTTGGAATAACGCCTTCCACACGCTACGTCCAACCAGGGAAACTCCCCCCTGTCAGGTGTAAAGGAGCAACTTGGACACTCAGGCATGAAGGAAGCATGAGTTCAAGTCTGTTGCTCTCCCCAGGTTGGCGGAGGATGTGTAGAGCCCAGGATCACATTAGATAATTGACAGGGGTGAAAAATGGGTTACAAAATTGTGGGATAAACAAATCTAAACTATGGAATGAACTGAATGGAATGAACACACATAGCATTTAAATTTTAGAGCATCTTACATGCAGTGAGCAGCCGTGAGGACCCAACAGGACGCGATGAGGACGCCTCCACAGTGGTGTCTGAACGGATCCGATGTTTCTTTGAGTCTGCGCTGCAGAGACACCTGCCATGGATGCTCTCCTGAACGGGACAGAGTGCCTTCGAGGACCGCGAATGTAATGCCGTTCTGGTCCGTATGCCTGCCACACTGGCCTGGGTCAGATGGAGAGACAGAGCATGAGGACATTTATTTAATTGAACCTTTATTTTAACACATTGAGACTGAGACTCTTTTTCAAGTGGGAACTGGCCAAGAGGCAGAAACCAAATGACACTTCAATGCTATGTCGTACATGTCAAATTATACATCCATGACATACTTCAAGAAACCTATACAACACATCTCCAAAATGGTACACTAACAGTGACCGGGCGCAAGAACATTGTGCACAGAGCAAATACACAATGTACATTATAAACAGGGAGAATATAAACATAGGCCTGAAGAAAGGCTAGTACACATCTGGACATGTGCAGGTGTTGGACTGTACATCTGGACATGTGCAGGTGTTGGACTGTACATCTGGACATGTGCAGGTGTTGGACTGTACATCTGGACATGTGCAGGTGTTGGACTGTACATCTAAGACATGTGCAGGTGTTGGACTGTACATCTGGACATGTGCAGGTGTTGGACTGTACATCTAAGACATGTGCAGGTGTTGGACTGTACATCTGGACATGTGCAGGTGTTGGACTGTACATCTAAGACATGTGCAGGTGTTGGACTGTACGTCTAAGATGATGCTTTTGAAACTCCTCAAAGGAACTTTCAAGGGCAATTTTAGTCTGGACTGCAGGTCATTCCACGACCACTATAGCAAGATTTGAAGGCTGGCACTACACACCGCAGCCAGACATTTGATCTGAGGTGTAGACCGTTCTTCACCAAATTGAATTTGGGGGAAATGTAAGGAGGAAGATCACCAAGTATGGCTTTATAAATGAAAATGATGCCAATGATGTTCTGAAAGGTGAGCTAGTTATGAATCTACAACATGGTACAGATAGATATGAATCTACAGCATGGTACAGATAGATATGAATCTACAACATGGTACAGATAGATATTAATCTACAGCATGGTACAGATAGATATGAATCTACAACATGGTACAGATAGATATGAATCTACAACATGGTACAGATAGATATGAATCTACAACATGGTACAGATAGATATGAATCTACAACATGGTACAGATAGATATGAATCTACAACATGGTACAGATAGATATGAATCTACAGCATGGTACAGATAGATATGAATCTACAACATGGTACAGATAGATATGAATCTACAACATGGTACAGATAGATATGAATCGACAGCATGGTACAGATAGATATGAATCTACAACATGGTACAGATAGATATGAATCTACAGCATGGTACAGATAGATATGAATCTACAACATGGTACAGATAGATATGAATCTACAACATGGTACAGATAGATATGAATCTACAACATGGTACAGATAGATATGAATCTACAACATGGTACAGATATATATGAATCTACAACATGGTACAGATAGATATGAATCTACAACATGGTACAGATAGATATTAATCTACAGCATGGTACAGATCAGATAGATATGAATCTACAACATGGTACAGATATATATGAATCTACAACATGGTACAGATATATATGAATCTACAACATGGTACAGATCAGATATGAATCTACAGCATGGTACAGATCAGATATGAATCTACAGCATGGTACAGATAGATATGAATCTACAACATGGTACAGATCAGATAGATATGAATCTACAACATGGTACAGATAGATATTAATCTACAGCATGGTACAGATCAGATAGATATGAATCTACAACATGGTACAGATAGATATGAATCTACAGCATGGTACAGATAGATATGAATCTACAACATGGTACAGATAGATATGAATCTACAACATGGTACAGATAGATATGAATCTACAACATAGTACAGATAGATATTAATCTACAGCATGGTACAGATATATATGAATCTACAACATGGTACAGATAGATATGAATCTACAGCATGGTACAGATCAGATAGATATGAATCTACAGCATGGTACAGATCAGATAGATATGAATCTACAACATGGTACAGATAGATATGAATCTACAGCATGGTACAGATAGATATGAATCTACAGCATGGTACAGATAGATATGAATCTACAGCATGGTACAGATAGATATGAATCTACAACATGGTACAGATAGATATGAATCTACAACATGGTACAGATAGATATGAATCTACAGCATGGTACAGATAGATATGAATCTACAACATGGTACAGATAGATATGAATCTACAGCATGGTACAGATAGATATGAATCTACAACATGGTACAGATAGATATGAATCTACAACATGGTACAGATAGATATGAATCTACAGCATGGTACAGATCAGATAGATATGAATCTACAACATGGTACAGATAGATATGAATCTACAGCATGGTACAGATAGATATGAATCTACAACATGGTACAGATAGATATGAATCTACAACATGGTACAGATAGATATGAATCTACAACATGGTACAGAGGATCCAGTTTGGCGGAGGTGGAGGAGGTGGAGGAGGTGGCAGAGGTGGAGGAGGTGGCGGAGGTGGAGGAGGTGGAGGAGGTGGAGGAGGATCAAGCAAACCTATAAATGGTATCACCATAGTGAGTCCAACTGGGACAGAGAGAGACCAGTGTTTTTGTCGGGAATGTGGAATATTTTGGCCACTATTACAAACCACTGGAATATATTCAGGCATATTTTCGTGAAACGGACCTACATTTGCGCCCGGGTGATTCTTCAGAGGTTAGTGAAATACTCAGCAGTGAAGCTTATTTGACCGTTTCAATTATCAGCCGTCAACGTGTTAACACTCCGATTGCCCGGGGTTATTTAATCCATTACATCATAGCGCCTGGCGATTTATAGCAGCGGAGCAGTTTTAGCGACGGACCGGATGTTATTCCGGATGTGGATGTAGCAGCTAAATGTAGCCAAAACACTCTAGAGGCGACAACAACAACGGGAGGTATGATAAATCTACCGCGACTAGCGACGGGACCGCGGTGGGCCGTCTAACACAGGATCTTTTCTTAGAATTGGACGGGATGATTTAGATCAAGAGTTATTAACGTTTTAAGATTTTCGTTCTCGTCTGCTAAACAGGGGGGGAACATTTCCGATGACGTCCCACTGTTGTGCAACAGGCGCTCCTAGGCTGTGGAGCGATGCGATCGGTTTTGATATCAATAAACGTCTTTTGGATAAAACATCGTCCTGGGTGTTACTAATATAAAGGACGGTGAACTTCGTCCTGGGTGCTGGGTGTTACTAATAGAAAGGACGGTGAACTTCGTCCTGGGTGTTACTAATATAAAGGACGGTGAACTTCGTCCTGGGCGCTGGGTGTTCCTAAAATAAAGGACGGTGAACTTCGTCCTGGGCGCTGGGTGTTACTAATATAAAGGACGGTGAACTTCGTCCTGGGTGTTACTAATAGAAAGGACGATGAACTTCGTCCTGGGTGTTACTAATAGAAAGGACGATGAACTTCGTCCTGGGTGTTACTAATAGAAAGGACGGTGAACTTCGTCCTGGGCGCTGGGTGTTACTAATAGAAAGGACGGTGAACTTCGTCCTGGGCGCTGGGTGTTACTAATAGAAAGGACGGTGAACTTTGTCCTGGGTGTTACTAATAGAAAGGACGGTGAACTTTGTCCTGGGTGTTACTAATATAAAGGACGGTGAACTTTGTCCTGGGCGCTGGGTGTTACTAATAGAAAGGACGGTGAACTTCGTCCTGGGTGTTACTAATAGAAAGGACGGTAAACTTCGTCCTGGGTGTTACTAATAGAAAGGACGGTAAACTTCGTCCTGGGTGTTACTAATAGAAAGGACGGTGAACGTTGTCCTGGGTGTTACTAATAGAAAGGACGGTGAACTTCGTCCTGGGTGTTACTAATAGAAAGGACGGTGAACTTCGTCCTGGGTGTTACTAATAGAAAGGACGGTGAACTTCGTCCTGGGTGTTACTAATAGAAAGGACGGTGAACTGTGTCCTGGGTGTTACTAATATAAAGGACGGTGAACTTCGTCCTGGGTGTTACTAATAGAAAGGACGGTGAACTTCGTCCTGGGTGTTACTAATATAAAGGACGGTGAACTTCGTCCTGGGTGTTACTAATAGAAAGGACGGTGAACTTCGTCCTGGGCGCTGGGTGTTACTAATAGAAAGGACGGTGAACTTCGTCCTGGGTGTTACTAATAGAAAGGACGGTGAACTTCGTCCTGGGTGTTACTAATAGAAAGGACGGTGAACGTTGTCCTGGGTGTTACTAATAGAAAGGACGGTGAACTTCGTCCTGGGTGTTACTAATAGAAAGGACGGTGAACTTCGTCCTGGGTGTTACTAATATAAAGGACGGTGAACTTCGTCCTGGGTGTTACTAATAGAAAGGACGGTGAACTTCGTCCTGGGTGTTACTAATATAAAGGACGGTGAACTTCGTCCTGGGTGTTACTAATAGAAAGGACGGTGAACTTCGTCCTGGGCGCTGGGTGTTACTAATAGAAAGGACGGTGAACTTCGTCCTGGGTGTTACTAATAGAAAGGACGGTGAACTTCGTCCTGGGTGTTACTAATAGAAAGGATGGTGAACTTCGTCCTGGGTGTTACTAATAGAAAGGACGGTGAACTTCGTCCTGGGCGCTGGGTGTTACTAATATAAAGGACGGTGAACTTCGTCCTGGGCGCTGGGTGTTACTAATATAAAGGACGGTGAACTTCGTCCTGGGCGTTTGGGGTGTTACTAATAGAAAGGACGGTGAACTTCGTCCTGGGCGCTGGGTGTTACTAATATAAAGGACGGTGAACTTCGTCCTGGGCGTTTGGGGTGTTACTAATATAAAGGACGGTGAACTTCGTCCTGGGCGCTGGGTGTTACTAATATAAAGGACGGTGAACTTCGTCCTGGGCGCTGGGTGTTACTAATATAAAGGACGGTGAACTTCGTCCTGGGCGTTTGGGGTGTTACTAATAGAAAGGATGGTGAACTTCGTCCTGGGTGTTACTAATATAAAGGACGGTGAACTTCGTCATGGGTGTTACTAATATAAAGGACGGTGAACTTCGTCCTGGGTGTTACTAATAGAAAGGACGGTGAACTTCGTCCTGGGTGTTACTAATAGAAAGGACGGTGAACTTCGTCCTGGGCGCTGGGTGTTACTAATAGAAAGGATGGTGAACTTTGTCCTGGGCGCTGGGTGTTACTAATAGAAAGGATGGTGAACTTTGTCCTGGGCTTTTGGGGTGTTACTAATAGAAAGGACGGTGAACTTCGTCCTGGGTGTTACTAATAGAAAGGACGGTGAACTTCGTCCTGGGTGTTACTAATAGAAAGGACGGTGAACTTCGTCCTGGGTGTTACTAATAGAAAGGACGGTGAACTTCGTCCTGGGCGCTGGGTGTTACTAATAGAAAGGATGGTGAACTTTGTCCTGGGCGCTGGGTGTTACTAATAGAAAGGATGGTGAACTTTGTCCTGGGCGCTGGGTGTTACTAATAGAAAGGATGGTGAACTTTGTCCTGGGCGTTTGGGGTGTTACTAATAGAAAGGATGGTGAACTTCGTCCTGGGCGATCGGGGTGTTAATAATGATAAAACGTTACAACACTGATGAACACTTACCTTCACATGTCAGAGTCAAAGGTGTCCAATTTCCACCCATACACGTCACGTAGTGGTGTCCTCCGGTCGAGGTGTATCCCACCATGCAGTCGTAAAACACCTTGGCTTTGGGTGTGTACATGAATTTTTGCGGGCTGATCATGATGCTGTTCATACGGTAGACCTCTGGAGGTACACAGTTGTTTGGACGCAGCGGAGCTGTGGGGAGATGAGCAGCTGTGGAGAGATGAGCAAGATGACTGTATCTGTACATGTGTGTATTGTGTATTGTGTACTGAGTATTTGTATTGTGTACTGAGTATTTTTATTGTGTACTGAGTATTTGTATTGAGTACTGAGTATTTGCATTGTGTACTGAGTATTTGTATTGAGTACTGAGTATTTGTATTGTGTAATGAGTATTTGTATTGTGTATTGAGTATTTGTATTGTGTACTGAGTATTTGTATTGTGTATTGAGTATTTGTATTGTGTACTGAGTATTTGTATTGTGTACTGCATATTTAGTCTTCAAAATAAAAGTCCCCGCTGCATCCAACATACAGTATAAAGGGCCTTTCAAACGGGACACGTTGTTGCCTGGGTCAACGGCAGCTCTGCTACAGGTCTGTTCAAGAGGGACACGTTGTTGCCTGGGTCAACGGCAGCTCTGCTACGGGTCTGTTCAAGAGGGACACGTTGTTGCCTGGGTCAACGGCAGCTCTGCTACGGGTCTGTTCAAGAGGGACACGTTGTTGCCTGGGTCAACGGCAGCTCTGCTACAGGTCTGTTCAAGAGGGACACGTTGTTGCCTGGGTCAACGGCAGCTCTGCTACAGGTCTGTTCAAGAGGGACACGTTGTTGCCTGGGTCAACGGCAGCTCTGCTACAGGTCTGTTCAAGAGGGACACGTTGTTGCCTGGGTCAACGGCAGCTCTGCTACAGGTCTGTTCAAGAGGGACACGTTGTTGCCTGGGTCAACGGCAGCTCTGCTACAGGTCTGTTCAAGAGGGACACGTTGTTGCCTGGGTCAACGGCAGCTCTGCTACAGGTCTGTTCAAGAGGGACACGTTGTTGCCTGGGTCAACGGCAGCTCTGCTACGGGTCTGTTCAAGAGTGGCGCGACAACGCAAGCGCGAAAAAAAGCTAAGCATAATCCAGGTCTGGTGAGTCGCGGGGGGTGGGGGGGCGTGTGCACGAAACGAGCACAACAAATTCACGGGCTCACGTAAATACGCTTGCGTTGTCGCACTGCGACTTCTCCGAGCAAAAACGCAGGTCTCATTGAAAATGAACTGTAGGCGCGTTTTATCGCTTCACGTTTGAAAGGCCCTTTTGTGTGTAGAGGATATCTGGCTGCACATTTATAGAGTGACAATGTAATGACGCTTAAGACCTCTTTAATTCCAAATTGGCCAAATTGTCAAATATTATGCAAGAAAGAGGCAAACGTGAAAACAGAAAATATACAAGCTCACAACACCTGCTTGTAGATCGGCTATTTTCACAATGTTTATCTGTGGAACGTAGTCAAACTAAATGTAATGCCTACAAATCTGTGCTTGTCAGGTTGGGGTGGGAGGGGGGTGTAGGAGCCAAAACTGACCTAAAGCACATTCTGAGTGATTGTCTCCACCAGGCCGAAGGCATGGGGAGAGAGTATGTTTTGCACTCCGTCCGTGTGTCCGTCCGTGTGTCCGTCCGTGTGTGTGTCCTTCCGTCCGTCCGTTACCAGCTAATCTCCGGCACCGTTAACCCGGTCGATGCCAAACTTTGCACACACACTCCCTGGATGCCAACGATGAACCTCTGCCCCATATTTTCCAGAACGGCCTGTTATAGCGCCACCATGAGGCAGCTTTTCACATTTTTTACCTAAAACTGCACCGATCTGTGTGAAATGTTGCATGCACACTCCCTAGAGTCCAAGGACAAACCTTTGACCCTCAATTTCCGCATCTGCCTTTTATAGCGCCACCAGGAGGCCGACTTTTGTAAAACAAATTTTTTGATATTTTCTTTCTCTTTCTTTGGCTCTGCCATTTTCCTCTCTTTCTCTCCTTTGAGCCTGTAGCTGCCATCTTCTTGGCAACAGGCTTCTTGGCTTTCGTCTTCTTGGGCCCTTTAGCCGCTGGGGGCCAGTCTTCTTGGGTCGTGGAGCTGCTGCCTTAGCACTAAGTGTCGTCCCTTTCACCACTTTTCTGACAGCTGATTCTTCAGCCAAGCTGCTGCTGATCATGGCATCTTGCTCTGCCTGCACCTCCTGTGACCTCGGACTCACAGCCTGGTGAGTAAGCTCCTCCTCCACATGTGTCCTCAGACTATAGCCTCATGCAGCCCCATTGTCTTTGTCAGTCGTGAGAAGCAACACAATTCTCACTATCAAATATGACGACGACATCATCATCATCATCATGGCAATGCGGACCATACAACCACCCGTCCCGATTGGCTTCAAAATACCTTTGTCTATGGTAGTCAATTATCTTCTGAATAGGTACTGGAGGTTCATCATCCAACCAGTCATCCATGTTACAGTCTTGTGACTCTTGTCCAAACACGCAAAGTCTGTTAAAGCTTGTTCAATGCATTGTACTTACGTTTCTAACGGTGGGTGGCCTCAACACTTGCTTTTTTGTCCCCCTACACCAAACCTTGTTTGCCGAAAATGCAGTGCGATGCATTGTGAGCCTGTAGATCTGCCATTTTTGGCTTACGAGTATGCTAGCACATAATAAAGAAGCACATTATAATACAGACAATTGAAGAAAAATGAAAAATGTGAAATCTAAAGAAAGCACATAAAGTCAATATTCTCGAGCTTCTACATTACATGTGCAGACATTTGTGCACCAAACGTTTATGTGTATAAAATTACCTCCAGGGTTAAGTTGGGGTCACAAGTCAATGGCAGCATTATTTTGGGGTCGGGGCTGAAAAGTGTGGGAACCCATGCCCTAGGGCAGGGATTCTCAACCTGGGGGTCGCGACCCCTCGGGGGGTCCCCAAATTATTTGGTTATTATTATTTTTTTGCAACTTTATTGCTGGAAAATGGAAATTTAGAGTTTACATAGTACACATAGTTCATGCATAATAAACTTTCCTTAATGATTATATCTGGTTTCAGTATTTATTTATGATGTATGTTCTCTATTATTAACCCATTTTGACCTGAGATCAGATTCTAAAAATGTCTTCTACATCCGTTCTTCGATTTTTCAAAAGAATTCTCTTTTTTTTCAATTTACGTTTTATTGAATTTTAATCAAACATACATGAAAACGAAACGACTGACAATTGACAATACATACAACCGAAAACAAAACAAGACAATATACGTACAATACACACAAGGGGAGATGTCTGCCTCTCTTCTCTATCGATGATCATTCGTAATACATAAGTACCTCAAACAGGTGCATATACAGGTTAAACAGGTTTAACTGAAACTATACAAAATCAGGTCTTATGGTAGAAACATGAGCAATCCATCTAAACCAGTTATCTGTGAAGACTTCAACTTGACCTCTGAAGCTGAATGTAATTCTCTCCATAATAAATATACTATAGATTAAATCAATCCATTCATTTATAGTTGGTATTACATTTGTAAGCCATTTTTGTGTTAAGGCTTTTTTGGATGCCACCAGCAATACCCTCAATAGATACTGATCCTGCTTTACAAATTGAAGTCCCTCCAGATCTGCAAGATACATGGTTTTAAAATCAAAAGGAATGTCAACACCAAAAACTGCTTCCAGGACACTGTGGACACTTCTCCAAAATGGAACCACAGAAGGGCCACTCCAGAACACATGAAAATGATTTGACAATGTTTCCCCACAGAGTCTCCAACAGTCCGACTGATACGTGAATGTCTTTTCTGGGCTGGAGTGCAAAAGAAACGACTCACATTTTTCCAACTGAATTCTCTCCATGTGGGGGAACTACTCATTTTCCACTGATGTTTACATATTCTTTCCCATTCTTCTGCTGATATAGTAAGGTTGCCCTCTGCTTCCCATCTTGCTTTAATATTCAGAGTATTATCTCCTTTCATGTTTTGAAGCACTACATATACATTTGAAACGATCTTTTGATAAGTAGAGCCTGCATAAATCTGCTATTTTTCAATAGCTAAAGCATAACATAATGCTAACACCAAAAGGGGTTCCCGCCCAGAATGGGTTAAGGATATTGTAGCGCCACGGTCTATTTGTATTGGTGGTGGGGAGGGGGGGGCGGGGAGGGGGTCGTGAGACATGGCCAAAGCATTTTCGGGGGTCCTCAGCCAAAAAACGTTGAGAACCCCTGCCCTAGGGTAGGTAGGTACCCTCACAAAAAACATGCAGTAATCCTCGTCTACTATACTGTCTCCCCCTGGCCAGCCGGGGCCCCGGCCTGCTTCCACACGCTACGTCCAACCGGGGAAACTCCCCCCTGTCAGGTGAAAAGGAAGCATGAGTTCAGTTCGTTGCTCTCCCCAGGTTGGCAGAGGGAGTGTAGGCTAAATAATGTTACCTAGTTTCCATTTAACCTGTCTTACACTTAAACACGCAGTAACATGTATCATATGTGTTTAGGACTTCTGGGGTTATTTTATTGACATGAATGAATAAGCCCATTACTGACAAAAAGTGCTAAGTTAATAATTGTTATTAACTTTGCACTTTTTTGGGGCCCCTGAGCTTGATCCTCCGTGAGCCAGCAACGCGGAGGCTCAAGCTCAGGGGCCCCCCTAGCTCAGGGGCCCCTGGGCCTGGGCCCAGCAACAGGCCCGTTAATCCTCCCCAATAGAGGTGTAATCATAATAATTAGTGTAATCATAATCTCCATGATCTCTCCTCTTAATCCAGTCCAGAAATCTGTAGACGTTGGTGTAGACACCGGGCGCGTTGCTCATGTCACACCGAGGCCCCCAGCTCACCAAACCAGCCAGGTAGTGGATTCCACCCTGTTCACACATCAGAGGTCCACCTGAATCACCCTGTAAAGACAACCCGTTTAATACAGTCATTATAGAGCGTCGCAGTCCCGCCCCCTACCAGGGCCCAAGAAATGATTCCCCGTTCATTTTTCCTCATAGACTTTTCAAAAAGTATTTATTTAAAGACCCTTTAAGCCTCTTACAAAGCCAACTCGAGTTGTGACAAATCATGACAACAAACACAATCTTTCACTTTTTTTGTTGTTTTTCTTCTTTGTAATTATTTGTTTGGTCCAAAATATTCTGTTTGTTGTCATGATTTGTCACAATTCGAGTTGGGTTTGTACGACGCTTTTAAGGTCTTTAAATAAATACGTTTTGAAATGTCTATGGGAAAAATGCATTGGGAATTATTTCCTGGGACTGACGTCGTCATGAAAGGGGGTGGGACTGCGACGCTCTGGGTGCGTTCGGAAATGCGCACCAGGAGCGCACTCGCCTATTAGTTTGCATTGCACAGTGCGCTCAGTGCGCTATTTCTGAACACACCCTACATAAAGACCAAATGTACCCAACATAAGGCCTGTTGTTGACAGCCATGAAATAAGGCTATAGGCTACTCACTGCCAGTAGTTTAGAATGTAATGCAATTAAACATTAAAACAAAAAGCATTTCAGCATACTGTATGGTTGTGGCATGATGTCACACACACACACACACACACACACACACACACACACACACACACACACACACACACACACACACACACACACACACACACACACACACACACACACACTCACTTGGCAGGCGTCCTTCCCTCCCTCCATGTATCCTGCACACATCATGCTCAGATCCAGTCGGTCTTCATAGGCATCCTTGCAGCGTTGCTCAGAGATCAACGGAACCTTGGCGTCAAACAGTCTGCTTGATTTTTTTGTACTCTCTGAGATTCAAGAACACAGAGAGGCAAAAGAGAGGAAAACTTGACACGTGCCTGCAATATGTTACCTAGAGTACATCTTATTTGTTTCCACGGGCAAAGGAATAGAATACAGCATAGAGGGGAATAGATGAGCCAGGAACCTGTTCTTTAGCCAGAAATGAGTGTTATACACTGACCGTATAGGCATGGCCGCTTTTTAGGTAGTGCGAACAGGGCCTCGCGCCTTTAATAGGCTTATAAATGTTAACAATCACTTTCCCATTAGTAACCATTAGGTTACTAATCTAAGAGAGGCACTCATGCCAGTGTCCTCTGATCGTAGATGTATACCTGACAGAACTACGGCCAGGGTCTGTCCAATTAATCCATTCAATGAGCGATCCAGTCTGCACATGAATTTGTAGGTCAGGTTCCTCGACTCAGCCATGAAGGTGGTGAGACCCAAAGTACAAAAGAGCCCGCTGGCTCTAGTGCTCCTGGGTTTCTTTAACACCTCAGCGCTCAGGACGGAGATTAGTAAAAGGACGGAGATTTATTGATATCAAAACCGATAAAATGTTCCCTCCCATTTTAGCGGATGAGATCGAAACATTTAAAACGTGAATAACTCTTGATCTCAAATCATTCCGTCCAATTCTAAGAAAAGATTATGTTTTTGACGGCCCATTGTGGTCCCGTCGCTAGTTGCGTTAGAATTTATCATACCTCCCGTTGTTGTCGATCGCCTCGGGGGTGTTTTGGCTACACGTTGCTACAGAACATCCAAGATGGCGCCTGGTGCGTCACTAAATGTGCTCCGTTGCTGAAATTCGCTGGGCGCTCTGATTTAATGGTCCTAAATACCCCCGGGCGTTCGGTGTGTTAACAGAATCCTAAAACAGTCATTGTAGGCTACTTGCAGCTTGCGTAAGCTCTCCCTCTTATACTTCACCCACAGTGGGTCAGTATAGGGAGGGGTGGAGTAAGCTATAAACAGGTTTACCTTAACATCAGTAGTGGTGAAATCTCCGAACCAACATGTTCACTTGTACATAGAGCATTCTCCTCTGTCTAGACATAACCTCGTCATCCTCCATAAAGTAATACCATAGACTATGGTATTATTCAGATCAGTCGTAATATACAGCAGATACATACCAGTTTTGCGCCATCCAGAGACCACACACTCCTTCTCATCATCGAATGGTTGCTCTGGCAGACAGGCAGTTTTAACATAGCGGGTTTCCATGGCACAGAGTTGACTTTCAGGGTGGGTGACATTCAGCTGAAGTAAAGCTGACACACAGAATGGTGCATTAGCATATCTGACAACAATGTACAAAGTTTAAGCATTTAGCAGACTCTTAATCCAGAGAGATTTACAGTAGGCAAGGTAAACACAATGTAATACATGCAAATGCATAGAAACAGTGTGGTGCCTATAGGAGGAGGAGATCAGTCCGGCCAAAGAAAAGTAGGCTACATTGAAAACCTTACAAACTATAGTATGCCAGGCCTACATATATTGATATTATGACTAACATACCTTACATGTAATTTATGAAATCATTACAGTAATACCTCTTTGTCTGCCACCAAGTGGCGACAGATAGTACTGCACCAGTATGCCAGAGAATAATGTTTTGGGGTAGATTAATTTCCGTGTTACAGGCAGACCTTCATTGTAACGATCAGCTATTAGCTCACGCTGTTTATACCTTCGCCAGAAACATTAACATGTCGGGAGCGATGCGGTAGAAAATCACAAATGACATCCGAACCTTCGATGGATCAGGAATGCCATGGACAGCGAACTTAGATTCAGAGTTATGAGGCCAACTTGCCTAGCAACCGGGCCAATGATAACAATTTGAATGCTGGCCATTTTGAGCAGAGCTATTCCGCCTGTGCTAAAGGTGATGCATTGAACGAAGGACCTTGTCTGAGGCCCACAGTAAATGTTCTCTTATAGCGAGAATCACGCAGCATACCTCAAAAGAAAGCGTAACTTGTCCACTCTAATTTAAAAAAAAAAAAATGATTTTACCATCTTCCATTCTGGAGATATGCACCTTTATGTAACACCTGCTTTTGTAGTAGCCTACTCTTCTTGAACAGAAAGGCTAATTAGAAGCGGTTTTGTCAGACGCTGTCTGACATAAAAACTCGGAAAGCCTTCGATGTTTTTAGGCGGTTAGTATTACTGCCAAACAACACAACACATTTGCCATGTTCTATCTGACCGGCGTTGATCATCAAGATAAAGAAATAACACAGGCGATACAATCCATGCGTGAAGAAATGAAGAAAAAAGAAAAATGGAGAGAAATCTGACGGAGACACTGAAGTCACAACTCGGATCAGATTACACACACAACCCCTCCCTCCATTGAAAGTCACATGAGAGAGCCCTCCCCTCCCTGAAACAAAGATATTATAAGATAAACAAAAAGACTGCAGCCAGCTTGGTTATAGCCATTATTTTGCCCCGAGATGCATGGGAGTCTCCAGCCTTTACGTGAGTGACAATACGGGGGCTGGGCTGCCTCGTGCTGTTTTCAGGAAGGGAGGGGGTGAGGCATTTCTTTCTTTTTTTTTGCGATCACGTGATCGGAGTGTTGTGCTATCATCCGATGCTAGTTGATAAAGTGCCCGGGTGTGTAGAAAGACGATTGAAAGTAATCAATAAAAACATGCGGTAAACGTAAAAATCTGCTTCCCGCACGTGACGTTTGAGATTTGAACCACGTAGAAATCCCTCTCCCGCATCCACTGTGTTAAAAACTGATTTCCGGCTAAACCGCTCCATATTTGATATAAAGCTTTAGGTACGAATATGTACGTAGCTGGCAGATAACGTCCCATAGGGGCCATACAGTTGAATTATTTAAATGAACAATCATTTGAAAGTTGCGCATGGAGAATTGGACATGTATGTGCGTTCACATATCTCTGTACACGTATCTCTAGTCTGTACGTATTGTGGAGTCTCGCTGAGCGACAGCCTATAGCTCAGTGGTTCCCAAACTTTTTCATGTCAAGGACCCCCAAATTTACACTCATTAGACCCCCACTAGAAAATATATGCCAGGGACCCCCATAGGAGAAGATTTTTACGGCTCTAGCAGTGACCATTTTAAATTCAAGGACCCCCAGTTTGACATGCATATTAATCTACAGACCCCCATTTAATGGCATTTCTATCTCTGGAAATCTATTGTAAAATCAATGTTAATTTAACTCTGAGAGACAAACTATCATTTAGCTGGGGACCCCCTGGAACTCCCTCAGGTACGAAAGAGAAACGCAAAGGAGTGCCGTTTAAACTGTTTTAGGCTGGTTTAGGATCAGTTTACTGTAGCCGTGCAGCGCAAAAAATAAATACATTTTTTTTGTACCCATGAAGAGCTCTAGACACCTTTCCGAGGAGAGACAGAGGCAGAGAGGCTGAGTGCAGCGCTCCAGCCCAGGGGAGGGGAGGGATCGGCTTCATCAACCTGATATGACACAGTGTCTGTCTGTCTGTCTGTCTGTCTGTCTGTCTGTCTGTGTGCGTTACTGAGTGTACAGCACTTGGTTTTAAAGAACACCTGGTTTTAAATGTGCTCTATAAATAAAGGGGACATTTTTATCATGTCATGTTTTATCATGTCAATTCATGGCCTCACCGATGTCACTATGAGAAGCAGAGAAGCTACCATCAGAGAAGTTTGTTTGCCTGTAATCCTCGTGAACGATGGCTCTCCCCACAGGGATGACCTGGTCAATTAATTCATTTTTCGTAAGGTACACTCCCCCCAAGACCACCTGCATGTCCATGGACCTGTTGGGGCTACTGGAAAAGAAAGGGGGAAAAAAAAGAAAAAAAGGACATTAACATAAAAGTAATTCTTCTTTCAAATCCGATACCTGTGTATAGACAAATTCAGAAACGGGTCTCATGGTCGCAGCAAACATATTTCCTGTAGGTGGAGCCGACATAGCTGCGGTGTAAACCCGCACCTCTTCTACTACAGTGACTGGTAGAGTGACTGATGTTAGTCTGCTCAAACGTTACACTTTTATCTGCTTTTAACTAACACTAACTTTACAAAGATGCCCAGAACATCGGGATGAACCTGTGTAGTTTATGGCTGCAGTAGTGGCAACAATCAACTTTGGAGAAAAACGGAATGTCAAAAAATACATCGCGGTGGCTGAGACCAGAGCCATGGAGTAATGGTTGAGACGAAGCAGTGAAAGGTCCTGAAAGGCCATGGGCCAGGGCTTAATTTTCAGGCCTCTTTAGAACTTCTAACTCAGTCATTATGGCTTCAGGAAATGTGTTTAAAATAATCCAGAGGCAGGGTGTTCATTTTCTCTCATTGCATAATATTGCCATCCATTATAAATTCAGTGCAGCTTACATGCAGTGTGCAGCAGTGAGGACCCAACAGGATTCAATGAGGACGCCTCCACATTTATGCTTGAACTGCTCAGAGGAGCCGGTGGCTCTGCTCTGCAGGGACACCTGCCATGGATGATCCCCAGGAAG
Organism: Electrona antarctica; assembly: GCF_951216825.1. Lineage (NCBI taxonomy): Eukaryota > Metazoa > Chordata > Actinopteri > Myctophiformes > Myctophidae > Electrona > Electrona antarctica. Next base: position 57,091,345 of record NC_136807.1, read on the forward strand.
ACTGCCTTTGATGAACATCGGCCTATCAAGAGGCTGAGGTCTGCCACACTGGGAGAACATGGCTGAACAAGATGGAGACATAACATGAGAGGCAGAGCTATAGAGCAGGATATCTGTGTGTGTGTGTGTGTGTGTGTGTGTGTGTGTGTGTGTGTGTGTGTGTGTGTGTGTGTGTGTGTGTGTGTGTGTGTGTGTGTGTGTGTGTGTGTGCGCACGCGCGCGTGCGTGCGTGCGTGTGTGCGTGCGTGCGTGCGTGCGTGTTTAAAGGGTAACTGTCTGCAAATACACATAGACACACAGACAGGCAGGCAGGCAGGCAGGCAGGCAGGCAGGCAGACAGACAGACAGACAGACAGACAGACAGACAGACAGACAGACAGACAGACAGACAGACAGACAGGCAGGCAGGCAGACAGACAGGCAGGCAGGCAGGCAGGCAGGCAGGCAGACAAACAAAATAAGAGACGGTATAGATTTGTGTCATTGTTGAAGTTATTGTTTGTTACCTGAACAGATCACCTCCAGTCTGTCGCTAGAACTAGCGGACCTCATGTTTACACACTTGCTCAGTGAAGACTCAGATCCAACACAGGACGATGTAATCCACCATACAGATTGATGTGCATCATGTCTCCGTGTTGTGTAAACAGCAGAGCCACAGCCCAGCTGTTTACACACTACAGATGATGAATTCAGGTTCCAGTTAGACAGAAAATCAGCCGCTGGTCTCCAATCATCCTGGTGTTTCACGTCCAGTTTACCAGTACAGTGACTAGATCCTCCCACCAACCTGACATCATCAGACACTGTACAGAGACAATAGCATAGGCTAAGTAGTAAAAAGTAATGTTACTTTGATAAGGAGAAAAAACATTTTAGCGTACAATGATGTGTTTGTTCATGTTTGTTTTACCTGTTGTGTGAACTGTTGGATGAACCTGGAGAGCTGAAGAGAAAAATGCAGTACAACAGTGTTTAATACAGTATGAGTGTAACAGAACATGGGACATATCTAGCAGTACAACCATGTTAATTACAGTGTGAATGTATAACAGCAAAAAGGCTGCCTGTTGCCTAGCCCTGGTGTAGTGTAATATAATGTAGCAGTAGTAGTGATGAAACTCAAAGATTGCACTCTAAGGACCACAAAGGAGGCGCAGTCGACAAATCTGAATGTGGTCATATTTCGTCGTCATCATCACTGAGCGCCAAACCATCCCATGTTTCCTGCAGAGGGAATCGGCAGGAGAGGAGAGGAGAGGAGAGGAGAGGAGAGGAGAGGAGATATAGGGGCTACATACTGGTTTGCAAGGTCTTCTGGGAGACGTAGTCGGTGTAGGCTCCCGTGCCTCCGTTGGAGATGGCGGCCAGAGAGAAGGCGTACTCCGTGTCGGGCCGCAGTCCCTCCACCACCAAGGACGACGTGGGGCTAAAATTCTTTATCTGTTTGTTGCCGGAGGAAGAGGGGAGTGATGACATCACTTTGATTTTAAAATCTAAACATAATCGCCGTCACTCCGTCTTTTTTTTTCTCCATAAATGAATGACCTGTTGTATACATCGCAGTGTGACAGTCAGTGCAGCACAAGAGTTGTGAGCATATAAATGGAAGAGAATAATACTCTGAGACATGTTTAAAATGTTTGATGTCAGTCTGTGGGTTTTTATGAATGTGTAACCAAGAGCGTAGAGTATTAACAAGAGCTACAACTAAATAACAGTGTTGGGAAAAGGTACTCGCATGTTTTACTTAAAGGACCACTTCGCCACTTTTCAACCTATCTTCATATAATAGGTCCTCACTAATAATCATGATAAAATTAGGGCCGGGACTTTAACGCGTTAATTGAGATTAATTAACTACAGAAAAATTAACGCGTTAAAAAAATTAACGCATTTAATCGCACCTTTTTTTTCACCGCGGAACGTTTCTCACTGTGTTTCTAGTAGTACTGAATTGGCTGCGGCACGCGAGCTGCAGCAGCAGCAGCAGCTGTTGTTCACTCTACACTACAGGCTACAGCTCCGTCAGAAAGCCCAAAATCCAAACCCAAATGAATCGAATGAAGAAGCCGCTTATATCGCTTTTGCTCCATGGATGGGACATTTAGATGTAAAAGCTATCGGATGGACGCATGGCTGTGTGCAATGTCAGAGGGAAAGGATCCATTTATGACCAACGTTAGCTTATATGCTAGGCTTGCTAGCTGCTTCAGTTTAACATGTCTCACAGACCACCGGAGACGCGCGGTGATTTCACCACAGCACGAAGCTGTCAAGCTGTCCTCGATGCGAAACATACTGAAGTAGCAAGTGACAAGCGTGGGTCAGCCCCAACCTCATGTGAAATGTTTCCCCCATAATAAAGTTGTTTTTATTTGTTCTCATGCCCCGCCATGTAAAGCACATTTGAGTATTTCATATACACACTGAAGACACTATATAGGCACTTGCTGCTCTTGTTTATCTGTTGGGATAAAAACAGTTGTATTGCTTAAAGGGGAATACCACTCATTTTCAACATTTTTCTATGGAGTTGTGTGCACTGGAAATAATAAAGTCCCCCCATTATGTGTTGCCTATAGAACTGGAGGTCTGAAAAAAACAGTAACATTATGAAGTACATTTTTGTGATGTCACTGAGATGTACTTCATAATGTTACTGATTTTTTTCAGACCTCCAGTTCTAGGCAACACAGAATGGGGGGGACTTTCTTATTATATCCACACAACAACTCTAAGGTATATTAATGAATGTTGAAAATGAATGTTGAAAATGAGTGGAATCCCGTAGTCACTATTCACTGGGATACCAAAAAACATTTGAAAAAAAAGGTTTCTCACTGTTCTCGGGTTGAATATTGATATGCGATTAAAATGCGATTAATCGAGATTAATTAACTACAAAGCCTCTTATTAATTAGATTAATTTTTTTAATCGAGTCCCAGCTCTAGATAAAATGTCTGTGTCATAGGAGGGCTGTGGGCAGTTCATCAAAATTGACATTCTGAGTACTTAGTACCAAAAGTACAAAGTACTCAGAATGTCAATTTTCAAGTTTTCAAACGTATACCAAATCTTTTGAAATAGCAGATCTACAAGCTCACAATGCTCACAATGTGTCACACCGTGACACACTGTGAGCTTGTAGATTGGCTATTTTCAAATGGCCAAAATGTATAGGGCTGAAGTGGTTAATCTGTGTTTTGTAATAATAATCACAATATCTCTGCTGTCCACCTAACTCCAAAATGTTCATTTTTCAGGAAATTAAGAAAACATTATATTTTGAAATCAAAGCAATACTGACCCATCAAAGTGTACTTGCATGAGAGGGGGAGAGGTAGTGGAGTTAGCTGCTTTAGCAGACAGTTTGAGGGTCCAATGGAGTTAAGCGGTTCTGTCCGAAACACTTTTTACTACTTCTCATTGGTTCATTATTGTTTTAACCAACACACAGACAGGTGTTCAATAGCACTGATTTAAAAAAAATGAGTTAGGTGGTTTCCTCCCGACAGCAACGGAAATAAACAAAAACTTTAAAATAATTGTAGTGTTGTAAAAGAACAATATTTGTCTCTGAATGTAGTGGAGTAGATGTAAAAGTACTGCAAATGTGACATACCCAAGTAAAGTACAGATACCTAAAATCCACAAAACTAGCATCATTTGTATTGTTGACCTATTTCTACCATATAACGCAACCTTCGTTCAACTTATTAGAACCCTCTGTCACATGGAACTATTTTTTTGTGTCCAGTATCACTACGCTAGCAGTGTATTTCCTACAGCTTTAAGTCCAAAAATCTGAACCAATAAGCCTTTAAGTAAATGTACTTAGTTACTTTACACTGCTGAATAATAATGATCCATTGCAACAGTTTCCACCCAACAGCAACATTATGAAAAGCTAAATCGTGTTTTTTTTTTACAAAAGATTCAAGATTCAATTCAAGATTCAATACTTGATTGCCATGTCAACAGAGTTGATTGGAATTTGTTTCAGTGCTCTGAAAACAGACATACAGACAAACATCACATTTCATACAGTAGAAGAGGATACAAAAGTACAAACATCATATGAGAAGGACCAATAAATACGAAAGAAGAAAAGTTACAATTCATGTTGAATAAATAACCATTCATCGCAGATTATTGTTTTTACAACCAGCTTCACGCTGTAAAGTGTAAAAGTAGTTGTGTTGTGTTGTGTGTGATCTTACCTGGTCAGCATGACCAGCCTCTTTGTAGCGCAGTACATAGTTAATGATGCCATCCTTCTCATAGGCCGGTTCCCAGGTCAGTTCAACGCTGGTGTCGGACACAGCGCCCACCAGGAACTTGGTTGGCTGACCAGGAACTGGAGAGACATGAAACATATAACCAGACATGGAAACAGTGAGTCACGTGGACATTTGGAGTGAGTCAGCAGTTCTAACTGCAGTGGGGAGTTTGTTCCACAGTTTGGGAGACAGAAAGGAGAAGAGTGTGGGACGGTGGAGCGTTGTCCCAGATGTTTTTAAGGAAAGTTCAGAGCTTCCCTGTGTTCTCGGAGTGAGCATAACGTGAATGCTCTCTCTCCCTCTCTCTCTCTCTAAAACTTTATTTATATAGCACCTTTCAAATTTGCATTACAAAGTGCTTTACATCAACAAACAGAAAAATATACAGCAGAAGACATTTCAATAGGCAACAAAATATTATAAGCAGCAGGAAAAAAAAGTATATACTAAAATGGTCTGGTTGGGGAGGACTGTCTTTTTTGTACTCATTGTACATGTACAGTATATTACTTTCTAGAAGTAGAAGTACGTTAACGAGGTAATATAACACTTCATAGCAAGGTGCTCAGGGTTAAGTGCACATTGCAAGAGACTTTTGGACTAATGATTTGTAAGACCTGTTGTGTTTGTAATTGTATTGTGTTATAGGTTAGGTATACTGTGCCAAAATGCAGTCTTCTATGCATTTAAAGGATATTGGGGGTTTGACCCCCCCCAAAAATGTTTCTGTCGCAGACGCTAATTTCTGGGAGCTCCTGCAAGAACTAAAAGCGACTTTCACCGCTGCATATCAGGCATATTGTTAAAGGTATATTCAGTGATTTCACTTAATTCAAATATCACTTATTTTTTTGTTTTGTTGTGATAATCCTCCCTACTATAGAGTGTGCTGACCATATAAGGAGTTCCTCCCTGTCACCAGTTAACCCCTGGGGGTAAAAAAAAACGTAGGTTTCGTTTTTGGCTGGGTGGCCCAGCCTTCATCCAATCAGGATAGAAAGGGGCCTTCCGCCAATCATGATCGAGCGGGGGCGGGCCTTGGTTGTGTGTGCTGTTGGCCTGCCGCGTGTCCCCCCCACTGTAGTGCGTGCATGTGCACATCTTGTTACCGGGCCGGACCGGGGGGTTTTCCAAATCACCCAAATCACTGAATGCTCCTTTAAAACTGATAGGAGAGATAGAAGGTCCGCCCTGCCATGAGAGGGCAGTGTGGGGCCCATGAGTGCAGAGTTCCGAGTGACCGGAAGTGGTCATAGCAGGGGAGTGGTCAGCCGGGTCAGACTGTACCATACTAAATGGTAAATGGTGCATTTATATCCAAGGCGCTTTACATAGATTGTGCATTACATTCACCCATTCACACACATTCATACACCGATTGCAGCGGAAGCCATGCAAGGTACCAACCAGCACATCGGGAGCAATTTGGGGTTCAGTGTCTTGCCCAAGGACACTTCGACATGTAGACAGGAGGAGCCGGGATTCGAACCGCCGACCCATGGATCATTGGACGACCTGCTCTACCTCCTGAGCCACAGCCACACTGTACGGTACAGTACAGTACCATACTGTACCGTACTTAACCATACTGTAGCCTACTGTACCGTACCGTACCTTACCGTACCATATTGTGCTGTACAGTACTGTATTGTACCATACTGTTAGTAGGTCGGACAAATGCCTGTGTCCTGTGTGTGTGTGTGTCACAGTCCCAGGCAGGGCTGTGTTTTTGTCTCCACCAGGCCGAAGGCATGGGGAGAGAGTATGTTTTGCACTCCGTCCGTCCGTCCGTCCGTGGGTCCGTGTGTCCGTCCGTCCGTGTGTCCGTGTGTCCGTCCGTCCGTGTGTCCGTCCGTCTGTGAACAGCTAATCTCCGGCACCGTTAACCCGGTCGATGCAAAATTTTGCACACACACTCCCTGGATGCCAACGATGAACCTCTGCCCCAAAATTTCCAGAATGGCCTGTTATAGCGCCACCAGGAGGCCGCTTTGTGCAAAACAAGTTTTTGGACAGTACACCTACATATTTTGTCCAAACATCATGCAAATTGGTACACAGTCTCTCTAGAGCCATTCAACGAAACGGGTCTTTCAGATTTCTCAGACTCTATCCTGATTGGCTAAGATTGGCTTCCAAAGTTTGCAGGAGTGCTCGGTTTCAAACAAAATGCTGCAAATCATGAACACATCATGTGATGTCCGTGAAATTGTGCACGCACATTCCCACTAGGCAGAGGAAGAAATGCCCCATGAACATTTTCAACTCAGCCTCATGGTGGCGCTATACCTGGCCGAAAAGTGTTTTTACCTCTAACTGCACGGATCTGTGAATAACTTCGTATGCCAACTCCCTAGAGGCCAAGGAAAAACCTTTGCCTGGAATTTTTCACATCTGCTCTTTATAGCGCCACCAGGAGGCCGACATATGTAAAAAACATTTTCTAATATTACTCCTTCAGATTGTATCCAAATTTCACGCAAATCGGTACACATGCTCTCCATAGTCATGTGATCAAAACGGGTTTGTTTGATTTCTCATAATCCACCCTCATTGGCTACGATTGGCTCCTAAACTTTTCAGGAGTAGCCCGCTTTGTACCCGTTTCGTACAAATCGCCACAACTACTCAACGCAGCGTCCGATTGTGGTGAAACTGTGCATGCATATTCCCACTAGGCTTTGGAAGAAATGCCACTTGACCGTTTTCAAATCAGCCTCATGGTGGCGCTACAACAGGCCAAGCCGCGACACACACACACACACACACACACACACACACACACACAACACACACACGTTTATATTGCTCCTAAACATTTTGCCAAACATCACACACACACACTCCTATCCTCCTGGTGGAGACCTGTGCCCAGAAGGGCACTTTTTCTAGTTTACAATATTATTGCATTTATGTTTATTGTTATTGTGTTTTAACAAGGTGATATAGCATAACATTATTATTATTACCAGTATTTGCATATTGTTGTTGTGGTTTGTTTACTAATATCAGGTATTGTTTATTGCAATGTTTTGATACATTTCTAAGTATACTGTATTATATTGAGCGATATAACAGCTACTGCGCATGTGAAATTGGCAGTGACGTCAGAGAAAAGCGAAAGTGAGTTCAGAGTTGAGTTGATGCAACAGTGGAACGACACAAGTTTTTGACCGTAAATTTCGTAAACTTTGTAACCGTTAACTAGGAAAGGAATCGTGTTTTTATTATTCTTCTTTGATGTTGTCAAGCCAGTTAATTATTTTAAAGTGGATCCTTTTTGAGAGAAGCTCAGGAGGAATTCTGTTTGTGGATGGAAATAAGGGATTGGACTTTTCAAGGGGGGGGTGTATACTATTGTAGATTGTCAGGTTGGGGGGTATATACTATTGTAGATTGTCAGGTTGGGGGGGGTGTATACTATTGTAGATTGTCAGGTTGGGGGGGGTGTATACTATTGTAGATTGTCAGGTTGGGCGGTGTATACTATTGTAGATTGTCAGGTTGGGGGTGTATACTATTGTAGATTGTCAGGTTGGGGGGTGTATACTATTGTAGATTGTCAGGTTGGGAGGTGTATACTATTGTAGATTGTCAGGTTGGGGGTCTATACTATTGTAGATTGTCAGGTTGGGAGGGGGGGTGTATACTATTGTAGATTGTCAGGTTGGGAGGGGGGGGGGGGTGTATACTATTGTAGATTGTCAGGTTGGGGGGTGTATACTATTGTAGATTGTCAGGTTGGGGGGTGTATACTATTGTAGAGTGTCAGGTTGGGGGTGTATACTATTGTAGCTTGTCAGGTTGGGGGTGTATACTATTGTAGATTGTCAGGTTGGGGGTGTATACTATTGTAGATTTTCTGGTTGGGGGGTGTATACTATTGTAGATTGTCAGGTTGGGGGTGTATACTATTGTAGAGTGTCAGGTTGGGGGTGTATACTATTGTATATTGTCAGGTTGGGGGTGTATACTATTGTAGATTGTCTGGTTGGGGGGGTTGAACTATTGTAGATTGTCAGGCATTATTCTGTATTTTAGCAAACTGCTGTTAGTGTAACTCTAAGTGCTTTTGTATTAGTAGTATATTATTAGCTTGTGTAGTAGTCAGTAGTTTATAGTTGTATTTGTTTGTGTTCAAACAGTAGGCTAGTAGACTAGTTTAATTAGTTTCACCCTGTAAATAGGCCACTTGATAAGTAGTATAGGCCACTTGATTTCCTTGGGAAGTGTGAAGTGAGTGCTTTAGCCAGCACTCCTGGCAGACGATTAGCAATCAGTTGGATTGGCCTTATACCACCAGGTGAAAGCGTCAGCTGTTAAGCGGCGTCCAGCAAACGAAGGCCAGGCGAACAAAGGCGACAGGCGACTTTGTCAAAGTCCGACAAGCTGTAGCATTGATTAGTGACATATATAGTAGTGTGATAGATATAGTAGTGTATTGTAGTATATGTTTAGTGATCTACAATGTGTTTTCTTCCTATTCCTGTCCTCTCTTCTTCCTGGCGGTCGCACAAACACTGGGTTACACCCAGATGTCGCGGCACAACTAATCTCATCTATCCTACTCTTTCAACTCACGTCGCGCAAGTGGTAACGGGAGGGCTTTGGAATTGCCACTCGGCTGTGGTGGAAGGCAAATCTGCTTTCATCTCAGCTTACGCATCCTTGCTCTCCCTTAACTTTCTTGCTCTGACTGAGACCTGGATCAGACCAGAAAACACTGCTACGCCCGCGGCTCTGTCAGATGTGTACGCTTTCTCTCACACTCCCAGAGCCGTGCGGACAGGTGGTGGGGTTGGTCTGCTCATTTCCAGAAAATGGAAATACTCCCCTGTTTCACTGTCACTATTCTCTCCTACCTCATTTGAATTTCATGTGGTCACTGTTTCTCATCCAGTCAAGCTCACCATTGCAGCTGTTTATCGCCCACCGGGCCCTGCTGGTGGCTTCCTGGAGGAGCTGGACCATCTAGTCTCCCACTTCCCTGTCGATGGCTCTGGATTCATCCTTCTGGGCGACTTCAACCTCCCGACTGAGAAGCAGCTAGACCCACTACTTTCGTTTCTCGCCGCCTTTGACCTAGTTATTTCCCCATCTCCTCCTACCCATGAGGCGGGCAACCAACTGGACCTGATCTTCACCAGAGGCTGCTCTATTGCTAACCTGTATGTCACTCCTCTTTCCAGTGAAAAGGGTAAGAAACTCTCTGATCACTACTTCATGTCCTACTCTCTCTCTCTCTCCTCTCCCCCCTCACAGCCCCTCCCTACCCACATGATTTCCTCACGTCACAATCTTCGCTCACTTTCCTCCACTGATCTTTCCTCTTCTGTTCTCTCTGCTCTCCCTGCCCCTGAATCCTTTGCTCTTCTATCCCCTGATACCGCCACAGATCTTCTTTTCTCTACTCTATCCTCTTCTCTCGACCATCTCTGTCCCCTCACCACCAGGCCTGCACGCCAAACTCCACCTGCCCCCTGGTTGTCGGACTCAGTGCGGACTGAGAGACGGAGCCTGAGAGCGGCTGAGCGCAAATGGAGAAAGGGCAACCTCCCGGAGGACCTTCTCACCTTCCAATCTCTCATTTCTACTTTTTCCTCCTCTCTATCAGCTGCTAAAGCTGCTTTTTTCTGCACTAAAATTCAGGCTTCTGCTTCCAACCCTAAAAAACTCTTTGAAACTTTCTCCTCTCTCCTACAACCACCACCCCCTCCTCCCTCCTCGTCCCTCCTCCCTGACGATTTCGCCAACTTCTTTGACAAGAAGGTGAACGATATCCGATCCTCCTTCCCTCCTCCCCCGGCTGGTGCCCTGCGCACTGCCCACACCCGTCTGCCTGCCACCCCCCCCTCTCTACCTTCATCTACTCCTCTTCCCCCCCCCATCCCCTCTCTATCCCACTTCTCTCCCCTCTCCCCTAACGAGGTCCTTCTCCTTGTTACCTCTAGTCGCCCCACCTCATGCTCTCTGGACCCGGTCCCAACCACTCTGTTGCAGTCTATTGCACCTGAACTTCTTCCCTTCTTAACCCACCTTATTAACACCTCTCTGACATCTGGCTACTTTCCCTCTACTTTCAAGACTGCCAGAGTCACCCCCCTCCTGAAGAAACCGACACTTGACCCCTCTGAGATCAAGAACTACAGACCGGTTTCCCTTCTATCCTTCCTATCTAAAACTCTCGAACGTGCTGTCTTTAAACAACTGTCCTCCTATCTCCACCAGAACAACCTCCTGGACTCCAACCAGTCTGGTTTCAAAGTGGGTCACTCGACAGAGACTGCCCTGCTGGCAGTGACGGAGTCGCTCCATGCCGCTAGAGCGAACTCTCTCTCCTCCGTCCTGATACTCCTGGACCTGTCTGCAGCGTTCGACACGGTGAACCATCAGATCCTCCTCTCCACCCTCGAGGGGATGGGTGTCTCAGGCTCTGCACTCTCCCTGTTTGCATCCTACCTGACGGGTCGCTCCTACCAGGTGATGCTGAGAGGGTCTGTGTCAGAACCACACAGGCTCACAACTGGGGTTCCCCAAGGCTCGGTTCTGGGTCCTCTTCTTTTCTCTCTCTACACTACATCTCTGGGTGCTGTCATCCACTCCCATGGCTTTTCCTACCACTGCTATGCCGATGACACCCAGCTGATCCTCTCATTCCCCCCCTCTGATACCCAAGTGGAGGCACGCATTGCTGCTTGTCTGGCTGACATCTCGGCGTGGATGTCGACAAACCACCTGAAGCTCAACCTGGACAAGACCGAGCTGATGTTCCTCCCGGGGAAGGGCTGTCCGCACCGAGACATGGCCATCACCATTGATAATGCTGTGGTGACCTCAACTCGGACTGCGAAAAATCTGGGTGTGACCCTGGACGATCAACTGACGTTCTCGGCAAACATCGCATCAGTGACAAGGTCCTGCAGATTCCTCCTCTACAACATCAGGAGGATTCGCCCCTTCCTCACGGAGAAGGCAGCCCAGGTGCTCATCCAGGCTCTCGTCATCTCCCGCCTGGACTACTGCAACTCCCTCCTTGCTGGTGCTCCGGCATCTGCCATCAGACCTCTGGAGCTTGTTCAGAAAGCTGCGGCTCGTCTGGTGTTCAACCGCCCCAAGTTCTCCCACACAACCATCCTTCTCCGTTCTCTACACTGGCTCCCCGTAGCGGCCCGCATCCAGTTCAAAACCCTGGTGTTAGCCTATAGGGCAGTGAAAGGAACAGCTCCTTCCTATCTCCGGGCTATGGTCGATGCCTACACCCCTGCCCGACCACTTCGGTCTGCCACCTCGGGGCGACTGATTGCCTCGTCACTCAAGGGTCCTTCTGGCCGATCCACACGGTCACGACTCTTTTCTGTTCTGGCCCCACAGTGGTGGAATGAACTCCCCACTGATGTTAGGACAGCAGAGTCACTGCCCATATTTCGCCGCAGGTTGAAAACCCACCTCTTCAGGAAACACTACCCTTCCTCTCTGCCTGACCTACTTGTTGTTAACTAGTTGTACGAACGCTTGCTTTCTATTGTTGTATTGTTTATTGGATCTTGTTTAGTCGATACACTTAATTGTTTTAGCTCATGCTCATTTGATTTAGCTATTTTGTCTCATCCGGTTAAGGAAATAGGTAGCTGATATATTGCACTTTTACCTTAGCGCTAGGTATACTCTTGGTTGCTTGTTTTTGCAGAAAATGCACTAAAGACTTCTGGTGATTAGTAGTTTTTGTTCCCTACCTATGTTGAATACACTTATTGTAAGTCGCTTTGGATAAAAGCGTCTGCTAAATGACTGTAATGTCAGGTTGGGGGGGTTGAACTATTGTAGATTGTCAGGTATTTTAGATTCACATTGTCAGTCAGTGGCAGCATATTGGGAACAGTGACACTGCAGAATCCCCAGATGTCCATATGGATGGAAACGGTGACTGTGGACTGAGCACTGCCTGAAACAGAGATGGTCCACTCTCACCTCTAGCAGAGCGTGGCTTGGTCAGGTGGCTGATAATCAGCCACTGGATGCCATGGGTCAAATGGATGCTGTGCTCCAGAAGGGAGACACAGTGATTGCAGATGAAGTCTTCGTTGTCAGGGGATTAACTACAGCATTACTGGGCCTCCCTGCAATATTTAGGCTACATATGATCCACATATCCTCAACTCCATAACATTGAAGTTGCTGGAACACATTTCCGTGCGAAATGCACTGGGTGTACTGTTGGGGGTTTATAGAGGTTTAGGGGGGGGGGGGGGGGGGTGGCTGTGTGGTGGACACTAGACGGAGGTGTCTCACCTGTTTTATGTGTCCAATACAATTTGGTGATTAAGTGGGTTTGGCCTATTTGGTGGTGTAACAGTTCTTTCAGGAATCAAAGCTGAATGGGACACAGATGACGTAGATGCTGGAGGGGATCATTTGGGTCTAAACGTCCCCGCACTATTGGGGGATGCTCTATTTATTTATTCTTCCCGATCGGCGCTGGTGCAGGCCATGGTCTAGCACCGTATCCATTTTGCTGCGCCAATAGTCGTTGTATTGGCTTCTGAACTGAATTTTAATTCACACATTAATCATGTTACCAAGATTGCCTTTTTTCATCTTAGAAATATTGCACGAATCAGAGCCTATTTGTCACTGGACGATGCAAAAACGCTAATCCACGCCTTTGTTTTTTCTCGGCTTGATTACTGCAATGCACTTTTTTCTGGATTGCCTAAGAAATCAACTGACAGATTACAACTTGTCCAAAATGCAGCAGCCAGAGTCTTAACTAGAACTAAGATGAGAGAACATATTACTCCAGTCTTGGCCTCATTGCACTGGCTTCCGGTTGTTTTTAGGATTGATTTTAAAATTCTTTTACTTGTTTATAAAGCTCTCAATGGTCTCGCACCTTCCTACCTACATGACTGCCTGCCGAAATATGTCCCAAACCGCCCCCTAAGGTCTTCCACTGCTGGCCTGCTCGCTTTGCCTAAAAAAATGGCAACTAAAAAATACGGGGAAGCAGCTTTTTGCTTCTACGGGCCGACGGCGTGGAACAAACTCCCACTGTACCTTCGACAGGCAGCCTCTGTAGACATTTTTAAAGCTCAGCTCAAGACCCACTTTTACACCCTTGCTTTTAATTGATTTATCTGTCTTTTTAAAAATGTTATTCATGTCCTCACTGTATTGTTTATGCCCTGCTTTTCTTTTCTTTTTTGTGTAAAGCACTTTGAGCTGCATTTCATGTCATGAAAGGTGCTATACAAATAAAGTTTTATTATTATTTATTATTATTATTATATGTGCAGTAGCTGCAGTTGCTCTTAGTCTCAACTTGATCAAGTGATAATGTCTCCGCTCTTTTTACGTCATGACGGCGCCACTGGCCACAGCTATCATGTGGTATCACGCATGCGAGCCAGGTCAACTTTAGATGTAGAAGTGAGTCTGTCATCTCACCGGAACATCCACCTGACCGCAACAGGAGGCACTGAAGTCAAGGACTTCAAGTACCTGGCTTATGGGTCAGCTCAACTGAGCAAGAAACTGGAACGCACTTGCAATGAAAGAGCTGCATACTGGATACCACTCGTCCTCGTATTTCACCTCCAATGTACCAGTACACTTTCTGCTTCCTCCCACCAACCTGAGATCATCAACCTCTGTACAGAGACAATAAAATAGACAGCAACAAGAAATGTCATATGTACTTTGATTAAAACCGTTTAAGGCTACAATCTGATGTTTAGTTGTTTGAGGTGTGTTTGTTCACCTGTTGTGTGGCGTGTTGGTTGAACATGGAGAGCTGAAGAGACAAAAGATTAAATTAATTAGTTTCAGTGTAACCGAGTACATGGATATCTTCTCTACAGAGGATAGAAAGAAAGAAAGAAAGAAAGAAAGAAAGAAAGAACATCAAGTAAAAGAAGGTGCAGAAATACCGTAACATATACAGTGTACACTGGTATTTTGTAAGGTACCGTACCGCACAGTAAAACTTAATACCATACCATCAATACTTGTGATAGATAGGAGTAGCCTAGAAGATTACTGTCATTGGTGAAGTGTTTGTTACCTGAACAGACCACTTCCAGTTTGTGGTTAGTATCAGACATATCAGACAACAATGTTCCACACTCCCTCAGTGAAGATTCAGATCCATCACAGTTCGATACCAACCTCCGTGCAGGTGTCCACTCAATACGCTCATCAGAACTCCTTTGTGTTGAAACAGCAGAGCCACAGTTCAGCTGTCTACACACTGCAATTGCAGACTCCAGTTTCCACCGATAATGATCATCCACTGGGCTCCACTCTCCCTGGTGTTTAATCTCCAGTGTACCATTACAGTTACTTGTTCCTCCCACCAACCTGATGTCTTCAGGCTCTGCACACAGACATGAGAAAAACAGCACAAAATAAGTAATATGATGTTGATTCTAACATAATAAACCGAACCTAAAGTGTAGTTCGTTTTTTTTTTTTTACCTGAGCAGGTGAGTCCAACAGTCTTAGGTGAGCAGGTGTTTCTAGTTGAGTCTGAGGTTCTACAGTCCAGGGCTGCGTTCGAATTCATTCCCTATGCCCCATATAGTGCACTACTTTGGGGTTCCGCCATTTTGTTATAGTGTCCGAATATGTAGTGAGCATTTTTGCACCCTAATGTAGTGGACTGAAGTATCCCACAATGCACCGGGAATTGTAGGGACCATCCGATGGTCACTACAAAAACACAGAAGCAAATCTGCCCCATAATGCATTGCGCAAGCTCGCTCTTGAGCGCACATGCACGCGTTTGCGCGCACGTGCGCTGCTTCTGCATGCATGCGCTTATTGCGCTCCAACTCAGAAGAGGCAGAAGTTGAACCAGCGAAAGAAATCAACACAAATGTACTTTTTAAACTTTCGTTTCCCATCTCTTTTCTTCCCTGGCGGATCTCAAAGCTACAGATCTCGAGACAAATGATCTGTGCATTTATTTGCAATTGATTTGTTTTATTTATTTATAATAAAACAGTTGCTTGCTGCTGTAGAAGGCCTTATATTTTAATAGTTTTTGGATTAAGGTTGGTGAGGTTGTAAAGCTATGTGCTAAAGTCCAATATATATTTTGTACATGCATGTGAGACACATTAATTGTGTCTCCGAACATATGTTTTATTCATATTAATTAATTCCTGCCATTAAAAAATATATGTTATCTAACATGATTTCATTTAATTGCACTAAATACATTACAACTTCATTATGTAGGCAGTAATTTATTGGACTGCTGTTTCTGTTAACGTCCGTATTGTGAGCAGAGCTTGTAGATTGGCTACTTTTGGTAATTCTTTACCAAAAGTACCCGATCTACAAGCTCACAACACGGACGTCGCGTTGCTTATAGATCGGCTATTTTTACCGTATCCCCCCCCCCCCCCCCCAGGATTAGCGGGGGTTCATAATCATGCTGCTGATATTTTCATATTGTCAAGGTGGTGCACTGTTTTCATATTGCTGGATAATGGATATAATATTAATTTATTGATAATAATCATAGGCCTATGTTATTTTAAATTAATAACCTTTTTATCATCATTTCAGCAACAGCGTTTTGACTGGTTTTTTGTAGTCAGTTGATTCTTCATATCCAATTGAGTGAAACGGCCGGGATGATTTGTTTATTTTTCATACAGTTCTTTATGAGGCGATCTGAAAAAACCCTATGGGGATTACAATGCAAATAAAAAGTACATGAACCCGCAGACCTATAGCGCCCTCTACCGATATTGACGTCAGAGTCGGTGCTCCCCATACAGGGAGTATTGTCCGAATTAATCACTATTTGAGTCCACTGAGTCTGGGTCCCCGTATGGGGAGTAGGGAGTAGGGAACAACCCTAGCAATTCGAACGCAGCCCAGGAGAGCAGACTCACTGCCTTCACACTGGAACTCTTTGGTTGACATTGGAGCCTTCACTTCCCCATAGATCGCCCCCTGGAGGACTGAAGGAGCACCACAGCCAAGCTCCCTACAAACCACCTCTGCATCCTTCTGGTCAAAGTCTCCTTCACACACTGAGACCCACGACTGTGTAGACTTCACCTCCACTCTGCCTGAACATGAACTAGACCCATTCACCAACCTTACAGACTCTGGAGAGAGAGAGAGAGAGAGAGAGAGAGAGAGAGAGAGAGAGAGAGAGTATAATTTAGATACAATTATGTTGTCATTTAACAAAAGTTAAAAAAGAAAATACATGGGAATAGTGAAATTAACTTCTAACACAATTTACAATTTAGGCAATCCAGAGCAATTTACATTTAAGCAAGACCAAAAACATGGCGATACATCATATACATAAAATAGTCATCATGAATCATACGTAAGATAAGAACGTAACAGTGGAATATGTATCTATATAATGAAATGCATATGCATACAGTATATAGTGCTATGTAATGCTATCGCCATGCCTTTGGTTGCTTTGAATGCCAGCATCTGAGTTTTGTAATACAGAACAACTGAACCTATGCATACACGCAAGCCATACACACACTTGCGTGCGCACGACATACAGTATGCACGTGTGCGCACAGCCCCGCGCACACACACACGCACGCACGCACGCACGCACACACACACACACACACACACACACACACACAATGGAGGGATTCGATATTAGTGCTTTAAATAAACTAAATAAGATGGGGGACATTTCTTAATCATTTAAGCCTTTAAATCAAATAACTTCTTGACTAGACAATTAAACCTAATGGTCACAAGATTATAGGAACATTACAATCACAGAGATTTGTGGAGAATTAAGGCAGAATGAGACCTCTGAGCTGTGAATGTTCTGCAACATTTGTCAAGCCAAATCAGCTCCAATTCGGAGCGCATGCTCTTTTATCAAATGGACGTCGCATTGCGGGTGGTTTGAGGAGGCGCATAAGATAGCAATTATAGGGAGAGTCCATCAACATGCCTACAGACCCACCTCCACCCGCAAATAAAGATGTCGGCATAATGTATAGTGCGTATAGTGGCCGCAAGATACCATTTACGCATAATGGAAGCTCCTAATTGCGCAATTCACAAATAATAGTTAATGCTTGCGGGTAAGGCTAGCTCTGGTCCATAGCTCTAATGCGTTGCATTTAGACCTAGGCCTATGTTACTCTCAACTTCCGCCGCTCGCATGAATGCAGACCAGCCTCTCCTCTTTAGAGTAAACAAAAAGTATGTTTTTGCTACTCACCAAAACAAATAGCTAGGCGGGAAATTGCTGTTTTCAATACATGTTCAGTTGGTGATAAAAGCATGACATTTGGCACAGATGACCTTCATATGACCCTAATCGATAATCAACCTCGGGCCACGCAGAATTTCAAAATGTTCAAGGTGGCCCGCGAGTTTCAAAATTGGCTGCAACTGGACATACGTTTTGGACTATATCACTTCACTGGGGCTGTAAATATTTGTATTTCCCCTCATTTTGATAAGAGAATATGTTCTCGAGGTATTTCTACCAAGTACGATATGAAAAGTAACATGAGGTTCCAATATGGTGGCATGTTTTCCAATATGGCTGCCAATAAACTGCATAAATGTACATCTGCTCATGGTTAATGCACAGTTGGTGATACAAACATGATATTTGGCACAGATCACCTGTATGACACCCTAATTCATTATCAACCTTGGGCCATGCAGAATTCCTAATTTTTTCAAGATGGCCGGCAGTTTTCAAAATCCCTGCAACTGGACCTACGTTTTGGACAATATCACTTTGCTGGGGCTAAATTTTAATTTTGATATAAGAGAATATGTTCTGGAGGTATTTCTACCAAAAATAACATTACGTTCCAATATGGTGGCATGTTTTCCAATATGGCTGCCGATAAATTGCATAACTGTACTACTCATGGTTAATCCACAGTTGGTGATACAAGCATGACATTTGGCACAGATCACCTTTATACCACCCTGATTGGTAATCAACCTCGGGCCATGCATAATTCCTCCATTTTTCAAGATGGCCGACAGGTTTCGCCAGTTAAAATGGCTTCAACTGGGCCTACGTTTTGGACTATCCTTTTGCTGAGACTGTAATTTTCTTTTATTTCCCCCTCATTTTGATATAAGACAATATGTTCTGGAGGTATTTCTACGAAGTAAGACATTATTTCTACCAAAAATAACATTAGGTTCCAATATGGTGGCATGTTTTCCAATATGGCTGCCGATAAATTGCATGAATGTACATCTGCTCATGGATAATACACAGTTGGTGATGCAAGCATGAAATATGGCACAGATCACCTTTATACCACCCTAATTGGTAATCAACCTCATGCCATGCAGAATTCCACAATTTGTGAAGATGGCTGACAGGTTTAAAAAATCCCAAAAGCCCAATTGACAAGTTTTTATTGTGCTATTGCAGTACCAGGGCACACTGGTTGACACTATAGCTGTGATACTCAGCATGGGGTTCAATGCTAATACATTTTCTAGTTTCCTAAATGCTGTTTAGCTTGCCCCAAATTAAAGTTAAACAGCCGCACCTGAATTGACAAGATGTGCCAGCGCGGGAGAGCCAAGCCAAGGAAGACAGGGCTTTAGTCTTTCGGAAGGTGTACAGGTAATCTTACTTGGTAGAATTCCTCCAGAACATCTCTTATATCAAAATGAGGGGGTAATTAAAAAATACAGCCCCCATTTCAACTGGCGAAAACTGGCGTCCATCTTGAAAAATTGAGGAATTCTGCGTGGCCCGAGGTTGATTACCAATTAGGGTGGTATAAAGGTGATTTGTGCCAAATGACATGCTTGTATCACCAACTGTGGATTAACCATGAGCAGGTGTACATTTATGCAGTTTATTGGCAGCCATATTGGAAAACATGCCGCCATATTGAAACCTAAAGTTATTTTGATCTTATTTGGTAGAAATACCTCCAGAATATATCAAAATGATGGTGAAATCAAAGATTTACAGTCCTAGCAAAGTGATATAGTCCAAAACGTATAGGTCCAATTGCAAACTGGCGGCCATCTTGAAAAATGGTGGAATTCTGCGTGGCCCGAGGTTGATTATCAATTAGGGTCATATGAAGGGCATCTGTGCCAAATTTCATGCTTTTATCACCAACTGAACTGTCACGTCAATTTCCCGCCTAGCTAAAAGGCGGGTTGTGTCATTAGAAAGCCTACTTTCCTTAGTGGACTCACTCTGAGCCCCCCACCACAAGTATAAACTGTACTTTTTGGCCAAAAGGAATTTTGTTTCCACCGGAAAAAAAATACTTTGTTACTCCACTGCGCCTTCTACCGATATTGCCCAGATAATTGCCTCATAGAGAATATTTTTCCTCCGGTGAAAAAAAAATCCCTTTCTTATTTACGCTAAAGAGGAGAGGCTGGTCTGCATTCATGCGAGCGGCGGAAGTTGAGTGTAACATAACTCTAAATTAAACGCATTAGAGCTATGGATCAGAGCTAGGGTAAGGCATGTACGATAGAGCCCTGTGTTTACTAAATGTGTAAATTGTAGGCCTACATATAAGACAAAAGATTACTGTCCTTGTTTTAGCCATTGTTCATTACCTGAACAGATCACCTCTAGTCTGTCTTCTGTTGACATCTTTATTATGTCATCATTGAGAGCTAATTATACCAGTTATAGGCTACCCTGATGTCATATGCTGCTACGATACATACGCATACGCAAAGTAACCACAGTATACCGCTAATCAACTTACAAATTACATATACATATACATAGAGGCATTTCCTTTAATCCACCCGACACTGATCGACATATACGTCACCAGTACTTGCGCACTAGTAGGCCATTTATGGCCTACTTGTGTGCAACAAGCAAGTAGGCACTCGCCAGAGTGCAGTTCTAGTTACTTGCGCAAGCAGAGCGCGCAAGTACTAGTTTCGCCCTATGATGCGTATGCACCGTCCCAGCAAATGACGTAATGACTACTGACTACTGAGCTAGCTATATCAGATATACCCTGACGTAATTTGCTTAATATTTGCTTAATTACATCATCATTGAGAGCTAGTGATCATTGAGAGGTACCTATACGAGTTATACCCTGACGTAATTTGCTGGGACGGTGCATACGCATCAAGAGTAATAATAATAATAATAATAAAACTTTATTTGTATAGCACCTTTCATGACATGAAATGCAGCTCAAAGTGCTTTACACAAAAAAGAAAAGAAAGGCAAGGCATAAACAATACAGTGAGGACATGAATAATTTTTTTTTAAAAAGACAGATAAATCAATTAAAAGCAAGGGTGTAAAAGTGGGTCTTGAGCTGAGCTTTAAAAATGTCTACAGAGGCTGCCTGTCGAAGGTACAGTGGGAGTTTGTTCCACGCCGTTGGCCCGTAGAAGCAAAAAGCTGCTTCCCCGTATTTTTTAGTTGCCATTTTTTTAGGCAAAGCGAGCAGGCCAGCAGTGGAAGACCTTAGGGGGCGGTTTGGGACATATTTCGGCAGGCAGTCATGTAGGTAGGAAGG
Source organism: Electrona antarctica (assembly GCF_951216825.1). Taxonomy (NCBI): domain Eukaryota; kingdom Metazoa; phylum Chordata; class Actinopteri; order Myctophiformes; family Myctophidae; genus Electrona; species Electrona antarctica. The sequence continues at coordinate 57,112,146 of NC_136807.1, forward strand.
TGCGAGACCATTGAGAGCTTTATAAACAAGTAAAATAATTTTAAAATCAATCCTAAAAACAACCGGAAGCCAGTGCAATGAGGCCAAGACTGGAGTAATATGTTCTCTCATCTTAGTTCTAGTTAAGACTCTGGCTGCTGCATTTTGGACAAGTTTGGACAAGAGTAACCACAGTATACCGCTAATCAACTTACAAATTACATATACCTATACATAGGAACATTACCTCTAATCTCCCCGACACTAAAACATATCGTCATTACGTCACCATCAAAAACCAATTACATTCTGGCATTGGGTCCTTTAATCCACATCTTTATTACGTCATCATTGAGAGCTAGTGATCATTGAGAGCTACCTATACCAGTTATACCCTGACGTCATTTGCTGGGACGGTGCATACGCATCAAGAGTAACCACAGTATACCGCTAATCAACTTACAAATTACATATACATAGGAACATCACCTCTAATCTTCCCGACACTAAAACATATCGTCATTACGTCACCATCAAAAAACAATTACAGTCTGGCATTGGGTCCTTTAATCCACATCTTTATTACGTCATCATTGAGAGCTAGTCATCATTGAGAGCTATAATGATATACCCTGATGTCATATGCTGGGACGATGCATACGCATCAAAAGTAACCACAGTATACCACTAATCAACTTACAAATTACATATACATAGAGGCATTTCCTGTAATCCATTCCACCCGACATTGATCGAGATATACGTCACCATCGAAGGCATTGGGTCCTATAATCCACATCTTTATTACGTCATCATTGAGAGCTAGTCATCATTGAGAGCTAGCTATACCAGTTATACCCTGACGTCATATGCTGGGACAGTGCATACGCATCAAAAGTAACCACAGTAGGCTATACCGCTAATCAACTTACAAATTACATATACATATACATAGAGGCATTTCCTTTAATCCACCCGACACTAATCGAGATATACGTCACCATCAAAGGCATTGGGTCCTTTAATCCACATCTTTATTACGATATACATCATAATACTACTTTAAAAAAAATAGCTAAACCTAATAATTCAATATTTCAACCGTTCTTTCAAAGAGAAGCTGAGATTTGACAGTTTGTAGCGGTCGATAGTACTTGCACGCTCTGCTTGCGCACTAGTAGGTGTGCAACAAGCAAGTAGGCACTCGACAGAGTGCAGTTCTAGTTTTATTATGGTGAAATAAGATGTTAATCTTTAATGAGTTGCTTTCTATCCTAGAGACTATAGATTACAATCATTGTTCAAGTCATTGTTTGTCACCTGAACAGATCACCTCTATTCTGGAGATAGATGTACTATCCCACTTTAATATACACTCCCTCAGCGAAGCATCAGATGACTCACAAGAAGATCTGATCAACCATACAGATTGAAGATCTCCAGAATTTATTTCTTTTGATGAATCAAGAGAGCCACAGTTCAGATGTCTACACACTGTGCCTGCTGTCCGCTGGTTCCACTGATAATCATCCACTGTTCTCCACTTTCCCTGGTGATGCAGCTCGAATATACCATTACAGTGACTGGTTCCGCCCACCAACCTGACATCAGTAGCTGTACAGATACATTTGAATAAGCGGTTAAAAATTCATACTTTTATTGTAAACTAATAGTCCAAACCTCAAGTGTATTTTTTTTTGTATTTGTTTTACCTGAGCAGGTGAGTCCAACAGTCTTTTCAGGTGAGCAGGTGTTTCTAGTTGAGTCTGAGGTTCTACAGTCCTGGAGAGCAGTCTCATTGCCTTCACACTGGAACTCTTTGGTCGACATTGAAGCCTTCCCTTCTCCATAGAGCGCCGCCTGGAGGACTGAAGGAGCCCCACAGTCAAGCTGCCTACAGAACACCTCTGCATCCTGCTGGTCAAAGTCGTCTTCACACACTGAGACCCACGACTGAGTAGACTTCACCTCCACTCTGCCTGAACACAAACTGGACCCATTCACCAACCTTACAGACTCTGGAGAGAGAGAGAGAGAGAGAGAGAGAGAGAGAGAGAGAGAGAGAGAGAGAGACAGAGACAGACAGACAGATTAGAGAGTTCTTTGGGAAGCATAAGGTTTAACTTTACAACCCCTAAGCCTAACCACTAAATTGTATTCCTTCCTAACCCTAACACCAACCCAAATATTTTCCTAATTTTAAACTTTAAGTTAACTCCCTGTCCTTCTTTGTGTGTGTGTGTGTGTGTGCGCGTGCGTGCGTGCGTGCGTGCGCGTGCGTGCGTGTCCATCCGTGGGCAGCTGTCCGGCCCTGTTGTCCCAATCAACTTCACACTCCCTGAATGCCAGAGCAGAACATCCCCAACTATTTCACTTGGGCCTGTCACAGCGTCACCAGGAGGCTGATTGTTGCTATTAACATAATTATTTATTGATATTACTCAGACAGATTTTGTCCAAACGTCACACTGATGATTGGAACAAAATGCCTCAAATAATAGACACAGCTTCCGATTGCCGCGTACATTTGCACACATTATTCCCACTAGGCGGGTAAGTCATGCAACCCTTTTCAAAGTGTCATGGTATAGCACCACTGGATGGCTGGAAAATGGAAAATAAGAGTTTCCATAGGTTTATGTGCATGCATAAACTTTCCTTAACGAATATCTGGTTTCAGTATTTAAATATAATTTATTTTATTTTATCTATTATTAAGGTTATTGTAGCCATCAATTTGTATTGGGGGTGGGGCGGGGGTCACGAGACATGGCCAAAGCATTTACAGGGGGTCCCCAGCCAAAAAGTTTCGGGACCCCTGGTATAGATTACTGTCATTGTTGAGGTCATTGTTGGTTACCTGAACAGATCACCTCTATTCTGCCTTCTTTTACTTCATTTGGCCTATATGATCCCTTACACTCCCTCAGTGAAGATTCGGATCCAACACAGGAAGATTCCAGCCACCATACAGCTTGCTTTGAACGAGTAAACTTTTTTGTTGAAACAGGAGAGCCACAGTCCAGCTCCCTACACAGTACAGTTGCGAACCTCATGTTCCAATAGTTCAAATCAATTGGTCTCCAATCTCCATTATTTTTCATCTCCACTGTGCCAGCACAGTGACTGGTTCCTCCCACCAACCTGACTTCAGGGTCTGTACAGAGACAAAATACAAGAGCATAAGCAGTAGCATACAAAATAAAATAAAATACATTTTAAATTGGATGAATGTAAAATAATCCAATCACAGTTTGTCTTTTACCTGAGCAGGTGAGTCCAACGGTCTTGTCAGGTGAGCACGTGTTTCTAGTTGAGTCTGAGGTTTTACAGTCCTGGAGATCAGATTCACTGCCTTCACACTGAAACTCTTTGGTCGACCTTGGAGCCCACCCTTCTCCATAGAGCGCCCCCTGGAGGACTGAAGGAACCCCACAGTCAAGCTGCCGACAGACCACCTCTGCATCCTGCTGGTCAAAATCACCTTCACACACTGGGATCCATGACTGATTAGACTTCACCTCCACTCTGCCTGAACACAAATTAGGCCCACGCACCAATTTGACAGACCCTGAAGAGAGATAGAGAGGGCGGGATACAATTTAATCTATACAGAATTGACATATTTACACTATCCACACACAAACTCATTGCCTGCCAATGACAACTTTTTTCCCAGTGTCTCTCGCTGCCGAGGACGACTTTTACCACTTGTTGAGCTTTTTATCAATTCAGAAAGAGATCGCTGATAGCCAACGTATATCAGCGTCCCCATCGCTAGGTAGCGCTCGGCTCGGCTTTACCCGATTTAGCTTCCGGTTCATTTTTGGGGTCTTCAGAATAAAACATCGGGCTGCAGCCGTGCCAGGGAACGAACTACAGACTGAATCAATACTGGCAGTACATTTGTTTAAAAATCAGCACAAATTATCATATTTCGACACACTCATTAAGAACATACAGACAATCACTGTCATTTGTTGTTACCTGAACAGGTCAACTCCAGTGTGTTGTCAGCAGTATTATAAGTCAAACTTCCACACTGCCTCAGTAACGATTCAGATCCAGAACATTCCCAATGTATTATGAGCCACCATGCAGGTGCATAATAAGATCCATAAATCATTTTAGTTGAAACAGGAGTACCACAGCCCAGCTGTCTACACGCTACAGTTGATAACTTCTGCTCCCAGCGACTAGGATTTACTGGATACCACTCGTCCTCGTATTTCACCTCCAATGTACCAGTACACTTTCTGCTTCCTCCCACCAACCTGAGATCATCAACCTCTGTACAGAGACAATAGAATAGACAGCAACAAGAAAAGTAATATCTATGTACTTTGATAAAAAACGTTTAAGGCTACAATCTGATGTTTAGTTGTTTGAGTTGTGTTTGTTCACCTGTTGTGTGGCGTGTTGGTTGAACATGGAGAGCTGAAGAGACAAAAGATTAAATTAATTAGTTTCAGTGTAACAGAGTACATGGATATCTTCTCTAGCAGTACAGAGGATAGAGGATTAGCGTAAAGAAGAAAGAAAGAAAGGAAGAAAGAAATAAAGAGTAAAAGGTGCAGAAATACTGTAACATATACAGTGTACACTGGTATTTTCTAAGGTACCGTACCACACAGTAAAACGTAATACCATACCATCAATACTTGTGATAGATAGGAGTAGAAGATAAAATAAGATTACTGTCATTGGTGAAGTGATTGTTTGTTACCTGAACAGACCACTTCCAGTCTGTGGCGAGTGTCTGACTTAGACAACGTCGTTCCACACTCCCTCAGAGAAGATTCAGATCCATCGCAGTTCGATATCATCCTCCGTGCAGGTTCAAGTGGATGACCATAACCCCTTTGTGTTGAAACAGCAGAGCCACAGTTCAGCTGTCTACACACTACAATTGCTGCCTCCAGTTTCCAGCCATAATGCTCATCGACTGGGATCCACTCTCCCTGGTGTTTCATCTCCAGTGTACCATTACAGTTACTTGTTCCTCCCACCAACCTGATGTCTTCAGGCTCTGCACACAGACAAGAGACAAACAGCACAAAATAAGTAATATGATGTTGATTCTAACATAATAAACCGAACCTAAAGTGTAGTTAGTTGTTGTTTTTTACCTGAGCAGGTGAGTCCAACAGTCTTAGGTGAGCAGGTGTTTCTAGTTGAGTCTGAGGTTCTACAGTCCAGGAGAGCAGACTCACTGCCTTCACACTGGAACTCTTTGGTTGACATTGGAGCCTTCCCTTCTCCATAGAGCGCCCCCTGGAGGACTGAAGGAGCACCACAGCCAAGCTCCCTACAGACCACCTCTGCATCCTGCTGGTCAAAGTCTCCTTCACACACTGAGACCCACGACTGAGTAGACTTCACCTCCACTCTGCCTGAACATGAACTAGACCCATTCACCAACCTTACAGACTCTGGAGAGAGAGAGAGAGAGAGAGAGAGAGAGAGAGAGAGAGAGAGAGAGAGAGAGAGAGAGAGAGAGAGAGAGAGAAATAATAATTTAGATACAATTATGTTGTCATTAAACATGACAATAGTTATGTCATAAGAAAAAAAGTTAAAAAAGAAAATACATGGGAATAGTGAAATTAACTTCTAACACAATTTACAATTTAGGCATTTAGCAGACGCTCTTAATCCAGAGCAATTTACATTTAAGCAAGACTAAAAACATGGCGATACATCATATACATAAAATAGTCATCATGAATCATACGTAAGCTAAGAACGTAACAGTGGAATATCTATATAATGAAATGCATATGCATACAGTATATAGTGCTATGTAATGCTATCTAAGTTACATAAGTTGAGCCTTTGCATTCGCCTGTAAGGTCGTCGGGGCTATAGAGCGTCGCAGTCCCGCCCCCTTTCATGACGACGGCAGGCCCAGGAAATGAATCCCAATGCATTTTTCCCATAGACATTTCTAAAAGTTTTTTTTTTTTTTAAAGACCTTTTAAGCGTCGTACGAAGCCAACTCCACCCGCAAATAAAGATGTCGGCATAATGTATAGTGCGTATAGTGGCCGCAAGATACCATTTACGCATAATGGAAGCTCCTAATTGCGCAATTCACGGATAATAGTTAATGCTTGCGGGTAAGGCTAGCTCTGGTCCACAGCTCTAATGCGTTGCATTTAGACCTAGGCCTATGTTACTCTCAACTTCCGCCGCTCGCATGAATGCAGACCAGCTTCTCCTCTTTAACGTAAATAAAAATAATGTTTTTGCTACTCACCAAAACAAAGGCGGGTTGTGTCATTAGAAAGCCTACTTTCCTTAGTGGATGCACTCTGAGCCCCCCACCACACGTATAAACTGTACTTTTTGGCAAAAAGGGATTTTGTTTCCATCGGAAAAAAAATACTTGTAGTTACTCCACTGCGCCTTCTACCGATATTGCCCAGATAATGGCCTCATAGAGAATATTTTTCCTCCGGTGAAAAAAGAATCCCTTTCTGGCCAAAATGTACAGTTTATACTGTACTTGTTTTGGTGAGTAGAAAAAACGTTATTTTTATTTACGCTAAAGAGGAGAGGCTGGTCTGCATTAATGTGAGCGGCGGAAGTTGAGAGTAACATAGCTCTAAATGAAACGCATTAGAGCTATGGATCAGAGCTAGGGTAAGGCATGGTATACGATAGAGCCCTTTGTTTGCTAAATGTGTAAATTGTAGGCCTACATATAAGACATGAAAAAAGATTACTGTCCTTGTTTTAGCCATTGTTCATTACCTGAACAGATCACCTCTAGTCTGTCTCTAGTTGACTTAGACCTCTTTGTTCCACACTCGCTCAGTGAAGATTCAGAACCAACACAAGAAGGACTTATCATCCATACATCTTGCCATGAACCATAACTTGTTTCTATTGAAACAGCAGAGCCACAGTCCAGCTGTCTACACACTACAGATGCTGACTTCAAGTTCCACCAGCTCATCCGCATTAGTCTCCACTCTTCCTCGTGTTTTATCTCCACTCTACCAGCACAGTGACTGGTTCCTTCCACCAACCTGACAACAGGCTCTGTACAGAGAGAAGAGAATAAGCAGTACAAAAACAGAAAGTTTACATTGACTGTAAAATAACAATCCAAACCTGAAGTGTGTGTGTATATATATATATATATATATCACTCATTCTTGAGATGAGGGACAAAAGTGGAAAAAAACATGTCCCACACATAAGAGCCTTATTTATGTTCAAAATAAATTAATTCATAAAAATAAAAGCACTTGCAAAGTTAAATGTAATACAGTTGTGTATTCTTATGCCATTCATTTCATTATATATTTTTCCATATGCCATCTAAATTAGTTAAAAGCAGGCACTGTACCCAAAAAGGCCTGTATTTAGCCTGTCCCCAGCAAGTTGTCACAATTTCAAACTGCCAAAAAAGTGTCTAATACTGTCACAATCACATAAATATACATACTAAATGAAAGTAGATTGTCAACAACATATCAAACAATATACACAGTTAATTTTAATTTATATTTTAAATATCTCATATCACGTGTGTCCCACGTCTCCGTCAACTCCGTCAGGTTTTTTGAAAGTCTTAAATTAATCAGAAAATATTGTCGACAGATTTAGCCTGAAGACTCCTTTTCCAAGTCCTGTTTATATTTGTTGCAACAGTGGAACACCTGGTCTGACAAGCATTCAATTGTTTGATATTTTAAACAAACAATGTTGATATCAATGTGGTCACAGCTTTTACATGTCAACTCCGTCAGGACATTATTATGATCTTTGTTAAGAATTCCAAAATAATGTTTAGTATTTTAGTTTAGGGTTAGGTTTAGCTAACAACTGAAGAAAAACTAAATGGATAAATTGTACTACAGAGGGTTAAGATGAAAACAAATGCCATTTTGTCAACTCTGTCAGACGTCAACTCCATCAGGTTTTGTGTCTGACGGAGTTGACATGTATCTGACGGAGTTGACAAAAGTGTTCCCAAAACAATAAAATGATAGTTTTTGAATAATGGGAAGTATTCTAATTTGGCAGACAGTTAGAGAATGCCTTAAGGAACATTTTTGGCTAAAGGGCCATCACAGATTTGTCTCGTGGTGACCATGGCAGCCATCTTCCAAAATGGCCGCCACCTGATGTTATTTTACAATAACTCAAGTTCTACACCACCTAGGATCTTGATTCTGGTGACTAATATTACATGTTCAAGGATGAGGGATACAGTGGTACAATTTAGATTTTCCCTATGACCATGGCAGCCATTTTACAAAATGGCCGCCACCTGCTGTTATTTTACAATAACTCAAGTTTTAGACCACCTAGGATCTTGATTCTGGTAACTAATCATACATTTTAAAAGATGAGGAATACAGTGGTACTATTTAAATTGGTCCTGTGACCATGCCAGCCATTGTTTTTCAAAATGGCCACCAACCTGCTGTTATTTTACCAATAATTCAAGTTATAGACCACCTAGGATCTTGATTCTGGTGACTAATCAATGTAATCATACATTTTAAAAGATGAGGAATACAGTGGTACTATTTAGATTTGTCCTGTGACCATGGAAGCCATTGTTTTTCAAAATGGCCACCAACCTGCTGTTATTTTACCAATAACTCAAGTTTTAGACCACCAAGGATCTTGGATCTGGCGACTAATCATTACATTTTCAAGGAAGAACTTTCTCTGGGAGGGGTCAGGGCTTATTTCAGGTGCAGGTTGAGTTGCTACTGACAGGACATTACAGTAGGTGGGCTTTATGGCCTTTGACTTGTCCCTTTCAGGCACAGACGCACAGTTTGACTTCACTGGCCACTGCAGGGAACTGTGGGGGAGAAACTTTGGTCTCTTGACACCCCGATTAGGTTCAGGGGTTTTTTGGTAGAGACTTGCCTTTCATGACATCGTTGCTGCAGCAGTTGATCTCCTTACTGCGAGCGGTGGCACACTCTGGGTCTCTTGGGCGTTGTATCTTGGTGGCCTCCTGCCAGTGTTTCTCCGTCCTCATGAGCTCTGTGTTCTGGGGCTCTTACATTGTCTTGGCTGGAGATTGCTTTCCTGCAGGGTCCTGCCCAGTCTTGTGCAGATGGCTGCTGGCCCACCTGGAGGCCCCAACCTCAATTGTTCGGTTGGTGTGATTAGGTGGGGTGGTCTTCCCCAATCAGGATGAGGGGTTTGACCCTTTCAAACCGTTGTAGCGGCAGTCTGGCCAAGTGTCTGTATTTAGTTGTGAGGCTAGATACAGGATACGATTGCTCACCCAGCCCCAGGTGACTTGAGGTGAAGGCTCCTTTGATTTGGTAACATTGCTTTGGTTGACATGCTGGGGACACAGAGAACGACACTGATGCCTTCAGTGTCTGCACATCCTGCCTGATAGTTCTGAAGGCAGATTTTTAGGTTTTCCGTTGAGGCAGAGTCTTTCGCTCACTGTTCACCTCAAGCAGGACTTCAAGGTGTTTGCCTTTGCACAGGCTATATGGCTAGGACTCGTGTTTCAACCACTCCGAGAACTCCAACAGGGTGTTGGTTGCTCCTGGGCCGCAGAGCATTGTGCGGCGGAATTCAACCCTTATCTCTGGTGGCAGCTTGTTGAGGAGTCGTGCAACTTGTGAGCCGCATCTAAGTGCTGTGTCTCCCTCTGGGCCTAGGGTTGTTAGCATGCCCACCAGCGACTGTACTTGAAGCGCAAACTTCTCAAAGGCCACCCCATCGCCTCGACAGATGTTGGCTGCCTCCAAGACACTTGCTATTAACACTAATTCGTGGGGCTGTCCAAACTTGTTGTTTAGGTGTCACCCGGATCTCTGTTGGTGAAGTCGGGTCTATAGGTGGTCTAGAACATTATTAGAACGTTATTTAGTATGGGGATATTAATAAAATCTGGTAATAAATTCCTTACCAAGAATTTTCTTCACCAATGTGTTTGGAAGGGTGTCTACTAACATATCCCACATTGCTTTATATTCAACCACCCTAGGAGAACTTTTGACAGCTGCTGAAAGTTGGGGTACCATCAAAAACCAATATAAGGCAAAATGTTCATTATGCTTATAGCATGTGACATGTCAAACTAGGGGGTTTTCATGATTCTGAATGCATTCCAAGCATTAGCTATGCACGAAAAACACTCATTGGGCTGAAAACGGCCATAGCCGTCATCACAAATGTGATTAGGTCAGCACATTTGGGCACATTTGGGCAAGTGGATATGGCCGAATTTAGCCCAAGGAGTTTGACCCCTAGTTTGGCCATAGAACCCCTAGTTTGGCCATAGCCACTTGCCCAAATGTGCCCAAATGTGCTTACCTCATCACATCTGTGATGATGGCTATGGCCGTTTTTAGCCCAAGGAGTGTTTTTCGTGCAAAACTAATGCTTGGAATGGATTCAGAATCATGAAAACCCCCTCGTTTGACATGCCACATGCTACTTAAAGCATAATGAAAATTAGAACATTTAGCCTTATATTGGTTGTTGATGGTACCCAACTTTCAGCAGCTGTCAAAAATTCCCCTAGGGTGGTTCAATAGAAACCAATGTGGGATATGTTAGTAGACACCTTTACAAACAAGAAAATTCTTGGTAAGAAATGTATTCCCAGATTTGACATTCTGATAATATTCCCTGACTAATTGGTAAAATAATAGCAGGTCCGCCATTTTTGAAAATGGTTGCCATTGTCACAGGATAAATCTAAATAGTACTACTGTATTCCTCATCCTTGACAATGTAGTATTAGTCACCAGAATCAAGATCCTAGGTGGTGTAGAACTTGAGTTATTGGGAAATAACAGAAAGTTGGCGGCCATTTTGAAAAATGTCTACCATGGTCACAGGACAAATCTAAATAGTACCAATGTATCCCACATCCTTGAAAATGTATGATTAGTCACCAGAATCAAGATCCTAGGTGGTGTAGAACTTGAGTTATTGTAAAGTAACAGCAGGTGGCGGCCATTTTGAAAAATGGCTTCCATGGTCACAGGGCAAATCTAAATAGTACCACTGTATTCCTCATCCTTGAAAATGTGGGATTAGTTACCAGAATCAAGATCCTAGGTGGTCTAGAACCTAAATCAGTTCAACTTGTCAACTCCGTCAGATGACCGTCAACTCCGTCAGACGTTGGTCACATGATTTTTTTGTTAATTTCCAAAGAAATAGATGATTCAATGTCAAATATTTTGTGCTTATGTATTGAAACACCAACTGAAATACTACTTAATGATGCTTTTTATTTTTTTTAACATTGTTTTTATGTTATAATATTGAAAGTAAAGGTTGAAAATGAAGGATTTGAGAAATGGGATATTTCATAATAGTATGATATTGGAATAAAACAATATTAAATTAATTGTATTACTTAACTTGACTACTAAAAGCCATTATAAGATAACTGAGGACTTTATAGTATTGTTGAAATTATCAAATTAAAATAAAAGGGATTTTAGTGTGTCTGACAGAGTTGACATAAATCAGTTATAAAGTGCATAAATGTCCCATTTTAGAAATAAATGTTATGCAAAAAACCTGTTCCTTCTCAAGATTGGTAGTTGAGACCTGTGTCTACAAATAAATCCATTTCATTTTAATGGTTCTTAAAATAAAAAAAAATCTGATTTGAAAAAGGTTTTGTCCCTTATTGTTTTGTACCTTATCTCAAGAATGAGTGATATTCTTCCATCACAAATCAGACAGGCAACAAGTAAATCAGATTTTAAAAATAAATTCAAGAAATAATATATATATATATATATATATATATATATATATATATATATATATATATATATATATCCAGGGTCGGATTAGCGTGCCAGGCAACAATACAAAACATAAGAACAGATTCAATAAAACTTCTGTAAAAAAGAGTCATCATTACAGACGAGACATTAAAAGAACGCATTTTCCTCAGAAAAAAAGACGCTGCTGGACTTAGTTTTGATGTAGAGGCAACATGAGAATCAAAGCAGAGTTTGTTGTCAAGGACGACACCCAAGTATTTATAGCTCTCTACAACTTCAATTTCTGTGCCCTTAACGGGTACGTAACACAAGGGGACATGCTGTAGGCCAATCAGAGGCGTGACTCCCTCTTTCCCAACGTAACACAAGGGGACATTCTGTAGGCCAACCAATCAACAAGTCAGTGCTGTTTGAACCAACACATGGGCACGACGTCAACATATGGATGTACTCAAGAAAGACACAGGAGCTCAAAGCACCAACAAACTGGCCAGATGTATGGAGAACCAGGATGACTGGAAGAACTGGTCAGATGTATGGAGAACCATCTGGGATGACTGGAAGAACTGACCAGATGTATGGAGAACCATCTGGGATGACTGGAAGAACTGACCAGATGTATGGAGAACCAGGATGACTGAACCTCATTTTAGCTCGCTAGCATTGACACTAATTATTTAGTATCTAAGATCTGCGCAAGCCGGATGTGCATCCAGCGTGCAACACATTACAACGAAGTAGATCCGGGTCAGCAGTCTAGCGTCGGCTCTGCGTCCACCAGGTGGCAGTGTTTGTGTTAACATCAACAGGAGTACCCTCAATACCCTGTATGAGGGAATGCCAAGGGTGAGCCAGAAAGTAATGCAGAGAATGATACTTGCAGGTCACGAGGACGTCAACAAGTCAGTGCTGTTTGAACCAACACATGGGCACCGGGCACGAGGACGTCAACTAGTCAGTGCTGTTTGAACCAACACATGGGCACCGGTCACGAGGACGTCAACAAGTCAGTGCTGTTTGAACCAACACACGGGCACCGGGCACGAGGACGTCAACAAGTCAGTGCTGTTTGAACCAACACATGGGCACCGGTCACGAGGACGTCAACAAGTCAGTGCTGTTTGAACCAAAACACGGGCACCGGGCACGAGGACGTCAACAAGTCAGTGCTGTTTGAACCAACACACAGGCACCGTGCACGAGGACGTCAACAAGTCAGTGCTGTTTGAACCAACACACGGGCACCGTGCACGAGGACGTCAACAAGTCAGTGCTGTTTGAACCAACACACGGGCACCGTGCACGAGGACGTCAACAAGTCAGTGGTTTGAACCAACACACGGGCACCGTGCACGAGGACGTCAACAAGTCAGTGCTGTTTGAACCAACACACGGGCACCGGTCACGAGGACGTCAACCAGTCAGTGCTGTTTGAACCAACACATGGGAACCGGGCACATACCAGCAGTACCATGGTGGTACCATGACCAGCAGTACCATGGTGGTACCATGACCAGCAGTACCATGGTGGTACCATGACCAGCAGTACCATGGTGGTACCATGACCAGCGACACAAATCCACTGAACGCTAGAAGGGGTCAAAGCGCCGCTAGCCTGGCCCAGCCAGCGTGCTTTGTGGTCTAGAGGAGCGGGTAGCCTGGCCCAGCCAGTGTGCTTTGTGGTCTAGAGGGGCGGGTAGCCTGGCCCAGCCAGCGTGCTTTCTGGTCTAGAGGAGCGGGTAGCCTGGCCCAGCCAACGTGCTTTGTGGTCTAGAGGGGCGGGTAGCCTGGCCCAGCCAGCGTGCTTTCTGGTCTAGAGGGGCGGGTAGCCTGGCCCAGCCAGCGTGCTTTCTGGTCTAGAGGGGTGGGTAGCCTGGCCCACAGCCATCTAATAGAAGAGTTGCGATATCGAGGGGGCAGAAACCGAGCGCTCGAGCGCTGTTCATGCAGCCTGAACTGAGACAAGCTGGAGTTTGAAATACATTGTTTTCAACGAGGGCGGCGCAAATATCAGCAATTTTAGGCATGTGTGCAACATGCCTAAAATAAAGTATCGTACAGTAACAAATGCACGTTAAGACGAAAGTTCAACTGGGAGATGGAACAAGCCATCACCCAAACTCAGTTCCCTTAATTCAACTCATTGGGCCCTGCTCCAATCAGATCTGCTCCAATCAGATCTGCTCCAATCGGCCCTGCTCCAATCAGATCTGATCCAATCAGATCTGCTCCAATCAGATCTGCTCCAATCGGCCCTGCTCCAATCAGATCTGCTCCAATCAGATATGCGCATCTCACGCCTGTGCTCCTTCAAAGGATGCCTCCTCCTTCCATGTCTCACTCGTGCAATCTGTTCAGGTCCCCTGGGGACCCCCCTGGGGACCCCCGGAAATGCTTTGGCCATGTATCGTGACCCACGCCCCGCCCCACCCCAATACAAACTGACTCCTTCCCCACTCTGGAGGCGAGGAGAGAGGAGGCCACTCTAAGGGAATTCAATCCCAGAGGGAGGGCTCGTCAGCAAGCACCTGGTGCTCGCTTACCACGGAGCCCGGCCGGGCACAGCCCGAAGAAGCAACGTGGGCACATCTTCTCCGCCACGTGGGCCAGACGGGTGGCAGTGACACTGGAGTGTTTGGACGGACCAGACCCGGGCAGCAGAGGCTGACTTTGGGGACGTGGAACGTCACTACACTGGTGGGGAAAGAACCGGACCTGGTGCGGGAGGCTGAGCGCTACAGGTTAGACCTGGTGGGGCTCACCTCCACACACAGTAAGGATTCTGGAACCAAACCCTTGGACAAGGGGTACACCTTGTTCTTTTCTGGAGTTGCCCAGGGTGTGAGGGCTCAGGCGGGTGTGGGGATACTCACAAGCCCCCGGTTGAGTGCCAGTACGTTGGAGTTTACCCCGGTGGACAAGAGGGTCGCTTCCCTCCGCCTTAGGGTTGGAGGGGGGAATACTCTGACTGTCGTTTGTGCGTACGCACCGAACAAGAGTTCAGAGTATCCGGCCTTCATGGATACCCTACATGGGGTCCTGAATGGGGCACCTGTGGGGGATTCCATAGTCTTACTGGGGGACTTCAACGCACACGTGGGCAATGACAGAGACACTTGGGCTTTGAGGAACTCCTAAACCCAATATCATCAGACCCACCCTCCCTGACAGAAGCAGAGCCTGAGGATGATGGGGGATCGTGGTCAATCTCCCGGAAGGAAGTCACTGAGGTAGTTAAGCAGCTCCACAGTGGCAAAGCTCCGGGGGTTGATGAGATTCGTCCAGAAATGCTGAAGGCCCTGGGTGTTGAGGGGCTGTCTTGGTTGATACGCCTTTTCAACATTGCGTGGAAGTCTGGGGCAGTGCCGAGGGAGTGGCAGACCGGGGTGGTGATCCCACTGTTTAAAAAGGGGGATCAGAGGGTGTGTGCCAATTACGGAGGTATCACATTACTCAGCCTCCCTGGGAAAGTCTACGCCAAGGTGCTGGAAAGGAGGGTTCGGCCGATAGTCGAACCTCAGATTCAGGAGGAGCAATGTGGATTCCGTCCTGGCCGTGGAACAACTGACCAGATCTTTACTCTTGCAGGAAACCTGGAGAAGGCCTGGAGTATGCATATCCGGTCTACTGTACATGTGTTTTGTGGATTTGGAGAAGGCATATGACCGGGTCCCCCGGGAGGTCCTGTGGGAGGTGCTGCGGGAGTATGGGGTGAGGGGGACCTTGTTGAGGGCCATCCAATCTCTGTACAGCCAAAGCGAGAGCTGTGTCCGTGTGCTCGGGTGTAAGTCGGATTCGTTTCCGGTGGGGCCTTCGCCAGGGCTGCGCATTGTCACCTATCCTGTTTGTGATTTTCATGGACAGGATCTCGAGGCGAAGTCGTGGAGAGGGTATTCGGCTCGGTGACCTAAGGATTGCATCACTGCTTTTTGCAGATGATGTGGTCCTGATGGCACCATGGGTCCAAGACCTTCAGCTCTCACTGGACCGGTTCACAGCCCAAATCTGAGGCCATGGTTCTCAGCAGGAAACCGGTGGGTTGTGCAGTTCGGGAAGGGAATGAGGCATTACCCCAGGTGAAGGAGTTCAAGTATCTCGGGGTCTTGTTCACGAGTGAGGGGAGGACTGAGAAGGAGATCAGCCGGAGAATCGGAGCGGCAGGGGCGGTATTGCAGTCGCTATACCGCACTGTTGTGACGAAAAGAGAGTTGAGCCAGAGGGCAAAGCTCTCTGTCTACCGAGCAATCTTCGTTCCTACTCTCACCTATGGTCATGAAGTGTGGGTCATGACCGAAAGAATAAGGTCGCAAATACAAGCGGCCAAAATGAGTTTTCTTCGACGGGTGGCTGGCATCTCCCTTAGAGATAGGGTGAGAAGTTCAGTCACACGAGAGAGACTCGGAGTAGAACCGCTGCTCCTTCGCCTGGAAAGGAGGGAGGGAGGTCCTCTACACACGTCCCACTGGGAGGACACCCCGGAGCAGACCAAGGCGCAGTTGGAGGAAATACATCGACTCACTGGCCTTGGAACGTCTCAGAATCCCCCAGGAGGAAGTCACTAATGTTGCTCTGGAGAGGGAAGTCTGGAGCACTCGGGTGGAGCTGTTGCCCCCGCGACCTGACTACGGATAAGATGTTGAAGATGGATGGATGGATCTATCTATCTATCTATCTATCTATCTATCTATCTATCTATCTATCTATCTATCTATCTATCTATCTATCTATCTATTAGATAATTGACACTGGGTGAAAAAATGGGTTGCAAAATCGTGGGATAAAAATTATGAAAAGAAGAAAAATAATAATAATAATAAACTGACGTTATTCTAGATTGGAAGTTCAGGAATGATCTAGCAGCTGTAATACAAAACAATACAGTACATTAAAATGATCTAGCAGCTGTAATACAAAACAATACAGTACATTAGAATGATCTAGCAGCTGTAATACAAAACAATACAGTACATTAGAATGGAAAACAAGAGAGTTTTATGTAACATTATTTCCAGACTCACCCTGTATCTCCAGCAGCACGTCGTCAGAGTTGTTTCCTCCCAGTGAGTTCCTGGTCTGACAGAAGTAGCGTCCAGTGTTGGAGGACTGCAGAGAGGTCAGAAGCAGAACCTGCTCTGAGCCTACCTGGACCAGGGAGCTGGAACCAGCAGGTCCAGTCCTCCTGTACCAGGTGTAGGAGTGTACTGGTGGGTTAGCATCACTGCTGCAGCTCAACGTCAAACTACTGCCTTCTACCCTGTCTGATGGACTGACCTCCACCGACACATTCACTGGTTCATCTGTAGATTCACATCAAAAAGACAGCATGACATTTAATCATAAACGAGATGGTACTTCAAATGATACAGTATGCTCCCGTTAGACGGTGCGTGATGCATTAAATTGCAAACATTTTTTATATTTAACTTACACACAGAGGACACACACACGCGCGCACGCGCACACGCACACTCATACACACACACACACACACACACACACACACACACACACACACACACACACACACACACACACACACACACACACACACACACACACACACACACACACACCATCAATATAATTAGATTTTAATTAAATGAAGAACTCACATTGAACATCAACAGTGAGTGGAGGTGAATGGACTGTTGCAATGCTGTTCTGAGCCTCACAGTGGTATGTTCCACTGTGACTGGGCTGGATGTTAGAGATGGTCATTGTGTTCTTCTGGGCCACTGCAGTGTTGTCTTTGAAAAGGATGTAGCTCTGGACTGGTGGATGTGATCCACTGGCGCTGCAGGTCAAAGTGACTGAGCTTCCTTTGACAACATCTTGTGGATTTACTGATAGCATTACATTCTTGGGACCATCTGTTGGAGAAAGATGTATGTCTCTTTAACAGTTTATCACTATCATGTGTTGTTCACCTGCTTCCTAGGGAGGCAGTCAGACATGCTGGTGACAGCACAGCCTGGCCCAGCCAGCGTGCTTTCTGGTGGGCGGGTAGCCTGGCACCAGCCAGCATGCTTTCTGGTCTAGAGGGGTGGGTAGCCTGGCACCAGCCAGTGTGCTTTCTGGTCTAGAGTGTCGGGTAGCCTGGCCCAGCCAGCGTGCTTTCTGGTCTAGAGGGGCGGGTAGCCCTGCTCCAATCAGATCTGATCCAATCAGATCTGCTCCAATCATATCTGCTCCAATCAGATCTGCTCCAATCGGCCCTGCTCCAATCAGATCTGCTCCAATCAGATCTGCTCCAATCAGATCTGCGCATCTCACGCCTGCGCTCCTTCAAAGGATGCCTCCTCCTTCCATGTCTCACTCGTGCAATCTGTTCAGGTCCCCTGGGGACCCCTCTGGGGACGCCCCCTGGGGACCCCCCTGGGGACCCCCGGAATTGCTTTGGCCATGTATCGTGACCCACGCCCCGCCCCAATACAAACTGACTCCTTCCCCACTCTGGAGGCGAGGAGAGAGGAGGCCACTCTAAGGGAATTCAATCGACTGAGACCAGGCCCGGAGGGAGGGCTCATCAGCGAGCACCTGGTGGCCGGGCTTACCACGGAGCCCGGCCGGGCACAGCCCGAAGAAGCAACGTGGGCACATCTTCTCCGCCACGTGGGCCAGACGGGTGGCAGTGACACTGGAGTGTTTGGACGGACCAGACCCGGGCAGCAGAGGCTGACTTTGGGGACGTGGAACGTCACTACACTGGTGGGGAAGGAACCGGACCTGGTGCGGGAGGCTGAGCGCTACAGGTTAGACCTGGTGGGGCTCACCTCCACACACAGTAAGGATTCTGGAACCAAACTCTTGGACAAGGGGTACACCTTGTTCTTTTCTGGAGTTGCCCAGGGTGTGAGGGCTCAGGCGGGTGTGGGGATACTCACAAGCCCCCGGTTGAGTGCCAGTACGTTGGAGTTTACCCCGGTGGACAAGAGGGTCGCTTCCCTCCGCCTTAGGGTTGGAGGGGGGAATACTCTGACTGTTGTTTGTGCGTACGCACCGAACAGGAGTTCAGAGTATCCGGCCTTCATGGATACCCTACATGGGGTCCTGAATGGGGCACCTGTGGGGGATTCCATAGTCTTACTGGGGGACTTCAACGCACACGTGGGCAATGACAGAGACACTTGGGCTGGCGTGATTGGGAGGAACGGTCTTCCGCATCTGAACCCGAGTGGTGGCTTGTTATTGGACTTCTGTGCTAGTCATGGACTGACCATAACAAACACCATGTTCAAGCATAAGGATGCTCATACGTGTACTTGGTACCAGAGCACCTTAGGCCAAAGATCAATGATCGATTTTGTAATCGTGTCAGCTGATCTGAGGCCGTATGTTTTGGACACTCGGGTGAAGAGAGGGGCTGAACTGTCAACTGATCACCATCTGGTGGTGAGTTGGTTCAGATGGCGGGGGAAACCTCTGGAGCGAGTGTGGGAGGAGTTCAGGGAATCCATGGAGAAGGACTTTCGGGCGGCACCAAAGTTGTTCTGCAGGCCCGTACAACACCTCAGAACCATCCAAGCTGTGTACGGTAAGGATGGGACTCTGCTGACTTCAAATGAGGAGGCCGTAGGGCTCGGGAAGGAACACTTTGAGGAACTCCTAAACCCAATATCATCAGACCCACCCTCCCTGACAGAAGCAGAGCCTGAGGATGATGGGGGATCGTCGTCAATCTCCCGGAAGGAAGTCACTGAGGTAGTTAAGCAGCTCCACAGTGGCAAAGCTCCGGGGGTTGATGAGATTCGTCCAGAAATGCTGAAGGCTCTGGGTGTTGAGGGGCTGTCTTGGTTGATACGCCTTTTCAACATTGCGTGGAAGTCTGGGGCAGTGCCGAGGGAGTGGCAGACCGGGGTGGTGGTCCCACTGTTTAAAAAGGGGGATCAGAGGGTGTGTGCCAATTACAGAGGTATCACATTACTCAGCCTCCCTGGGAAAGTCTACGCCAAGGTGCTGGAAAGGAGGGTCCGGCCGATAGTCGAACCTCAGATTCAGGAGGAGCAATGTGGATTCCGTCCTGGCCGTGGAACAACTGACCAGATCTTTACTCTTGCAGGAAACCTGGAGAAGGCCTGGGAGTATGCATATCCGGTCTACTGTACATGTGTTTTGTGGATTTGGAGAAGGCATATGACCGGGTCCCCCGGGAGGTCCTGTGGGAGGTGCTGCGGGAGTATGGGATGATGGGGACCTTGTTGAGGGCCATCCAATCTCTGTACAGCCAAAGCGAGAGCTGTGTCCGTGTGCTCGGGTGTAAGTTTCCGGTGGGGCCTTTGCCAGGGCTGCACATTGTCACCTATCCTGTTTGGGGAGGACTGAGAAGGAGATCAGCCGGAGAATCGGAGCGGCAGGGGCGGTATTGCAGTCGCTATACCGCACTGTTGTGACGAAAAGAGAGTTGAGCCAGAGGGCAAAGCTATCTGTCTACCGAGCAATCTTCGTTCCTACTCTCACCTATGGTCATGAAGTGTGGGTCATGACCGAAAGAATAAGGTCGCGAATACAAGCGGCCGAAATGAGTTTTCTTCGACGGGTGGCTGGCATCTCCCTTAGAGATAGGGTGAGAAGTTCAGTCACACGAGAGAGACTCGGAGTAGAACCGCTGCTCCTTCGCCTGGAAAGGAGGGAGGGAGGTCCTCTACACACGTCCCACTGGGAGGAGACCCCGGGGCAGACCAAGGCGCAGTTGGAGGAAATACATCGACTCACTGGCCTTGGAACGTCTCAGAATCCCCCAGGAGGAAGTCACTAATGTTGCTCTGGAGAGGGAAGTCTGGAGCACTCGGGTGGAGCTGTTGCCCCCGCGACTATCTATCTATCTATCTATCTATCTATCTATCTATCTATCTATCTATCTATCTATCTATCTATCTATCTACCTACCAGTCCAATGATCCAGAATACTCTGTCCCCCCCATGTTGGCAGAGGAAGTGTAGCGCCCAGGATTACATTAGATAATTGACACTGGGTGAAAAAATGGGTTGCAAAATCGTGGGATAAAAATTATGAAAAGAAGAAAAATAATAATAATAATAAACTGACGCTATTCTAGATTGGAAGTTCAGGAATGATCTAGCAGCTGTAATACAAAACAATACAGTACATTAGAATGATCTAGCAGCTGTAATACAAAACAATACAGTACATTAGAATGGAAAACAAGAGAGTTTTACGTAACATTATTTCCAGACTCACGCTTTGTCTCCAGCAGCACATCGGCAGAGTTCTTTCCTCCCAGTGAGTTCCTTGTCTGACAGAAGTAGCGTCCAGTGTGGAAGGACTGCAGAGAGGTCAGAAGCAGAACCTGCTCTGAGCCTACCCGGACCAGGGAGCTGGAACCAGCAGGTCCAGTCCTCCTGTACCAGGTGTAGGAGTGTACTGGTGGGTTAGCATCACTGTTGCAGCTCAACGTCACACTGCTGCCTTCTGCCAGACTGTCTGATGGACTGACCTCCACCGACACATTCACTGGTTCATCTGTAGATTCACATCAAAAAGACAACATGACATTTAATCATAAACGAGATGGTACTTCAAATGATACAGTATGCTCCCGTTAGACGGTGCGTGATGCATTCTTTTTTTTTGTTGTGTTATTTAACTTACACAGAGGACACACACACGCGTGCACGCGCACACGCACACGCACACTTATAATATTTTCTACTTTCCCCATGTGCTTCCCAACTTCACAGCCAGGTGTAAATGATGGATGCTTACTAGATTTAAGGTCACATGGCAACACAGTTTTCTAGTTTTCTAGATAAAGGGGGTGTTTCAACTTACCCGCTGGCTCATCTTACTCCGTTCTCCCCTACTGATTAAAACTCACTTGTACTCCGTGGCATTTGAACATACTGATTAAAACTCACTTGTACTCCAAAATTACATTTAATCATAAACGAGATGGTACTTCAAATTATACAGTATGCTCCCGTTAGGCGGTGCATGATGGATTAAATTGCAAACATTTTTTGTTATTTAACTTACACACAGAGGACACACACACACACACACACACAAACACACACACACGCACACGCACCCACACAACACACACACACACACACACACACACACACACACACACACACACACACAGACACAGACACACACACACACACACACACACACACACACACACACACACACACACACACACACACACACACACACACACACACACACACACCATCAATATAATTCGATTTTAATTAAATGAAGAACTCACATTGAACATCAACAGTGAGTGGAGGTGAATGGACTGTTGCGATGCTGTTCTGAGCCTCACAGTGGTATGTTCCACTGTGACTGGGCTGGACGTTAGAGATGGTCATTGTGTTCTTCTGGGCCACTGCAGTGTTGTCTTTGAAAAGGATGTAGCTCTGGATTGGTGGATGTGATCCACTGGCGCTGCAGGTCAAAGTGACTGAGCTTCCTTTGACAACATCTTGTGGATTTACTGATAGCATTACATTCTTGGGACCATCTGTTGGAGAAAGATGTATGTCTCTTTAACAGTTTATCACTATCATGTGTTGTTCACCTGCTTCCTAGGGAGGCAGTCAGACATGCTGGTGACAGCACAGCCTGGCCCAGCCAGCATGCTTTCTGGTCTAGAGGGGCGGGTAGCCTGGCACCAGCCAGCATGCTTTCTGGTCTAGAGGGGTGGGTAGCCTGACCCAGCCAGCGTTCTTTCTGGTCTAGAGGGGCGGGTAGCCTGGCCCAGCCAGCATGCTTTCTGGTCTAGAGGGGCGGGTAGCCTGGCCCAGCCAGCGTGCTTTCTGGTCTAGAGGGGTGGGTACTCTAATAGAAGAGTTGCGATATTGAGGGGGCAGAAACCGAGCGCTCGAGCGCTGTTCATGCAGCCTGAACTGAGACAAGCTGGAGTTTGAAATACATTGTTTTCAACGAGGGCGGCGCAAATATCAGCAATTTTAGGCATGTGTGCAACATGACAACTGTTTTAAAGTACTATACCGTAACAAATGTACGTTAAGACGAAGGTTCAACTCATTCGGCCCTGCTCCCCCCCCCCCCCCTAATTGTATGAAAACGTGTTAATTTGTCCCTGTAGGTTGTTTATTTCAATAGTTAGGCGTAGCCGTAGGGTAAAATGTTGTTTTTAAGGGGCACTAGCCCCTGCTATAAACAGCTTTTGTTCCCGCCCGTCTCAAGATTTTCCATTGACGATGAACGGAGAAATGACGAATTCTGCTGAATATGACGTAAATTAAACATCAAAACATTAAACGCCGTTTACATTGAAGGGCAAACTTACGTCATGTAAAACAGAAAACCGGCTAACCAATCACATGTTGGTGGGAGCACTTGGCCAATAAGAGACCACCTTATGTTCCTTATGTAGCAATATGTCAACTGTCCGCTAACATAAATTGATGTAAGATGACAAGAGCGCCCCTCACTTTGCACAGGTGTGATTTCTTCGGAGTAAAACAGTGTTGCTAGGGTCTAACAGGTGGTTGCTATGGCCTAATAGGCGGTTGCTAGGGCCTAATAGGTGGTTGCTAGGGCCTTTAGGCGGTTGCTAGGGTCTAATAAGTGGTTGCTAGGGCCTAATAGGTGGTTGCTAGGGCCTAATAGGTGGTTGCTATGGCCTAATATGTGGTTGCTAGGTTCTAATAGGTGGTTGCTAGGGCCGTTAGACGGTTGCTAGGGCCTAATAGGTGGTTGCTAGGGCCTTTAGGCGGTTGCTAGGGCCTAATAGGTGGTTGCTAGGGTTGTTATTCAGAACCTTATATTTGTAATATTGTTAATACAATATTGCAAACTCTTAAATGAGTATGTACATGCAAATTAAAGGTCATTCAGTATAATTTGAGTAGCAAAGAAAATATGAATAGTGATTCCCATTGACTCAATTTACCCCCGGACATTGGTTCATTTTACCCCCAGCCTCCATTTTAGAAAACAATGACTAGAATAAGTTACTTCAGACAATTTATTTGCTAAATGATTCACATGGTTCTATCCATTGGTAAATCATCAACGTGTATGATATTACATTTTTGACCTAGGTACATTTTACATGATGTGTCGAAAATTTACTTTGACCGACAAAAACCTGTTTTTTGTGTAAAAGAATGTTTTCTACTTTCCCCATGTGCTTCCCAACTTCACAGCCAGGTGTAAATGATGGATGCTTACTAGATTTAAGGTCACATGGCAACACAGATTTCTAGTTTTCTAGATAAAGGGGGTGGTTCAACTTACCCGCTGGCTCATCTTACTCCGTTCTCCCCTACTGATTAAAACTCACTTGTACTCCAAAATTACATTTAATCATAAACGAGATGGTACTTCAAATTATACAGTATGCTCCCGTTAGGCGGTGCATGATGGATTAAATTGCAATTTTTTTTTGTTATTTAACTTACACACAGAGGACACACACACACACGCACGCACGCACGCACGCACGCACGCACGCACGCACGCACGCACGCACGCACGCACGCACGCACACACACACACACACACACACACACACACACACACACACACACACACACACACACACACACACACACACACACACACACACACACCATCAATATAATTCGATTTTAATTAAATGAAGAACTCACATTGAACATCAACAGTGAGTGGAGGTGAATGGACTGTTGCGATGCTGTTCTGAGCCTCACAGTGGTATGTTCCACTGTGACTGGGCTGGACGTTAGAGATGGTCATTGTGTTATTCTGGGCCACTGCAGTGTTGTCTTTGAAAAGGATGTAGCTCTGGATTGGTAGATGTGATCCACTGGCGCTGCAGGTCAAAGTGATTGAGCTTCCTTTGACAACATCTTGTGGATTTACTGATAGCATTACATTCTTGGGACCATCTGTTGGAGAAAGATGTATGTCTCTTTAACAGTTCATCACTATCATGTGTTGTTCACCTGCTTCCTAGGGAGGCAGTCAGACGTGCTGGTGACAGCACAGCCTGGCCCAGCCAGCGTGATTTCTGGTCTAGAGGGGCGGGTAGCCTGGCACCAGCCAGCATGCTTTCTGGTCTAGAGGGGCGGGTAGCCTGGCACCAGCCAGCGTGCTTTCTGGTCTAGAGGGGCGGGTAGCCTGGCACCAGCCAGCATGCTTTCTGGTCTAGAGGGGCGGGTAGCCTGGCACCAGCCAGCATGCTTTCTGGTCTAGAGGGGTTGGTAGCCTGGCACCAGCCAGTGTGCTTTCTGGTCTAGAGGGGCGGGTAGCCTGGCACCAGCCAGCGTGCTTTCTGGTCTAGAGGGGCGGGTAGCCTGGCCCAGCCAGCGTGCCAGCGTGCCTGGCCCACAGCCATCTAATAGAAGAGTTGCGATATTGAGGGGGCAGAAACCGAGCGCTGTTCATGCAGCCTGAACTGAGACAAGCTGGAGTTTGAAATACATTGTTTTCAACAAGGGTGGCGCAAATATCAGCAATTTTAGGCCATGACAACTGTTTTAAAGTATCGTACAGTAACAAATGTACGTTAAGACGAAAGTTAAAATATTTCGGCCCTGCCCCCCCCCCCCCCCCCCACCCCCCTAATTGTATGAAAACATGTGTTAATTTGTCCCTGTTGCGTAGCCGTAGGGTAAAATGTTGTTTTTAAGGGGCGCTAGCCTCTGCTATAAACAGCTTTTGTCCCCGCCCGTCTCAAGATTTTCCATTGACGATGAACGGATAAATGACAAATTCTGCTGAATATGACGTAAATTAAACATCAAAACATTAAACGCTGTTTACATTGAAGGGAAAACTTACGTCATGTAAACCAGCAAACCGGCTAACCAATCACATGTTGGTGGGAGCACTTGGCCAATAAGGGACCACCTTATGTACCTTATGTAGCAATATGTCAACTGTCCGCTAACATAAATTGATGTAAGATGACAAGAGCGCCCCTCACTTCACACAGGTGTGATTTGTTTTTGGGGTAAAACAGTGTAGCTAGGGTCTAATACGTGGTTGCTATGGCCTAATAGGCGGTTGCTAGGGCCTAATAGGTGGTTGCTAGGGCCTAATAGGTGGTTGCTAGGGCCTTTAGGCGGTTGCTAGGGCCTAATAGGTGGTTGCTAGGGCCTAATAGGTGGTTGCTAGGTCCTAATAGGTGGTTGCTAGGGCCTAATAGGTGGTTGCTAGGATACAACATGTGGTTGCTAGGGCCTACTAGGTGGTTGCTATGGATGGATGATCCTGAACTTTCTTAACTTCAATGATAGTAAAACAGAGCTCATGGTGTTCAGACCAGCATTAATGACAGTAAAACAGAGCTCATGGTGTTCAGACCAGCATTAATGAAAGTAAAACAGAGCTCATTGTGTTCAGACCAGCATTAATGAAAGTAAAACAGAGCTCATTGTGTTCAGACCAGCATTAATGATAGTAAAACAGAGCTCATGGTGTTCAGACCAGCATTAATGACAGTAAAACAGAGCTCATTGTGTTCAGACCAGCATTAATGAAAGTAAAACAGAGCTCATGGTGTTCAGACCAGCATTAATGAAAGTAAAACAGAGCTCATGGTGTTCAGACCAGCATTAATGAAAGTAAAACAGAGCTCATTGTGTTCAGACCAGCATTAATGAAAGTAAAACAGAGCTCATTGTGTTCAGACCAGCATTAATGATAGTAAAACAGAGCTCATGGTGTTCAGACCAGCATTAATGATAGTAAAACAGAGCTCATTGTGTTCAGACCAGCATTAATGAAAGTAAAACAGAGCTCATGGTGTTCAGACCAGCATTAATGACAGTAAAACAGAGCTCATGGTGTTCAGACCAGCATTAATGACAGTAAAACAGAGCTCATTGTGTTCAGACCAGCATTAATGAAAGTAAAACAGAGCTCATGGTGTTCAGACCAGCATTAATGAAAGTAAAACAGAGCTCATGGTGTTCAGACCAGCATTAATGCAAGTAAAACAGAGCTCATTGTGTTCAGACCAGCATTAATGAAAGTAAAACAGAGCTCATGGTGTTCAGACCAGCATTAATGAAAGTAAAACAGAGCTCATGGTGTTCAGACCAGCATTAATGAAAGTAAAACAGAGCTCATGGTGTTCAGACCAGCATTAATGAAAGTAAAACAGAGCTCATGGTGTTCAGACCAGCATTAATGAAAGTAAAACAGAGCTCATGGTGTTCAGACCAGCATTAATGAAAGTAAAACAGAGCTCATGGTGTTCAGACCAGCATTAATGAAAGTAAAACAGAGCTCATGGTGTTCAGACCCAGCACTGCCTGTGACACCTCCTCTCTGGATTTGGACCCCCTGCAACCGTTTTTAAAACCGGTGGTCACAAACCTTGGTGTTAAATTGGACAGTGATTTTAAGTGAGACAAACAGATCAATTATGTGGTTAAATCCAGTTTTTATCAGCTGAGGCTTTTAGCAAAAGTCAAGTCTGCTGTAACATTTAATGATTTTGAACGTCTTATACATGCTTTTATCTCAACCCGACTTGACTACTGTAATGCACTTTATGTTGGTGTTACCCAAGCCTGTCTGTCACGACTACAGTTAGTCCAAAAAGCGGCCGCTCGCCTCCCAACAGGGCCACGGAAGTATGACCACATCTCCAAGATCCTCGCCTCCCTACACTGCGTTACAGGATCCTCCCTACACTGGCTCCCTGTGCGTTACAGGATCCAGTTTAAGATTTGAATGTTGTCTGTAAATGGGTTGGCACCAGTCCATATATCGGAACTTGTAGCTCCCAAAGTATGGACAAGGGCCCTGAGGTCGACTGACCAGTCACTTCTCAAGATCCCTAAATCAAAGCTGAAATCCCGCCCGGGGGGATAGGTCATTTTCCGTTGTAGCGTCTACACTGTGGAATGAACTTCCACCTCATGTTAGAGCTTCTCAAACCTTGTCTGTGTTTAAATCACGTCTGAAAACTCACTTGTACTCCTTGGCATTTGAATATACTGATTAAAACTCACTTGTACTCCTTGGTATTTGAACATACTGTTTAAAACTCACTTGTACTCCGTGGCATTTGAACATACTGATTAAAACTCACTTGTACTCCTTGGCATTTGAACATACTGATTAAAACTCACTTGTACTCCTTGGCATTTGAACATACTGATTAAAACTCACTTGTACTCCTTGGCATTTGAACATACTGATTAAAACTCACTTGTACTCCTTGGCATTTGAACATACTGATACACACTTTGCACCGATAAGCTCACATGTTGGTGTGATTTTTTTCCACCCTAAAACATGATCATCAGGAATTATTAAGGGACCAAGAAGTCACACTTATTGTCTCCACCAGGCCGAAGGCATGGGGAGAGAGTATGTTTTGCAATCCGTCCGTGTGTGCGTGTGCCGTCCGTCCTTCCTTCCGTCCGTCCGTTACCAGCTAATCTCCTGAACTGTTGGCCCGATCCATGCACACACACTCCCCGGATGCCAACGATGAACCTCTGCCCCAAATATTCCTCAACGACCTGTTATAGCGCCACCATCAGGCCGATTTAGGCAAAACACATTTATGTAGATTACTCGTACACATTTTATCCATACATCACACAATTCGGTATACACTATCTCCATAGTCATGTGATCAACACGGATCTGCACCATTTCCCATCTTCCATCCTGATTGGCTTCCAAAGCTCACATGATTGGTCCGTTTCGAACAAAATGCCACAAATCACAAACGCAGTATGCAATTTCCGTGAAATTACGCACATTTCCACTAGGCCGAGGACGACATGCCGCTATTCTTTTTCCAAATCAGCCTCATGGTGGCGCTATAACAGGCCAATTCCTGTTTTTAGCTATAACTGCATCGACAACTTATGTATGCGCACTAGAGACTGACATTTTGTCGGGACTCCCGCGGGACACGGGATTCCCGCGGGATTCCCGTGGGATGGGATTCATATTTTTAATTATCCCGTGATCGGGACAGGACGGGAATGAAAGTTAACGGGAGAGGAGCGTGAATGACGTTGGTCACGCTGCCAAGTTCCAACCAAAAGAACAGCAGCACCCATTTTTGTTGTAGTCATCTTTCTGTGAGCCAACACTCTTTTGACTTGCTGACACAGGTCAAAAGAACTACATCGTTACCCATAATCCAGCAGTGCTAGTGCTGCCTTCCACAACACAAAAAACTCCTCCATGCAATCCAGTCGGGCTGGACGTCTTTTACAGTTTTATATGAAGACATCGCAATGCGGCCGTGTATGATTCTGCAATCTGCATCGCGCCGGTGCCGTGATTTAATCGATTATTTATAGCCAGATCATCCTGATGCATTTGTTTCCCCTGGCAGTGGCAACGTTGCAACTTTCAATTGTGATGCTACGTTAGCTACATGCTAACGCTGTTACTGTTAACTAGCTCCCTGAACAGCTGTCTGAGCGAATGTTCAATACATCGTCTCCCTTCTTTCTCCCAACCGAGTCCCATACACCAGTGGTTCCCAAACATGTTCGTGTCAAGGACCCCTAAATCGACATTTATTAGCCCGCGGACCCCCATTTGAAAAGATGCCAGGGGCGGGGACCCCCATAAGAGAAGATTTTTATTACGGTTCTAGCTGTGATTCTCCATTTTAATTTCAAGGACCCCCAGTTTGACATGCATTAGTCTACGGACCCCCATTTAATGGCATTTGTATTGCTGGATTGGATTGCTGGATGGATCCCCCATTTGTACACTCCCATAACATAATTTGTTAGACCCATAAGGGTCCATTTGGTTCCAAACTATTATTTAGCTGGGGACCCCCTGGAACTCTCTCAAGGACCCCTGGGAACCACTGCCATACACATAGACTTGTACACTGAATAAATATTCATATAGAGTTAAATTAACACTGAGGGTTTGTTTTATCTTAATTGACAAAGCACTTGTTAACTGTTAAGCTTTAAGTTCTGTTCAGGGAAAAACAGTGTCATAGGACTTAAATTAAGTGTCGGAACTGTATTTGGTAGTCAAAGTTAAATCCAACACTTTATTTTAATTGTATTGGTAGGATATCTGTCTTGAGAAGCCAGAAGTGATAGATAGATAGGCCTAGATGGATAGATGGATAGATGGATCGATCAATCAATTGCCTAATGACTAAAAAAAAAAAAAAAAACAGGAGCGGGATGGGAGCGGGAGTAATTTCGAGTGGGAGCGGGATGGGATCAGGAGGCATTCTACAGGAGTGGCACAGGATGGGATTTTTTTTAAAACTCTGGCCCAGGATTGGGACAGGACAGGATTTTTTCTGTGGGAGTGGGACAGGACAGGAGTGAAAATCCACTCCCGTGTCAGTCTCTAATGCGCACTCCCTAGAGGCCATGGGAAAACATTGTCTCTGCATCCCTCCACATCTGCCGGTTATAGCGCCACCATGAGGCCGATTTCTGCAAAACACATTGCTTATGTTAGTCGCACAGATTTCATCCAAATCTCACGCAAATCGGTACACATGATCTCTGTAGTCATGTGATCAAGACAAGTCTGTTGGATTTCTCAGATTCTACACTGATTGGCTAACATTGCCTTCCAAAGTTTGCAGGAGTAGCCCGTTTTGTTCAAAATGATGCACATGTCCTGCTCATCCAGAATTCTATCCTCAGAGATGCTATGAGTGATCTGGCTCTGCATTTCCTCAACAAAATGAAGAAAATTGTTGCAAAAAACAAACAAACAAAAAAAGAATGTTTATATTACTCCTAAACATTTTGCCAAACATCTCACACAGTCCTATCCTCCTGGTGGAGACCTGTGCCCAGAAGGGCACTTTTTCTAGTTCCAAGGACCAATAAGTCACGAAGTCACTTTGGTCACTTATTGTTTTTGTGGGGTTTTTTTCTTCTTCTTCTTCTCCTTCTTCTTCCGCCAAAAATAGCAGTTCTGACTGAACCGTGCAGTCGGTTTTTGCGAAACGCGGTAATCTGGTAGAGGGCCATGCCAAACGGTGACTATGCGAAGCCCATGACGATTGGCCAAATGGTGGCGCTATAGCGCTCAATTGAAAATGCTAACTTTGAACGTACATAGCTCATGAACCGTTGGCAATGACACTTTGATACACATATGTGTCTCCTCACGCCGAACAACTTTCGTGTTCTGACTTTTGACCTCTGAACTTTAGATCACCCGCCATTTTTAATTATATGAAATACAGTTAAAATGTATCTCCTCCCAGGATCTTTGATCAAAATGCACAAAAACGTCTACACGTGAACTTTGGACCTATACGGACAAGAAATCGTAGTACATTTTTAAGTTTTTGTGAGCCAATGAAAATTGCTGGTTTGTGAAAAATCTTCTTTTGTCCCTAATACATACATGCAGCGTCATATGCGTTTGCAACTGTACAGTATGGTAGAGGGTCATGCCAAGTAGCACTGAAAGCAGTCTTACTCCAATTGGTCAAAGGGGGGCGCTATGGCAATTTTTTGAAAATGAAACCTTTGAACAAGCATAACTCATGCCTCCTTTGTCCAAAAGTCATGGCACTTGTTTCCACTTGTTCCTTGACTCATGCGGAACACATGTGTCACTTTGATCAGTAAGCTCCGCCCTCAGATCTTCTGCCACTTTGAGCAGTTTAAAAAACGCTTATACCTGATTTTCTGCCTGTTTTTTTGAGCAATTTGCATGAAATGTTCATTGTCTCTGTGTAGCTCAGTCAGTAGAGCTCTTGCCTTCGGACCACAAGGTTGTGTGTTCTAATCCGGGTACTGTCAACTCAGCTCGTCAGTCTTATTTGTGCATATTGTTCTTATTGCATATTGTCTTCTTTCTTGGTCCCGCCTTATCGCTGCTTGCAGCTATATTTATTATTATTATTATTATTATTATTATTATTATTATTATTATTATTATTATTATTATTATTATTATTATTATTATTATTATTAGAGTCAGTAATAATAATAAGGAACATGAATCAGTAATATGGAGAATAAGGGAGTAATTCAAAAGTAATGAATCAAATCATTGTGATGAACATTCAGTGGTCAACGTTACCGGCTGGAACACATCTGGGGATCTCACAGTAGTCATAGCGTTTCTGTGGGTCAGTGGTCCAACACCATGGCTTCATGAAACCGACTGGATTACGGCAGTAGTTGTTGTTCTCCAGACCTCTGATAAACATATGGAGGTAGACGGTATAGGTAGGAAGTACAGACAGACAGACAGACAGACAGACAGACAGACAGACAGACAGACAGACAGACAGACAGACAGACAGACAGCTCAATAGACAGACAGACAGACAGACAGACAGACAGACAGACAGACAGACAGACAGACAGACAGACAGACAGACAGACAGACAGTAGATGTTTACTGGGTGTTCTTACGCGTGTGGATAGTCCTCGGGCGTGAGGCCGTGTCCGTGAGGTGTCTGGACCGACCAGCTCTGACAGGTTTTCCCAGAGGTCGTCGTGGCAACCGTCCCTCGGTAGTTCTGACCCCTACAGGTGAAGCAGGGCAGCTCTGATGGAGAGGACAGGAAGTAGATAGATGAGAGGACAGGAAGTAGATAGATGGAGAGGACAGGATGTAGATAGATGGAGAGGACAGAGGAGAGGGTTTAGTTAAGAACTGTGCGTGCGTGCGTGCGTGCGTGCGTGCGTGCGTTGTGATGAACATTCAGTGGTCAAGGTTTACCTGGCTGTCGAGCACCAACACATTGTGGGATCTCACAGACCTCATAGAGTTCCTGTGGGTCAGTGGTGAGACACCATGGCTTCATGAAGACACCGCCTGGACTACGGCAGTAGTTGTTGTTCTCCAGACCGCTGATAAACACATGGAGGTAGACAGTAGGTAGGAAGTACACACACACACACACACACACACACACACACACACACACACACACACACAAGCACGCACGCGCACACACTCAACATGCTGAACATGCTTTCTGACTTCAATCTCCAATGTGCATGTGGTGTGTGTGTGGCACCAGTGCTGGGCAATATTACTTAGGAGAGTAATATCTTTACTTTTTACTCCTTAGAAAAAGTAATAATATTACATTACTTATTACTTGGAATCAAGAGTAATACTTTTACATATTACTTTATATTACTTTTCAACCGGGCCCCTTCCATCCGCAATCTGTTTAGCAGCACACACAATCACACATGGCTGCAGCATCTCAAAACGGACAGTAGCCTATATATTGTATTAATAACAAACAATAAAATAAAGCAACAGTCTCTGACCTTTTTGAGGCAGCCTCTCAAGACAGACTGTTGACTCTCGTCCAATTTCAAGGACAAAGAGGGCGCGGCTATTCCTTTATTTGCCGATGGGTTCTCAGATTGGAGGCAGCCTAACATTAGACCTCAAAGTTTATTTTTCCAATGCCAGAGCGGTTGCGCAAAGACCCACCCGGCAGCACTGTTTAATGCAATTTATTTTTGTTGACAAAGTTGTAAATGTCAACAGTATGTAGGCCTATATCCATAACATAAGCAAGCAATCAGATTGTGAAAATATAATAATAACAATAATATTAATAAAATGATTGAAAGACAGAACTAGTGTATTGTCTGCTAGCGTGATGCTTGCTTATTTTATGGATATACATACTGTTGACTTTGACAACGTTGTCATGAGTAATTCAACAAAGAAAAACGTATATTAAACACACACAAATACATTGCATTAAACAGTGCTGTAGCCTGATGGATCTAAATGAGGCCGAGTCAACTGTTCATGACTCAGGGACGGGTTAACCAATCGTCTACAACAATATACACCCAGCGACGAGCCAATTCTTCAGATAGTCTCCATTTAATGTCCTGGCGGATCAAATCCAGTCTGTTTTGCCTGCCTGGGGGGAGCTCTGTGTTTCTCGTGCGTCTTTAAACAGATGCTTCAACACGTTTAGACAAAGTGTTTTTTTTGCACACGCAAAGTTTACAACGGACATTAATATACTTGGCATCTTTGACAGACAAGAATGCAAAATAATACCGATACATTTCTCTGTCATGGTCTCTGTCTGTCTCTGTTGTGTTGGAAGTGAAGCGAGTCTGAGACCCCAGACGCATACGCTACGTCATAACTGTGCACAGGCTGTGCAGGCCAACGGAAACAGATCTACAAGCTACAACGCATGTCTGTTTTTACCCGTTGATAGCTTGTAGATCTGTTCTGTTTTTGCATGCCATGCAACAACCATCTACTATGAATGCATAACACACTGACGAGGGAAATCAAAAGAATGGAGACGGACACAAACAGCTTAGGTTCACAGCTCCACAGGATGCTGTCCTCACAGCAAGTGAGGCTTGGGTGCCACCCCCAATAGCAGCCCTTTTGTGACATATATTCATATTTTTAATTCATCATTTTAATGCCAAAAGAAAAATCTGCGGTATACACACTATATCTCATTTTGACGGGGCAAGACCATAGTATTGGGACAATCAGTCCTGATGGTGGCGGTAACGTCACCATTATGCCGATTCTGACCAAATAGAGCGAGTGAGCGATGACGACTTCCGGTTTGGATCAAAATATCCGGTAGTATCTTTGCTACTGTGCAACACCATCAGATGTCCGGAATGCTAAGCTATCATCGTATTTTTCATAACTAAGTCAAATTAAGCTCTAATCAAGCCCAAAACATTGCATTTTACGCAGCGATGCATGCGCGATCATGCGCGTGCGTGATCGACCATGCACTTGCGGATTTCGGCCGGTTTTAGGAACATTACATCGGCCGTTAGCCGAATTAGCCAAAAAATGCTCAATTTTGCTACATTAAGGTCCCGATTAGGCTCCCGATTGACAGCCCGTCAATTCCGTCAACGGAAGGTTTGGATGTATTGATTAATTCCGTCAATCCCGTCAACGGGAGTTCAAGGGTTAATTGAACACACCCAAATCACATACACACCCACCGCAGGTGGCACTGATCAGTGTTCAAAACAATAATAGTTTGCCTCTGTACATAATAGAAGTTACAATTTTAAGAGCATATCTTAACACCCCCACTTGCTCTTAGATTGTCACCTTACTACTTTTATTTTTTTTTATAGTTTTCACTTTCCAAACATAAAGTCAGCAAACGTAATCAACTTAAATGTTGTAGCAGGTTTAGTCATAACATCTGCTACATTTACATTAGATGGACAATAATGCAACACAACATTACCATCAGACACATGTGATCTAATAAAGTGGTATTTTGTGTCGATGTGCTTACATCATTGTCTGCTTACAGGATTTTTTGCCAAAGCAATTGTTCCCTGGTTGTCCTCATAAACCATGTACCATAATCATATTTGTCAATATCTTTCGAAAGCAATTTCAGATATAGACACTCTTGGATTGTTGCAGCTAGTGCCATATATTCTGCTTCACAAGTGGACAGTGGGCTGATTTTTGGTTTTCCAAGAAACCAGACTGCCATTTTTGGATAGGCCAATACAATAACCAGTAGTACTTCGTCATTATTAGCCGCCCAGTCTGCATCACTGTACGCTTGAATACCCAGTGTTTCACACTTTCTGTAACACAACTCTTTGTCAACTGTACCTTTAAGATACCTCAGAACATGTTTGACTGTAATCCATTGCTCATCAGTTGGCTCTGCAAAGTATTGTGACAGTTTGCTTACAATATAACACAAATCAGGTCTTGTACAAACGGTCAAATAAATGAGGCTACCGACTGCCTCTCTGTATAATGTGTCATCAGTCATCATGTCAGTATTATCCGTATAGTTTAGTTTTTGTTGGTGTTGACCTGGGCTTGCAATCTTGCATGTCAAACCTTTCTATGATTTGTTCCACATACTTGGCTTGAGACATTTTCACACAGTCATCAATCTGGTTAAAATCAATGCCTAGAAAATGTCTAAGTCTGCCCAAATCCTTCATTTTTAACCTTGATGCAAGCTTGTTGATGCAAGAGCATTTTCATCACTTGCAGCAATGATCAAGTCATCAACCCATATTACCGTTAACACCTTTTCATTTTCTGTTTCTCTGGTGTAAACACAATGATCGGCTTGATTTTGTACAAAATTAATTTGGGTCAGGTATTCATGTAGAACCTTGTTCCAATTTCTGCCAGATTGTTTTAGCCCATACAATGATCATTCTTGTTTACAAACAATTTTTTCAGTTGTTCCATATAGATCTCACAGTCTATAGGTGCATTCAAGTAGGCAGTTTTAAATGAAGTTGGAACAACGCAGGTTCAGGAGGGGAGACCACACCAAAAACAATCTCCCTCCGTCACGTCACCACCACCACCAATCCGATTAACGCCAACTCCTAATCGCACCTGCTTGATTCTCCTGATAACAACTCCTCCCTTATCTCCACCTCTCTAGTTAATCAAGCACGGTATTTAAACCCAGCCGGGCGTTCCAGCATTCATGCAGTTTTTTTAACCCTACCCTCCACCCATGTCTGGCCGATCTCTCGGTCCTAGACCCATCAACCATCATCTACACCCTCAGATACAGCAAGAACGAACCAATTCGGCCGCTCCGCCCCCATCCGCATCTTCAGACTCAACTCACCCCTCAGCCCATACGAGCCACTAGTCCTCCACCTCTCCACCCGCCAGGCCCAAAACGCAGCCCCATCCGACCCGCTATTCACCACGGAAACCGGTTCGGTCGTCACCCGAGCCTGGTTCCATCGCCACCTCCGCCTCATCCTCACCCAGGCCGGCTATGCCGCCGACCACTTCTCGGGCCATTCATTCCGCATAGGCGCCGCCACCACCGCCTCCCGAAAAGGCGCTCCCGGGTCCATGATCCAGGTCCTCGGAAGATGGACGTCCCAGGCGTACAACACCTACGTCCGTTCCGACCCCCACGACCTCCTCCGAGCCCACCGCGCTCTGGCCACATAGCCCCCAGCACCATCTTTTGGGGCCTCGGTCGCTTCCGATCCAAGAGAAATCATGGGCCCCATAGCCAAAACCTTCAGGGCCCCCACCTCGCCCCTGTTGCCCCCCCTCCCTCTCCTCATCATCCGTCCACCCATCCCCTCCCTCCTCTCTCTCGTCCTCCCCCCGCGGCACCAGCCCGCGCCCCGCCTCGCTCGGATCCCCAGCCTCGTCCTGATCCCCCGCCTCGCCCCAGTCCCCCTACTGTCGATCCGCACCTGGCCCCCCCTCCCATCCGGCCCCCCGCACACCGACCCCGGGCCCCCCGCCGAGACACGCTCGGCCCCCCAGCCCGACAAGCCCCCCACGGCCCCAACAGCCCAACAGACCCCCCCCCCCCCCCCCCCCGCCGCCGCCCCAACAACTAACCCTCTTCCTTCCCCAGCACACCCTACACATGTATAACCGGTCACAATGTTCACCATGCCATGTCACCAACAAACACATGCCACCTGCATTTACCTGTCTTTTGCAATAAACTGTTCCAACGAGACTCTTGGTTGATGGTGTGATCTCTACTAGTGAACATCCATTTGGTGCAGAATCAGGTTTTCCTGTGCTGCTTTCTGCATCAACACTCTGACACTGGTCAAATTAGAGAAAATGTCTCCTCATAGTCAACTCCCATCTTTTGACTGTATCCCTTAGCCACATATCTGGCCTTGTATTTTTCAGACCCATCAATGTTCTGCTTAATTGCATAGACCCATCTACCCCCCCACTGCTTTCTTACCCTCAGGTAAATTGGTTAAGGTAAATGTGTTATTCTCTTTAAGCGATTGCATTTCCTCATCCATCGCATGGACCCACTCTTTTGACTTTTCTGAGCTCAAGGCTCCTTTTAAAGTTACAGGTATGTTACATGTCACTCTATAACAGTAATCTATGTTACTCTGGACCTGGTCACTTTCTTCATCAGATGTATACTGAGAGACATAGTAACGTAGGTAACTTGACCTTCTTCTCATTCTACCAGATGGATATTTCTTTGGCTCAGGTTTAACTTCAACTGCCAGTGGTTGGATACCCTCTTCAGCCTCAATGGCCGCAGTTACATGCAGGCTGATCATTCCGAATAAATACTTCCGAATAAAATACTTCGGAAGTAATTTTTTTTGCTGCAAGTTTACATGGGAAATGGTCATTCCGAATGATTGTTTACAATGTAAACATTACATGGATATGTGATCTTTTCCCCCACCCACTGCGGCTCCCCTTCTCCGCTGGGAAGGTGATCATCTCGTTTGTATTTGTACTTTATTATCTACAGCACGGCCAGGGCACGCAACACACTGATTATTATTGTATCAAGGGTCGAGAGAGAGATCGAGAGAGAGAGAGAGAGAGAGAGAGAGAGAGAGACTGTTGAACACACACACACACACACACACACACACACGGTTGCAACCACACACACGGAGCAGTAAACAGGGGGGGACATCGCATTTATCAACTTTTCGCTGTGCGCTTCACAAGACTATTGGGTCTATTTGTGATTCGTCTTTACGACGTTTATTTGTGTAAGTAAGCGCTGATCTACAGGCTGACAACGTGTCCCATCTGTGGTCTTGTAAATCGCATAAAGCATATTATGCATAGCATAGGCCTATAAATCTGCACGATACATCATCGCTGCATCATTATGGCATAATATATTCCGGGCAAAGTAGGCTACCAGAGAATAAATTGGATGTTTAATACTAGATTGATTGCAGCTGCTCATCAATGCAATTAAACTGCAAAGCCGTTATGTTTCATGACGTGTTGGTTGCAACTTGGAATAGGCAAGTTATAGCCTGTAAAAGTACAAAAGGACATTATAGCGATAATAGCGTATTCTTGGGACTGTGTGTGTGTGTGTGTGTGTGTGTGTGTGTGTGAGATTACTGAACAGCGGACTGACGGCATTTCGTCCTCTCTCTCCTCCGTCTTTCTGTGAGTCCCCCGATGCACGGTAGCCTACAGTAGCATTAAGCAATCCAGATACATATAGGCTGGCTATATAACCTATATCAAACATGTTTGAAAATGATCAGTGATCAACTCGGGACGGTTGGATCTTTGAACACTCACAGATCAGGGGGATCATCATAACTGCTGCTGCTCCACGTTTTTTTGGTGGATTTCGGATCTGCAAAATGCACAAAATAACGCGCTCTATGTGCAAACTCCTCGGCGCGCCTTGGATATGAGCGCCTTGGAGTTGGAGCGCCTTGGAAATGAGCATGCTCAGAAAGACCAGAATGAATTTACATCCGAAGCAGTGTATACATGAGTCCAATTTTCTTAGAATCGCATTGAACATCGGAATAATCCGGCCAGTGACATTGGAACGGTTTTTAAATCGCATCGAGCATTTTCATTCAGATTTAAGTTTTTGTAGGTGTTTACATGACAACGTTTAATAGGATTTAACTTCTATTCGGAATTAAAAGGGGTTGAAAGACCTCATGTAAACGTGGCCATTGACTGGAACTGCAACAATTGGACCTGGGCCTTGCCTAGTAGTTCTACTGGCCCTGGATTCCACCATCAGGTCGTCATCATCATCAATAGGTGCACTTTTAGTCTGAGTCTGTTGCTCTACACCAGTTTTAGAAACAAACTCGACTAATCTGTTCCTTTGCACTTTTCTGCTGTCAGGAAAATAGAGAATGTATTCTGAACTGGTTTTGTCATACCCAATAAACACACATTTTTCACACCAAGTTTTCTTTTGTCCTGAATATAAGCAAAAGACAAACTTTTGCATTCTGGACAGGTTGGGCTGTCTCCCTGTCAGTTCTTGTACTGGAGTCTGCTTTGTGCATTTGTTAAAACACCTGTTCCTGATAACAGCCGCTGTCTGTACAGCATAAGGCCACAAACCTTTTGGTAGCCCACTCTCAATTAACATGCATCGTGCCATATCAAACAATGTGCGCCAATTTCGCTCAGCTGTTCCATTTTGATGTGGAGAATACGGTGCTGAGGTCTCGTGTTTGATGCAATTCTTAACCATTAAAGATTTGAACACCTTTGAAGTGTATTCAGTACCATTATCTGATCTTAGACGTTTAATTTTCCCGGGCTGTGTCTTGCACTGTGTCACTCTTATTCTTGATAAAATACACAAACACTGCACTGGAAAAGTCGTCAGTAAATGACAGTGCATACTTGTACCCCTCTCTGGACTCTGGGTGTATAGGGCCTGCCAAATCAGTGTGCACCAGCTCTAATGGTACATAATAGAAGTTACAATTTTAAGAGCATATCTTAACAGAACGAATGAACCAAAACAAATGAAGCTCATTTGTAAGTGAAAGTAAGGAGTAACGAAGCGTGTTTTGGCGGAGTAAATAGTTACTATATTACTATTTCTGCAGAGTAATTTGTTATACTACTCGTTACTGGAAAAAAGTAATAATATTACAGTAATATGTAACTAGTAACTCCACAGTGCGCTGGCCTGATAGACTCCACAGTGCGCTGGCCTGATAGACTCCACAGTGCGCTGGCCTGATAGACTCCAGAATCTCAATCTCACCTGCTGTGCTCAATCTGGCTAATTACTCAAGCCAGGAAGCCTGCATGAACGAAGCCTCTAGTCTAGTCCTAGTCATGAACGAAGCCTCTAGTCTAGTCCTAGTCATGAACGAAGCCTCTAGTCTAGTCCTAGTCATGCACGAAGCCTCTAGTCTAGTCCTAGTCATGAACGAAGCCTCTAGTCTAGTCCTAGTCAAGCTACATAAAATAAGGAAGAAGCACAATGCCACAGCCTTTGAAGAAGAAGAGGACCTCAAAAGTGTGGAAACACTTTGAGCCGTTACCTGAAGATATTACAAAAGTGAGATGCAAGATCTGCGATAAAGTAATGCCATACCACTCGACAACAAGCAACATGTCCTACCACTTGCTAAACGTAAGTTCAACAGTTGACTTCCGTACAAGACTATAGGTCCCTACCCCCTTTCTTATTATTTTAATATTATATTTGTAATGGAATGTCAATCAGGGGTTTTATGATTTTGTTTTCTTTTTAGGTACACCCACAGTCTGCCACTGCCCACACATCGAGTGCAGCCGCAGCACCACAGCAGAAGACGCTGGAGTTTAGGCCACCACTCTCCGAGACAAGAAAAAGGCAAATTACGGCCGCAATTGCTAAATTCGTAGCGCTGGACATGAGACCAGTTAACATTGTTGAAGGAGAAGGTTTCAAGGAGTTAATGCGCATATTGGAGCCAGGATACACATCCCAAAAGAGAGACAATCATGCATGTTGTGAATGAGAAATACACTTCCACAAAGGAAGAGGCCGGTTTCCAAATTAATCAACACATGTGAAGCAGTCAGCTTGACCACAGATCACTGTCCATGGAGGCATACATGACAGTTACCGTGCACTTCATTACGGAGGTGGACTGGCGATTGGAATGCTTTGTGTTAGAAACAAAGAAATTGGACGGCAGTCACACAGCAGAGCTTATTGAAGAAACACTGACAGAGATACTTTCTGGAAAATAGAGGAATGGAAACGCTGCAGGGATCTGTTAGTGGCTCTTAGGCTGAGCTCACACGGTCGCAACACGGATTTTTGTTGTGAGTGTCATGGCCGCCCCCAATGCATTTCCAATGGAGTTCACATGGTCTGTTGTATGGCTTTCAGCTGTGTTTCGACTGCCCCCTCCCCCTCACACAACACAAATGTTGTGTCAAACCATGTGACCTCCATTGGAAATGCATTGGGCACAACACAACATTCATCCAACAAGCATAGAGCACTGCATTAACCGTGTGAGCTCAGCCTTAGATGGGTGCTCTTTGGTGATACAGGTAAGACAATATAGACAAAAGGTATCCTTCCTCCAAGTAGTACTGCTTGTCAGGGTGTAAATTGCAGACTTGAAAAGAAAAGAGTCCAAGGCACTCCGTCTTTAGTGAAGAATTAAATAATTTATTGTATGATGAGCAAGGCAAATAAATAACAGGAGCTACGCGTTTCGACCAAAAGGTCTTCGTCAGGGTCTATCTGCCAGCTTGGCTGATTAGTCACCTTTAAATACAACCAGGTGGTGGGTGTGATCCAATCATGTCATTGCATCGTTATTATTTCATTGGCATATAAATGATATTACATTTTTAGTTACATTATTTCGTTATAAATATGTTGATTACACATCATAAGATGTTCAATAAATTAAAAAAAACAAATTAACAAAACACCCAAAGTGACCAGCACCAAGTGAAAAGTAAAAGACAATTAATGGGAAAACAAAGGGAAAAGTATAAAGTAAATCATTATATTGACACATTTAAATAGTAACCCAAATCACAGAGAAAATAAACAGGACCATCAGAGAAAAGGCAGGACATCAACTTCATAATTTAGGCCAGGAAACATAGTGGCTTTTAGAGTTACTATCCAAAAAGTTTCTCTTTGGAGAAGTTTGTTGAGTCTATCGCCACCTCTGATGTTGTTGAGTCTATCACCACCTCTGATGTTGTTGAGTCTATCACCACCTCTGATGTCGCTTGGGATTGCTTCAATTGCTGTAGCTTTCAGAGAGGAGGGGCTCCCATGCCCTTTTTCATGATAATGGACAGCCATTGGATAGTTGGGATTGTTTGTGCGAATAGCCGTTTTGTGTTCTCCCAGCCTGTCCTTAAATCTACGCTTGGTTCTGCCTACATAGAAACAACCACAGGGACATTCGAGGCGATAAACAATGAAGGATGTGTTGCAATTTGCAAAATGGTTGATTTTGTATACATGATTGGTGAACACATCAATACATGTATTTGTTTTGGGAATGTTGGTACAGTGGGTACAATGACCATGGAAAATTGCCGACAAGGGAGTGCGCTGCGCAGGCCACACTTTACAGCTGTGCATAAACGCTGCGCTCAAGGAGCAAGATGCGGTGACTAAAGCTTCAGCTGCTGCAAGAAGACTGCAAAAAAAGTGCAAAGGCCACGACAGCACTTGCAGAAAAACAGGGAGACAATGCGAACCCTGACGTGGCAGACAATAAACTTGTGCAAGACGTTTTGCTACACGGTGGAACTCCTCCTATATGATGCTCCAGACGTTGCTATGCGGTGGAACTCCTCCTATATGATGCTCCAGACGTTGCTACGCGGTGGAACTCCTCCTATATGATGCTCCAGACGTTGCTATGCGGTGGAACTCCTCCTATATGATGCTCCAGACGTTGCTACGCGGTGGAACTCCTCCTATATGATGCTCCAGACGTTGCTACGCGGTGGAACTCCTCCTATATGATGCTCCAGACGTTGCTACGCGGTGGAACTCCTCCTATATGATGCTCCAGACGTTGCTATGCGGTGGAACTCCTCCTATATGATGCTCCAGGCGTTGCTACGCGGTGGAACTCCTCCTATATGATGCTCCAGACGTTGCTATGCGGTGGAACTCCTCCTATATGATGCTCCAGACGTTGCTACGCGGTGGAACTCCGCCTATATGATGCTCCAGGCGTTGCTACGCGGTGGAACTCCTCCTATATGATGCTCCAGGCGTTGCTACGTGGTGGAGCTCCTCCTATATGATGCTCCAGACGTTGCTACGCGGTGGAACTCCTCCTATATGATGCTCCAGACGTTGCTATGCGGTGGAACTCCTCCTATATGATGCTCCAGACGTTGCTATGCGGTGGAACTCCTCCTATATGATGCTCCAGACGTTGCTACGCGGTGGAACTCCTCCTATATGATGCTCCAGACGTTGCTATGCGGTGGAACTCCTCCTATATGATGCTCCAGACGTTGCTACGCGGTGGAACTCCGCCTATATGATGCTCCAGACGTTGCTATGCGGTGGAACTCCTCCTATATGATGCTCCAGACGTTGCTATGCGGTGGAACTCCGCCTATATGATGCTCCAGGCGTTGCTATGCGGTGGAACTCCTCCTATATGATGCTCCAGGCGTTGCTACGTGGTGGAACTCCTCCTATATGATGCTCCAGACGTTGCTATGCGGTGGAACTCCTCCTATATGATGCTCCAGGCGTTGCTACGTGGTGGAGCTCCTCCTATATGATGCTCCAGACGTTGCTACGCGGTGGAACTCCTCCTATATGATGCTCCAGACGTTGCTATGCGGTGGAACTCCTCCTATATGATGCTCCAGACGTTGCTACGCGGTGGAACTCCGCCTATATGATGCTCCAGACGTTGCTATGCGGTGGAACTCCTCCTATATGATGCTCCAGACGTTGCTATGCGGTGGAACTCCGCCTATATGATGCTCCAGGCGTTGCTATGCGGTGGAACTCCTCCTATATGATGCTCCAGGCGTTGCTACGTGGTGGAACTCCTCCTATATGATGCTCCAGACGTTGCTACGCGGTGGAACTCCTCCTATATGATGCTCCAGGCGTTGCTATGCGGTGGAACTCCTCCTATATG
Organism: Electrona antarctica; assembly: GCF_951216825.1. Lineage (NCBI taxonomy): Eukaryota > Metazoa > Chordata > Actinopteri > Myctophiformes > Myctophidae > Electrona > Electrona antarctica. The sequence goes on from NC_136807.1 coordinate 57,156,191, forward strand.
ATGCTCCAGACGTTGCTATGCGGTGGAACTCCTCCTATATGATGCTCCAGACGTTGCTACGCGGTGGAACTCCTCCTATATGATGCTCCAGACGTTGCTACGCGGTGGAACTCCTCCTATATGATGCTCCAGACGTTGCTACGCGGTGGAACTCCTCCTATATGATGCTCCAGGCGTTGCTACGCGGTGGAACTCCTCCTATATGATGCTCCAGGCGTTGCTACGCGGTGGAACTCCTCCTATATGATGCTCCAGACGTTGCTACGCGGTGGAACTCCGCCTATATGATGCGCCTGATAGAGCAGAGAGCGTCCGTTGTTGAAGTGCTGTCAGATTTAAGTGTCAGTAAAAAGTCAGACCGTGTTGAGCTCACAACAGCCCAGTGGAGAACAGCAGAGGACAGAGTTAGTGTTCTCAAGCCAATGATAACCCTGATCAGAATGCATCGCTGTCCACCACTGTTCAGGATCAGAATGCATCGCTGTCCCCACTGTTCCAGGATCAGAATGCATCGCTGTCCCCACTGTTCCAGGATCAGAATGCATCACTGTCCACCACTGTTCAGGATCAGAATGCATCGCTGTCCCCACTGTTCCAGGATCAGAATGCATCGCTGTCCCCACTGTTCCAGGATCAGAATGCATCGCTGTCCCCACTGTTCCAGGATCAGAATGCATCGCTGTCCCCACTGTTCCAGGATCAGAATGCATCGCTGTCCCCACTGTTCCAGGATCAGAATGCATCGCTGTCCCCACTGTTCCAGGATCAGAATGCATCGCTGTCCTCCACTGTTCCAGGATCAGAACACATCACTGTCCTCCACTGTTCCAGGATCAGAACGCATCACTGTCCTCCACTGTTCCAGGATCAGAACACATCACTGTCCTCCACTGTTCCAGGATCAGAACGCATCACTGTCCTCCACTGTTCCAGGATCAGAATGCATCGCTGTCCTCCACTGTTCAAGGAGAGGAAAGCCATGACAGTGACAGTGACCCCGAGGTGCTGCCGGAGGAGCCTGAGCCCACGACAGCCCCCCCAAAACAGACAGAGAAGGACCTAATGGTGTTGCTGCTGATGGACAGCGATGACGATGAAGAGGACCAGCCAGGCGAAGTGGCCAGTGAGATGAAGGCGTATACACAGGACTACACAAAAAGCAACGTAGGCCCACTGCAATGGTGGCGAAAGAATGAGGAGAGATACCCAAAGCTGTCAAAAGTCGCAAAAATAATCCACAGCATCCCATCCACCTCCACATCGTCATGGCTGTTCTTTTAACACTAGTGCGTCGGAGCGGTCAGGCTGACCGATTTTGAAATTTTGAAGTGGATTTTCTTTGCCCATGAAGTCCTGAGAAAGTTCCCCTTGCATGACTTTTTCTAAATGTTCGATTCAAACCATCTCTGTTTTTTTTCCCATCTGAAACGTTTTGGAAATATGATTTTAGACATAATTCTACTAAAATGTCTGCTCTTTTTCGGTCCGTGGGACCGCTCTTAGACTCTCATCCTTTCTCCCCCACAAGCAGTGAAGTTCACACCTCCCTCCCGGCTGGAGACGGGCATTGTTCAAGCTAATGTGTCATTTGCATTCCAACTACTTCCACATGTATAGGCAAACTTACATTACGAATGTACATAAACTAAATGTTGTTTTAGATGTTATATTTGTTATATGCGGTTTGCAGAAATAACAATGTCTGACTTTATTTTTCTCGAAACGGAAAAAGAAAAATATGGTGAAATATGGTGTGTTGACTGACTGGCATATTGTTTCCACCAAACGCATAGCTCAATAGATATAAATACATGTTGACTATACACGCCATCTTTATAGCATAATTATGTAAGATGGCGATGATAAAAATGAATAAATTATCCTGGAATAAAAAAGTTTATAGCATGGTCTGTTTGACCCGACCGACATTTCCTTTCCTTGGAGCGAGAATGCTTGCCGATGCGCGATGCCAAATAAAAATGACAGTGTTTGAAATCAGTCTAACCCGATAGACGTCCCGAACTTATAAATGTTTTGTCAGTCAGAAGAACAGTTCTGTCCGTCTGTCTGTCTGTAAACTTTTCTGCACGCGACCAGTGGAACTGATTTCCACGCATCACGGCTCTCTTTTTTTCTCTCTCTCTCTCTCGTGGAGAGGGAGAGAATATCCAAGTAACTGACGGTGAGGTATGCGGAAGTGCATTTTAGATAACGCTGTAGCACTATTTGTGGCGGTGATGCGTCACATGACTTGATCTATCCTATGGTGTATATATAAACCGTGCTGCTGCTACGGGCCTCTCTGCTGGCACAATAAATCAAATATATATAAATTACATCGATCATAGGCGGCGGGTATGTAAGGCTAGGCCAGGCTTAGCCTTCCCAAAAATTATGCTGGGTATTTTTTAAATATATATAGGCTAATATGTGCGCAGCATTATATAGAAGGCTTGCCGCTCCCAAACTCCCAACTCCTTTGTCTGTAAACTTTTCTGATTTGCACGCACGCACGCACAGCTCTTTCCTTTTTTTGGCACAATCAATCAAATATATATTAATTACATCAATGTTTCCCCCTCTATATAAAAATGACAATATATAACTAATGTCGTATTTCGTCTGACTCTGAGCAATGTGCCTGGCTCTGGCTGTTACACTAACGTGTGGTAGCCTATTTTATTGGCTCAATACAAAGTCGGACAGTGTTTGCTGCGCAAGGGTATTCAATATAGCGCTCACACCGTCACTATAATTATAGTTTGGTAAACTGAAATAAAAAATAAAAAATAACTTGAGTTGTCCTGTCGAGTTGAAACTGCTGCCTTGAATTAGTTGGAATGTAACATTTAGAAGACAATGGCAAGCCGTCAACGGGTGCAGAGAGAGGTGTGAAGATCATTAGAGAGTGGGGGAGAGAATGGCCAATCAAATAGCACGAAAAACACGGTCATCCTGACCGTTAGCCGTCATAGTAGTAGTGAAGTTTTTTCAGACATCCTAGTGTTAATCAGGCACAGGTATGCCATTGCTATTTAAACTTGTACCTGTTTTATTTTAATTAGCCTGATATTCGTTATGAATATAAGGCTAATTAAAATAAAATAACAAATTAATTGGTTGTTTATTATTGCAGTAATATTATTATTTGTTTTTATTAATTTGGCAAGCTTCTTAGCCTATTCTAGAGCTATTCTTTTTTTATTTATTTATCTGTTGCTCCGCACCGCATGCAGCGGGCAATCAATCAGCTAATAGGCTCAGTGTGTCATTAATAATTAAGCCAAGTTGTTAACCAAACTTTCTCCGTTCTTTGCTATGCCAAAGTTAGTTTACTCTGTTTGCATTTTATTTTATTCTTTGAGACAGTCAAAGAGCTTTATGCATGCCTATGCCAGAGGTTAATTTAAGAGTACACGCACGCACACACACACTTTATTCAATAGCTTTTTTGGCATGAGCACACAGACACACGCACACGCACACGCACACACACGCACACGCACACACTTTATTCAATAGCTTTTTTGGCATGAGCACACAGACACAGACACACACACGCACGCGCACACACACACACACACACACGCTGTGATAAAAACATGATGACATCACCATTCTAATGTATAGCTTTTTCTATTTCCTGTCAGACCGATAAGAATACAATGCTTTCATCACATTACACACTCAACTTTGTGTATGTGTGTGTGTGTGTGTGTGTGCGTGCTATTATTATTATTATTATTATTATTATTATTATTATTATTATTATTATTATTATTATTATTACTTGCGCAAGCAGAGCGTGCAAGTCATGTTTTCAGTCAGGTGCTACGATGCGCGTGTTTGGGGCCAGCACATGTTATGACGTCATATGCTGGCCCCAAGCTGACCGTGCAGGTGTGTTTTTGTCATGCTACGAAGCATATGTCCCATGATGTGATGAAGATATGTACCAATGTCCCTTAGAATGCACGTGATATAATGTCATACGGACATACGGAAGCTGACCGTGCAGGTATGTTTTCCGTGAATCGTGATGAAGATTATGTACCAATGCCAGGGTATAATTGGTTGACGATGGTGACGTAATGATGATACTTTTCAGTGTCAAGTACATACGCATCAAACCACCCAGCCGATCACATTATACCACCAACCACTCAGAAAACTACATATACATGCATATAGACATGTACACATATATGGACATATGAGCATATGACGTGATGAATATATGTACCAATGCCATGGTATAGTTGACGGTGACGTAACCATTTTTACCATACTTAAAAATACTACTTGTTTTCCTTCAGAAGCAAGGTACGTAGCAAATAGCTAAATCTAATAATTCAATATGTGAGACTACTTGTGTGCAACAAGCAAGTAGGCACTCGACAGAGTGCAGTTCTAGTTATTATTATTATTATCACTGTGTAGACCAGTAGATGTTAGGATGGATGTTCTCACCTGCATGGATGGTTCTCGGGCGTCCAGCCGTGGCTGTGAGGTGTCTGGACCGACCAGCTCTGGCAGGTTCTCCCAGAGGTCGTCGTGGCAACCGTCCCTCGGTAGTTTATGCCATCGCCAGTGTAGCAGGTCTGGTCTAGAACTATGGATGGATGGACAGGAAGTAGGAGATGGATGGACAGGACAGGAAGTAGGAGATGGATGGACAGGAAGTAGGAGATGGATGGACAGGAAGTAGGAGATGGATGGACAGGACAGGAAGTAGGAAATGGGTGGACAGGAAGTAGGAGATGGATGGACAGGAAGTAGGAGATGGATGGACAGAAAGTAGGAGATGGATGGACAGAAAGTAGGAGATGGATGGACAGGAAGTAGGAGATGGATGGAGGACAGGAAGTAGGAGATGGATGGACAGGAAGTAGGAGATGGATGGACAGAAAGTAGGAGATGGATGGACAGAAAGTAGGAGATGGATGGACAGGAAGTAGGAGATGGATGGAGGACAGGAAGTAGGAGATCGATGGACAGGAAGTAGGAGATGGATGGAGAGAGTCAACACCAGGATCAGGGTTTTGGTAGTTAGTCTCAACCGGTCTGGTTTGGTAGTTAGTCTCAACAGAAGGTCTGGTTTGGTAGTTAGTCTCAACATAAGGCCTGGTTTGGTAGTTAGTCTCAACAGAAGGTCTGGTTTGGTAGTTAGTCTCAACAGAAGGCCAGGTTTGGTAGTTAGTCTCAACAGGAGGTCTGGTTTGGTAGTTAGTCTCAACAGAAGGCCTGGTTTGGTAGTTCATCTCAACAGAAGGCCTGGTTTGGTAGTTAGTCTTCATCAGTGTGGAGTGTGACTGAATGTAGGTTCCTTTTAAGGAGTGGTGACATGGTAACCTGACTCCGCCAGATGGGGCAGCAGAGAGTACACTGGGTTCCCCCCGTACTCTCTGCTGCCCCATCTGGTGGAGTCAGGTTAGTGACATGGTGCAGGTGCACACAATCACGGTACCGCTGATCACCTCCTATCACACCCGGTGGATAAACACAGATTGGGGCTGTGTGATAAAGTCTCTGTTAGCAGTCAATAATGTGACTAGCAATTACATCTCGAAATATGCATATACAAATCAAAACAATTGTAGGATTGTTTAAACATAGCTAATGTAGGTCGACTGGGGACATCAGGCTTTTTTGCCGTTCATAGAGTAAAGCATCATTCTTTTTTTCTACCGTTAATAGCATCAATCCAATATAACATGGCATCGGGTATGCCCATATATCCCTATTGCGGGATTAGATAAATTTAATTTGTTTTGTTTTTATTTAGAATTTAGAATTTAGAATGGAAAGTACAATTAGTAATTAATATAATGGGGTGGCCAGGCAAAGTGCCTTTTTGGGCCACGGGCGTCGCCATGTCCCAATGCCATTCACAAGAATGGAGACATGTTACATTCCTCATTCATATGATGCCTAAAGGAAAAATAGTTTTTAAACAGTATATCCAATAGCATTCCCTTTGTAGTAATAATTGTTCTCAATGCCTATACATTTCAAGTCTTCAACTTTGTGGCCATGTTCACAGAAGTGGCGTGCCACGGGTGACGTGATGTCAGCCTGTTTAATGCTGCTTCTGTGTTCATTGAGCCTGATTTTCAGTTTGCGGGATGTTTGACCAATATAATGTTTGTTGCATGGGCACAACAGGAGATAAATTACGTGTGTCGTGTTACAGGTTATTAAAGATCGTATTCTATACTCTTTGTCTGTGTGTGGATTATGGAAAGTATCCGTTTTAATCATATTGGCACAAGAGGTACATGATCTACATGGGAAGTTGCCTATCATTATTGGTTCAGGTCTCTTTATATGCATGTCAGCCTTCACAAGTCGGTCCCTTAGACTGGTAGCCCTCTTAAAGGTAAATAAAGGGGGTGTTGAAAAACATTTTTGAGTGTTCTATCTGACGACAAAATGTGCCAGTGTTTTGACACTAATGTTGTGACTAATTGAATTAAATGTAAGCACGTAGTTAACAGAAAAAGGTTTTTTGGTTTTCGTTCTCTTGGTGAACAATTCTTTTCTCTCCAATTTATTTACAGTCTCGACCGCTGTGTGAAGGCATGACTCTGGATAACTCTTTTTTTCAATTGCACAGAATCTAATACTGTTAATTTACCATCCGATAGGAACATGTTCAAACCACTACTGTGGTAAACAACACATGTTGTAGATTAGTAGAAGATGAAATTGAAAATGAATTTGAAGGCGAACAGGTGCCTAAATATAAAAGAAACAACCTAACACAAGCAGAAAGGATTGCTTTAGATGATCTAACTAAGGATAAAGACATAATTATAAAACCCTGTGACAAGGGAGGTGGTATTGCTATTTTGGACACACATAAATACAGTGACAAGATACAGGTGATGCTAACTGACAAAAAATATTACAAAAAGTTACTTTTCAATCCTACAGAAAACCACAATGATGAGTTTAAAGCCATCATTCAAAAGGGTCTAAACAATGAATGCATTACCGAAAAATAAGCTACATTTCTAATTAACAAACATCCTATCATACCGGTCATTTACGGCCTACCCAAGATTCATAAGTGTCCTACTGACCCTCCTTTACGTCATATTGTCTCGGGTCGGGGGTTCCCTGACCGAGAACATCTCTAAATGTGTAGATTTTCATGTCCAGAAATTAGTTAAGAATTTACCCTCTTATGTTAAAGATACAACAGATTTTTTTAGTCAAGGTTGACAATATAAAAAATGTGAACGATAACGACTGGCTGGTGAGTCCAGTGTTGGGCATCGTTAACTTTCTAAAGTAACATCGTTAGGTTACTGGATTACTGCCCATAAAAAGAATCCCTTACCGTTACAGATTACCTTCTGAGAAAAGTAACAAATTAGATTATTTTCCGTTATTTTTCGTTACCCGACAATTAAAACCTATTTTTAATGCTTGCGCAAGTTGGTTACATTGTAGTATTAGGCTACTGCATGCCTACCGTCATTGCGCCGCATTATCACGGCCCGGTTAAAAAACGAGAATGATACACACCATGAACTGACCATAGAGGGCTGATTACCTGCACTATTTAAGCAGCTCACTGTCTGCCTGTGTTAGGTGTCGCCTCAGTTTGTGTCTCTCCAGAGACCTGGGTCTCACAAACAGAGCTGGCCTGTTGGGCTTCAGCTATGCCACACTTGTCCACGGTGTGTGCGTCATGTTCTGTCCTATACCGACCAGGTTCCTTGGACAATGCTGGCCCGTTTGGGTTTCAGCTTTGTGTGTCCACTATGCTTCAGCACAGTCCCTGTGTGCAACTGTACGTCTCTCCACGAGAGTACTTCTCTACCCCCCTGCGAGTCGTGACTGGACCGCTCAAAGTGTGTCCATGGGCACTAACCGTGCATTTTGCACTGGAATGTGTGACTAGGAAGAGGAACCATGTTGCTGTCTTGCCTTTGCTTGGATATGACCCTACTACTGACCAACAGCCTCTACTTTGGGTTTTTCAGACTAATATTATCAAACCAAACTTATGTTGCCTTGTTGCGTGAAACCCCCGTCACATATAGCCTGATCCAAATAACTGTATTGTACTGTATTATATCTGGACTTCACTAATTCAGTGTATTCTCCTTGTCTAGTTTGGTGCTGAGGCCCCAGCTCGGGACCAGCCGACGCCCGCTCCAGTGGTGGTGGTATCCCCTTTTCCCTTTGTGTGCCAATTTGATTATTTTACTGTGTGCTGTGGCTTGGGGGTACCACTGCCCTGGACGGGTTAGCTGGTAACCCTCAGTACTGATCCTTTTAGAGTACAATTAGTGTTGAACCACTGTATTTTAAACTATCGATGACTGTTATCTCTGAAATGTTATGATGACACATTCTTAACTTTTGTATAGGCCTATAAGTGAATAAAGCTTTGTACTTTTGTAAACCCGTTTCTGCCTTATTTAAAATGTACAACGAACTGTGTCAGGAGTTATATCATGTATGTATTCAGGTGGTTAATTAGATTCATAACTATTTCCTAGGGCGCAATTCCCTAGGTGGCGTAGTCGCATTTATACCGCCATGCTACACAGGCAGTGACAGTAACAGAATGAGAATCCTGTAGGCAGTAACCTGTTCATTTTGGGGGGGCATCAACACAACAACAGCCTGTTGTTGATGATGAATGATACTATGAAACATAACAATTCATTAACTAGTACTCACCTAATGACGCCGCCACGGAGGATATACCATGTTAAACGTAATTCCAAAGTGTTTAGCCTACATTGTTTAAGTCATAGATGCATGCGGTTTTCATGAACTTTGGCTAAAAGCATGTTGTTGTTATTTAAATTCCACTAGGGGCAGCGGTGGCCGAACGGTTTGCGGAGCATTCTTGATACCGGAAGGTCGCCAGTTCGAATCCCCGGACCGGCACGTTAAAAATACCACCGCTGAAGTGCCCTTGAGCAAGGCATTGAACCCCTACCATGAAATGTTCTATGAGCAGGGTGTGGCTGTAAACAAGCATCTCGAGCTTAGTCCACTTCCCTGGGTAAACAAAGAACTTTGCTTTGCTACCACCCGGTACTTCTAGTCGACTAGACTGTCATGGCAGCTGGCTACAACCGAAACAACTCCCTCTTCCTCTTCAAAATAAAAGCTACTTGTAACAATACTTTTATTTCTTAAGTGAACTACAGGATGTAGTAGACGCAGGATGTATAGTACATGGTATAGTGGGCTTGGAAGGATAAATCACACAGAAGGCAGGAGAAATAAACTCTGCGGGCAGTCGGGGCTTTATTATTTTTAAATCTTGCCAACAAAATGAACAGGGACACATTATAGTAACGGGATTACTTTTTTGGAAAAGTAACTAAGTAACTAACTACTAAATTGCAAAACTAACTAGTTAGTTTATTCCGTTACCAATAAAAGTAGTCCGTTACATAACGTCGTTATTAATAGCGCCGTTACACCCACACGTGACTCTCGATGTAACCTCCTTATACCAACATATCCCAGGTTTTGGGTGGAAGCACTCAACTATTTCCTAGAGAAAATATTTATCAACTAATGAATGCAATTCATTCTCAAAAAGAATGTGTTTGTTTTTGAAAAGAGCCATTATCAACAATTATATGGCTCAGCCATGGGATCTCCCTCGGCGTGCGCATATGCGTGCCTCTTTATGGGGAAATTCGAACAAGACCATATACAATAATGCGACATATAAACAGTATATAAAACAATACTCAAGGTACATCGATGATATTTGTATGATTTGGTCTGGTGATATAGAAACACTCCATGCCTTCCAAATGTATCTAAAATCGTGTGTGGAATCCATTTCCTTTTCAATGGAAATTATTCCGAATTCAATACATTTCCTTGATGTAGAAATCACAAAAGTCGGAAATGAATTAAAAACTACCATATACAGAAAACCTACTGACAAGAATAACTTGTTACGCTTTGAGAGTCACCACCCAGCACCGTTAAAACGGAGTCTACCTGTGAGTCAATTATACAGATTGAAACGCTTATGTAGCTCTCAGGAAGACTACATTTCTCAGAGCCACAGCATGCTAAACAGATTCAGAGAAAATCCAGAGTCATGCCTTCAAACAGCGGTCGAGACTGTAAATAAATTGGAGAGAAAAGAATTGTTCACCAAGAGAACGAAAACCAAAAAAACTTTTTCTGTTAACTACGTGCTTACATTTAATTAAATTAGTCACAGCATCAAAGACGCTGTGTCAAAACACTGGCACATTTTGTCGTCAGATAGAACACTCAAAAATGTTTTTCAACACCCCCCTTTATTTACCTTTAAGAGGGCTACCAGTCTAAGGGACCGACTTGTGAAGGCTGACATGCATATAAAGAGACCTGAACCAATAATGATAGGCAACTTCCCATGTAGATCATGTACCTCTTGTGCCAATATGATTAAAACGGATACTTTCCATAATTCACACACAGACAAAGAGTATAGAATACGATCTGTAATAACCTGTAACACGACACATAGTCTAGTAGCCAGCCCATAGAGCCCCATTGTGAACCCAAGGTTTTATTAGAAATGTTGGGGACCCATACTAAACATTTCTAACATAAAACGTTGGTGTACTCAACATGTCCGGGTTCACTTTTGGCTACTAGACTAACACGTAATTTATCTCCTGTTGTGCCCATGCAACAAACATTATATTGGTCAAACATCCCGCAAACTGTAAAAATCAGGCTCAATGAAACACAGAAGCAGCATTAAACAGGCTGACATCACGTCACCCGTGGCACGCCACTTCTGTGAACATGGCCACAAAGTATAGGCATTGAGAAGGTATGGCTCAACCGCAGAGGTGGTAACCATGAAAAAGTATTACTACAAAGGGAATGCTATTGGATATACTGTTTAAAAACTATTTTTCCTTTAGGCATGAATGAGGAATGTAACATGTCTCCATTCTTGTGAATGGCATCGGGACATTGGCGACGCCCGTGGCCCAAAAAGGCACTTTGCCTGGCCACCAACTTATATTAATTACTAATTGTACTTTCCATTCTAAATTCTAAATTCTAAATTCTAAATAAAATTAAAAAAAAAAAAATTAATCGAATCCCGCAATAGGGATATATGGCCCCGATGCCACGCACATGTTATATTGGATGGATGCTATTAACGGTATAAAAAAATAATGATGCTTTACTCTAATGTATGTAACTGATCTATGAACGGCAAAAAAAGCCTGATGTCCCAAGTCGACCTACATTAGCTATGTTTAAACAATCCTACAATTGTTTTGATTTGTATATATATGCATATTTCGAGATGTAATTGCTAGTCACATTATTGACTGCTAACAGAGACTTTATCACACAGCCCCAATCTGTGTTTATCCACCGGGTGTGATAGGAGGTGATCAGCGGTGATTGTGTGCACCTGCACCATGTTTTGAATCGGGTGGCGCACCTACAGTCAGAGCGCGGTGGTCATATGAAGATTGAACTAGTGGGTGTGCTAAATAACATACTAAAAGTTTACGGAAAACAAACAACTTGAAAGGCATTGTGTTCAAGATGGAGTCCACGATGGAGCTGCCGGGAGCTTAAAATGCCTATGGTTTCATTGCAAACCGACCACTAGGGGGCGAGCAAAAATAGTTTGCATATGGTTTTTGAAAACCTTATGCCCATACCTAACAACATGCCAAAATTCAAAAAGTAGTTACGAAGTCCATAATTGTTATGATTTTTTACATATTAAAACCCAGTTTATAGACATTTTAGCTTATTTTAGCCACCGTGGACACCATCTTGAAAACGCCTTTCTGGTAGTTCGTTGTTCTTAAAATTGTAGTATGTTATTTAGCACACCCAATAGTAACAGAATCCATAATTGATAAAATCTCTTTTAGCAATTATTTTGATTTTCAACCATACCTTTACGTATCCAATATTTGAGTCTGTGCAAACAGACCACTAGGGGGCGCTCCCAACGCTTTTTGAAATCCTTATATCCATACCTAGCACCACACCAAAATTCAGAAACTAGTCACCAAAAGCCAAATCTTGCTGATTTCTTACAAGTCCGCCCCCCGCTATAATTATTTGTTCGGCCCGAAAAATTGTGTTTGTTGTCATGATTTGTCACAACTCGAGTTGGCTTTGTACGACGCTCAAAAGGTCTTTAAATAAATACTTTTTGAAATGTCTATGAGGAAAATGAACGGGGAATCATTTCCTGGGCCCTGGTAGGGGGCGGGGCGGGACTGCTACACTCTACAGTGTAAGTATGTTGATTGGCCTGTGCGCCAGTCAATTCAATTCAAAGGAGCTTTATTGTCATCAGAAAACATACGTTTACATTGCCAAAGCAAGTGTCAAAATACAATATAAACAGTTGAGAATGGGATGTATACAGTTGGAGGGGGTACAGCATTTTGTAAACCAGTCATACAAAGCCAGTAAGCGATTCAAAATATTTTTTTGATTTGTGCCGTCAAGACAGGGGGGGCTGGCGGGCTGCATGGTGGCCTTCGGCCACCAGGTGGGGCTGCCGCCCCAAAAGCCCCTTACTTGCCACGCCCATGATAGTAGGGGTGTAACGATACAGTAACTGCATCGAAAAATCGATTTTAATTTCAAGAGTCGAAGTATATCGAAATGAAAACAGCAAACCTGACTTTCCATCGTATCATTTTGCAATGCAAATAATCGTTTGTTTCAATAGTAGGCTATGTGTTTGTGCGTGCTATTTAGCAATTTTAACCCATTTAGGCCTGACGTCGAAATTAAAAAAATGTCTTCTAAATTCTGACAGTTTTCTGAAATACCTCATGTTTCTGTATCAGTGGTGAATAATATTTCATGTCAAGGACCCCCAAAAAGTATATGTAATTGGCCACCGACCCCCATCTGAAAATGTTGTTCCAGGAACCCCTCAGAAGCAAAGATTTGAGTTAAAAACGTTGGCTCTGGAAGAATATTACATTCAAAGATTTGTGCCGCATTTTTACGATTTTTCAAAAATAGCAGATCTACAAGCTCGTAGCACGCTACGAGCTTGTAGATCTGCTATTTTTCACTAGCTAAAGTATAACATAATGCTTAGTTAAAACACCAAAAGGGTTTCCCGGCCAGAATAATAAAAAGAGGGGGGTTTAATTACTTAGTGTCAAGGTCTGTCTCCGCACAGACCATGTCAGTCCTGGCCACTCCCACTTTCCATTCCACTCTGCAGTCCCATTCACTCACCTGTCTCCAACTCCCTCGTCAGCCCACCTGTGAACACTTTGACAATTTACCTGCTCCCTATATAACTGGACTCTTTACAAACACTCACTGTCCGAACATTCATCATTGTTCCCCGAGTTCCTGGTTTTGTTCTTCTTGTAAGGTTTGCTTTTTGGACTCTACTACTACTGGCTTGTACTCTGTTTTAGTTTTGCGTTTTGTACTTCTTCTTCTTCTGAGCTTACAGCTACTAGTACAGCTACTAGTACTCTTTTGTTTTTTTACCCTTTTCTGCCTTGGACTTAAATCTTTTGATTTTGAACATTCCTGTTTGTGGCGTTGCATATTGGGTTCAGTCATCCTGCTATCCTGACACTTAGTTTATCACTGTGTTTACTTATTTATATCCAAATTCATACCTTTCGCTTAAAAAAAACAGCACCATCCACATGTTTCACACAGATTTAATTTCTTTGATAAATTGTTACTGTATCGATTTCAAATCATTGAATCGTATCGTATCGCCATAATGAACCGATGTGGTCCATGTATCGTTTTCGTCAAAGAACCATGTATCGTATCGTCAACCAATGTATCGTATCGTCAACCAACCATGTATCGTATCGTCAACCAATGTATCGTCAACCAACAATGTATCGTATTGTCAACCAATGTATCGTATCGTCAACCAACAATGTATCGTATCGTCAACCAATGTATCGTATCGTCAACCAACAATGTATCGTATCGTCAACCAATGTATCGTATCGTCAACCAACAATGTATCGTATCGTCAACCAACCATGTATCGTATCGTCAACCAATGTATCGTATCGTCAACCAACCATGTATCGTATCGTCAACCAATGTATCGTATCGTCAACCAACCATGTATCGTATTGTCAACCAACCATGTATCGTATTGTCAACCAACCATGTATCGTGATACGTATCGTATCGCTGTTAAAATGTATCCTTACACCCCTAGTAAATAGTGTAATAGTGTAATAGTTATTTGGCTATATAGAAGTGTCTATTTGTACGTCTCTAAATGTTTTGATGATTTGAACATGGTGGACCCTCTTGTAAACAAGTGTAATGTCGTCCGCTCACAGTTAACAGTCTTTGTATTGAGTTTGTGCTTGAAATGTACTGTGATTCTGCAAACTGTTAATACATATTTCAATCAATCAATGCCCAACCTCCCGAACACAAGGATGAACAGACTGGGTGAGCTGCTGCACACAGTAAAACCTCCCGAACACAAGGATGGACAGACTGGGCGAGCTGCTGCACACAGTACAGTGTTGTTTTTGGCAGCACATTTTGATTTTAGTTTTAGTCTTTTGAATAGTTTTCATTTAGTTTTAGTCACATTTTAGTCACGTGGAATGTTTTAGTGTTAGTCTAGTTGTAGTCGACTAAATATCATATGATTTTAGTCCACTAAATCTACAGTTGATTTAGTCGAACAAAATGTATTTTGGCGGGCTTGATGCCGTCGTAATGACTGATTTTTCACTTGCTGAAAATAGCCGATCTACAACGTGTCGCACTGCGACACGTTGTGGGCTTGTAGATCGGCTATTTTCAGCATGCAACCAAGTGTACAATGACTTATTCTTTCTGACATTTTAGTCTAGTTTTTAATTGTTGACGAAATTGTCAGTATATATTTAGTCACCATAGCTGAGTTTTCAATTTCGTTTTCGTCAGTGAAAAAAGGTAGTCGACGAACATTTTTCGTCTTAGTTTTAGTCGACGAAAACAACACTGCGCAGTAAAAGTTCTTAGAAATGTTGTTTCTAGTTGATCAGATCTACAAGCTCACGAGGTGTTGATGTAGATCGGTTGGTTGAACAATTTTAAAGGAGCATTCAGTGATTTGGATTTATTTAATCCATTCAATCAGAGGTTATTTAACCCATTAAATCAGAGGTTATTAATCATTTAATAATCATAGCGCCCAGTCGATTTATAGCAGGGGAGCACTTTTACCGACGGACCGGATGTTATCCCGGATGTGGCTGTAGCAGCTAGATGTAGCCGAAACACTCTAGAGGCGATCGACAACAACGGGAGGTATGATTAATTCTAGAAGTCTAGAGAGCGGGGGCGTCTAGAGACTGGGGGGGCGGGGGCGTCTAGAGACTGGGGGGGCGGGGGGCGGGGCCGTCTAGCGACTGGACAGTGGGGGGCCGACTAGAGACTGGACAGCGGGGGGCGGCGTCTAGCGACTGGACAGCGGGGGGACGACTAGAGACTGGACAGCAGGGGGCGGGGCCGTCTAGAGACTGGGGGGCGGGGCCGCCTAGAGACTGGACAGCGGGGGGGTGTCTAACACAGGATCTTTTCTAATTGGACGGGATGAATAAAGGGTTAAAGGTCTGCTGATATGCTGGTACTGTACATCACGTGGTCTACTGTACATCACGTGGTCTACTGTACATCACGTGGTCTACTGTACATCACGTGGTCTATACTGTACATCACGTGGTCTATACTGTACATCACGTGGTCTATACTGTACATCATGTGGTCTATACTGTACATCATGTGGTCTATACTGTACATCACATGGTCTACTGTACATCACGTGGTCTACTGTACATCATGTGGTATATACTGTACATCACGTGGTCTACTGTACATCGTGGTCTACTGTACATCACGTGGTCTATACTGTACATCACGTGGTCTACTGTACATCACGTGGTCTACTGTACATCACGTGGTCTATACTGTACATCACGTGGTCTATACTGTACATCATGTGGTCTATACTGTACATCATGTGGTCTATACTGTACATCACATGGTCTACTGTACATCACGTGGTCTACTGTACATCATGTGGTATATACTGTACATCACGTGGTCTCTACTGTACATCACGTGGTCTATACTGTACATCACGTGGTCTACTGTACATCACGTGGTCTCTACTGTACACCACGTGGTCTCTACTGTACACCACGTGGTCTATACTGTACATCATGTGGTCTACTGTACATCACGTGGTCTATACTGTACATCATGTGGTCTACTGTACATCACGTGGTCTACTGTACATCACGTGGTCTACTGTACATCACGTGGTGTACTGTACATCACGTGGTCTACTGTACAAATACATCACATGGTCTACTGTACATCATGTGGTCTACTGTACATCATGTGGTCTACTGTACATCACGTGGTCTATACTGTACATCACGTGATCTACTGTACATCACGTGGTCTACTGTACATCACGTGGTCTACTGTACATCACGTGGTCTATACTGTACATCACATGGTCTACTGTACATCACATGGTCTACTGTACATCACATGGTCTACTGTACATCACGTGGTCTATACTGTACATCACGTGGTCTACTGTACATCACGTGGTCTATACTGTACATCACATGGTCTACTGTACATCACATGGTCTACTGTACATCACGTGGTCTATACTGTACATCACGTGGTCTACTGTACATCACATGGTCTACTGTACATCACATGGTATATACTGTACATCACGTGGTCTACTGTACATCACATGGTATATACTGTACATCACGTGGTCTACTGTACATCACGTGGTCTACTGTACATCACATGGTCTATACTGTACATCACATGGTCTACTGTACATCACATGGTCTACTGTACATCACGTGGTCTATACTGTACATCACGTGGTATACTGTACATCACGTGGTCTACTGTACATCACGTGGTCTACTGTACATCACGTGGTCTACTGTACATCACGTGGTCTACTGTACATCACGTGGTCTATACTGTACATCACGTGGTCTATACTGTACATCACGTGGTCTACTGTACATCACGTGGTCTACTGTACATCATGTGGTCTATACTGTACATCACGTGGTCTATACTGTACATCACGTGGTCTACTGTACATCACGTGGTCTACTGTACATCACGTGGTCTATACTGTACATCACGTGGTCTACTGTACATCACGTGGTCTACTGTACATCACGTGGTCTACTGTACATCATGTGGTCTATACTGTACATCACGTGGTCTACTGTACATCACGTGGTCTACTGTACATCACGTGGTCTATACTGAACATCACGTGGTCTATACTGTACATCAGGTGGTCTACTGTACATCACGTGGTCTACTGTACATCACGTGGTCAATACTGTACATCACGTGGTCTATACTGTACATCACGTGGTCTACTGTACATCACGTGGTCTACTGTACATCACGTGGTCTACTGTACATCACGTGGTCTACTGTACATCATGTGGTCTACTGTACAAATACATCACATGGTCTACTGTACATCACATGGTCTACTGTACATCACGTGGTCTACTGTACATCACATGGTCTACTGTACATCACGTGGTCTGACGGTACATTTAGCGTCATATTGGCTATAAATGTAATTAAAAATATATATTTTTTCGCCCCGAAACTATTAGTTAGAATGCAATTGAGGTTGGCGTGGGGTTTTTTTTAGGGGAACTGCAGCACAAGCAGAGATCCAGAGACAACAGAGATCCAGTGACACTAGAGGGAACAGCACTTGAGGAAGTAAAAGCCTTCACATACTTAGGCAGTGTCATAGACAGTCAGGGCGGCACGGATGCAGACGTCAGAGCCAGAATCGGCAAGGCAAGAGCCGCATTCATCCAACTCAAGACCATTTGGAGCTCGAAACAAATCAGGCAGCGGACAAAGCTCAGACTCTTCAGCTCAAACGTCAAGCCAGTACTATTGTACGGATCAGAGACGTGGAGGACAACAAAGGCAACAACAATGAAGGTGCAAACATTCATCAACAGCTGCCTGAGGAGAATCCTGAGCATCTGCTGGCCAGACACCATCGGCAATAATGACCTCTGGCAGAGAATGAGTCTACCACCAGTGGAAGAGGAGATTAAGAGAAGAAGGTGGGGATGGGATCGGCCACACACTTCGGAAGCCCAATACCAGCATAACAAGACAAGCCCTTAGATGGAACCCGCAAGGCACGAGAAAGAGAGGGAGGCCGAAGAACACCTGGCGCTGCAGGGACCTTGAGACTGACATCAAGCAGTGTCGACTGACATGGAAACAGCTGGAAAAGAAGGCCCAGGATAGAGGACTCTGGCGAACTGTAGTCAACGGCCTATGCTCCATGAAAAGGAGCGATAGGCATAAGTAAGTAAGCAGCACAAGCGCAAATTTCGGGCTGGAGTCCCACGTTCCCCCGGTCACCAACACCCCTGTCTGCCCGCTCTGAGAGCCCTCAGCCCCACCGCGCGACTACAGACTGTCTGTTGTTGTCTGCCCGCTCTGAGAGCCCTCAGCCACGCCGCGCGACTACAGACTGTCTGCTGTTCTCTTCCCTTTCTTTCTTCCCCTCTCAGCCGCAGGCTGAAATGTACACCCCTCTGTAATACCGTAGTTAGTTACCACAACATTGTTCAAGTGAACTATAGTGTGTTTATGTTTGTATTCATTGCAATAATCAATATCGCTATGATGAATTATCGGCCTGGTTGTCCGAGCCGCTCTGTGGAGTTGAGGCTTATAGTCTTGCGGCCGAGATCATGAGCCTCTCCGGGGGACGTATAGCCTCTCTGCTCCCCGCAGTGAACTGGGCATGCGACACACACACACACACACACACACACACACACACACACACACACACACACACACACACACACACACACACACACACACACACACACACACACACACACACACACACAAGCAGCTCCGCCTCCAGCGGCCAATCGGCAATCGCACTCTTTGCCAGCTCCACCCTCACCCCAGAGAGAGAGAGAGAGAGAGAGGGCGCCCTCCCCATATCGGTGTCAGGTTACAACACGATGAGCCTGCAAATGCCCCGGTGTGGCATCTGATTGCCGGGAGACTATGCTTCAACCCCGCGGATCGGACAACGAGGGCGATAATTCATCATAGCGATATTGATTATTACAATGAATAAACAAATACAAAGTTCACTTGAACAATGTTGTGGTAACTATAAGGCATTTGAAGAGAGGTATACAGTTTAGCCAGCTGCAGTGCTGCTACTCAACCTGTCAACTTTTAGCCGTGGCTAGTGCATGTCAGCGGAGGACACAGAGAGCTAGCCTAGATGCCCGAGGCAGATTCCGTGCCATTGCATGTGTGTGCGTGTGCGTGTGCATGTGCGTGGAATGCACTTCCCGTTGCAGTCAGAACTGCAGCCTCACTTCCAATATTCCGCCGTACTCTGAAAACCCACCTTTTCAGACTCCATCATGGCCCATAGCACTTACCGTACCCCCTTAGATAGCACTTTTTAGACTTAGATAGCATTTGAAACAGACTTATATAGCATGTCATGTAGACAGCACAATAATTGCATTGTATGTAGTCTATAGTATATGTATAGTTTATATGTATAGTGTCATTATATAGATATGTTCTAGTTATGTTCTTAGCTTATGCATGTTTCATGATAAATGCATTTTTTACCGGACTGTTACTTGTAACAGTATGTATTTCAATATATTTCTATATTGCAGTATTGATACTTTTACTCAAGTACAAAATGTGATACTTTTTCCACCACTGCATATTGCAAGCTATACTCAGTGCAGCTCTGCTCATCATGGCTTGAAGCCACCTGGTGGTTGAATGGCCACTCCACATATTAAAATAAACCTGTGGGTGTGGCTGAGAATCTGGGGGTGGGTCTGTGGGTGTGTCCTGATAAATGTCAGTTTGAGACTGAGGAACAAAGATATGGGATCCCACTGTATGTGATGTATTCCCATGCTTTTTTTTGGTTCTTGCTTAATGTAAATCGCTCTGGATTAAGAGCGTCTGCTAAATGCATGGGACTCGTTGAGGGCATGTCAGCGGGGGACACAGAGAGCTAGATGGCCCCCCGGGGCATGGGACTCGTTGAGGGCATGTCAGCGGGGGACACAGAGAGCTAGATGGCCCCCCGGGGCATGGGACTCGTTGAGGGCATGTCAGCGGGGGACACAGAGAGCTAGATGGCCCCCCGGGGCATGGGACTCGTTGAGGGCATGTCAGCAGGGGGACACAGAGAGCTAGATGGCCCCCCGGGGCATGGGACTCGAGTGCGAAATTGCGATTATGTAACAGTTACCCTAAAAAAAAAAACATGTCAACTCAATGTCCTTGTAACTAAGATTTTCGAGCGAATTGTTTTTTTTTTTTCAATGAGACTTTCACCCAGTATGAAGCTAAATGTGACACCAAAAGAGTAGCATAGCAACTTATGCTACTCTTTTGGTGTCACATTTAGCTTCATACTGGGTGAAAGTCTGTAATCTTAGTTACAAGGACATTGAGTTGACATGTTTTTCTTTTTTAGGGTAACTGTTGCATAATCGCAATTTCGCACTCGAGTCCCATAGAAGACATAGAAGCCCGCATAGAAGACAATGGGGAAAGCTCATTGCCGGCCTGACGTCATCATCATGATTAGCATGAAAGATAGCCGTTCTTATCTCCCGAGGGGCATGACATTCCCCCTTTAAGGGACAGGGAGGAACTCTTTATAATTATGGTGAGCACATTCCATCGTAGGGAGGATTATCACAACAAAACAAAGAAAAACTAGAAAAAGTGCCCTTCTGGGCACAGGTCTCCACCAGGAGGATAGGAGTGTGTGTGATGTTTGGCAAAATGTTTAGGAGTATAGTATAGATTTTTTGTTTGTTTGTTTGTTCTTCATTTTGTTGAGGAAATGCAGAGCCAGATCACTCATAGCATCTCTGAGGATAGAATTCTGGATGAGCAGGACATGTGCAGCATTTTGTACAAAACGGGCTACTCCTGAAAACTTTGGAAGGCAATCTTAGCTAATCAGTGTAGAATCTGAGAAATCCAACAGGCTCGTCTTGATCACATGACTACAGAGATCATGTGTACCGATTTGCGTGAAATTTGGGTGAAATCTGTGCGACTAACATAAACAATGTGTTTTGCAGAAATCGGCCTCATGGTGGCGCTATAACCGGCAGAATGATGTGGATTTTTTTTTTCCATGGCCTCTAGGGAGTGCACATACATAAGTCGTATACAGACCGATGCAGTTATAGGTAAAAACAGGAATTAGCCTGTTATAGCGCAACCGTGAGGCTGATTTGGGGAAAAATTGGCATGTCGTCCTCGGCCTAGTGGAAATGTGTGTGTATAATTTCATGGAAATTGGACACTGTGTTTGTGATTTGTAGCATTTTGTTCGAAACGGACCAATCATGTGAGCTTTGGAAGCCAATCTTAGCCAATCAGGATGGAAGATGGGAAATTGTGCAGATCCGTGTTGATCACATGACTATGGAGATAGTGTAAACCGAATTGTGTGATGTATGGATAAAATGTGTACGAGTTATCTACAGAAATGTGGTTTTCCTAAATCGGCCTCATGGTGGCGCTATAACAGGCCGTTGACGAATATTTGGGGCAGATGTTCGTCGTTGGCATCCAGGGAGTGTGTGTGCAAAGTTTGGCATGGATCGGTGCCGGAGATTAGCTGATAACGGACAGACGGAAGGACGGACGGAAGGACGGAAGGACGGACACACGGACAGAGTGCAAAACATTCTCTCCCCATGCCTTCGGCCTGGTGGAGACAATAAGTGAAACTTTAGTTTTATTCAACCAAGGTTCATGTTTTAGGTTGTTATTAGAACCTTGGTTATTAGAGGTTATCAGAACCTTGGTTATATGAACCTTTAGGTTGTTATCAGAGAAAGTAAAAGATGAGTGTTCATTTTTTTTTATTTGCTGCTTTCTTTCGATTTAGGGACTGTTATAGCGATTTTACTATAGTCCTACTAGACCCCAAGAAATTACATCTGGCCACAAAAGATCACAGGATCTACTGAATGTGAAGGTAGCCTACTGGGGGGAAGCCGGCCACACTGTGTGTCATAGGCTCAATATGTCACTTTGACACATTCAGTAGATCCTGTGATCTTTTGTGGCCAAATATAATTTCCTGGGGTCTAGTAGGACTATAGTAAATAATAAAAAAAGTTATCGCTATAAAAGTTTTTAAAGAAATACATATTTAGCCCCATGTTCGAATGCCCCCGCCCCCTTTCAAAAACAGCTAAAATCCCTAAAACTAAAGAAAGCAGCAAATGAAAAGAAATTAACACTCATCTTTTACTTTCTCTAATAACAACCTAAAACATGAACCTTGGTTGAAAAAAAACTAAAGTTGTCCTTTAAGTGAAATCACTGAATATACCTTTAAAATGTTTTTCAAAATAGTAAAAAAAAAACAAAAAAAAAAAACACACCTGTGTGAAGTGAGTGTTGCAACTCCGTGTGGGGGTTCCCGGGGGGGGGACCCAGCCACCCACCCAGCCACACACATAACTCCGTAAGGGAGTGGTTCCACCACTCAAAAAAAGCAAAGAAGTTTAGGGATAAGTGCTTTAGCACTGAAAAAAATAGGCCCATGTGTACAGTAAGTAAACAGTTACAGTAAACATAACTATACAGTATAAGTGTGTACAGGTATTATGCACATTTATAAAGTGACAATGTAATGACTTTTTAAGACCTATTTTAACACCAAATTGTCAAATATTATGCAAGAAATATGTAAAAGTAGCCGATCTACAAGCTCACAACACTCCACACTGCTTGTTTTATCTGCGGAGCCGGGTCAAATTAAATGTAATGCCTTTATACAACTCCACGTGCTTGTCGAGGGGGGGGGGGGATTATTGATTATTGATTATTGATTATGTGTGTGTGTGTGTGTTGTCTTCATGCTGTATCTGTACCTCGACTAGACAGACAGACAGACAGACAGACAGACAGACAGACTATTTTGGACAGATAATAATGCATACATTAAAGTGCCTAATGTAATGTTTTTCTTCTTCTTACTTAAATAAGGGGGGGGGGGTCACTGGGGGTCACTCATTAAAAATAAATTAATCCACAAAACTATGGTAATTTGTATTGTAGACCTATTTCTACCATACAGAGCAACATTGGAACTATATGTGTGTCCAGTATCAGTACGCCAGCAGCAGCACAAACAAATAGTTCCATCATGTGACAGAGAGGTCAAAGTTGAACCAACGTTGTGCTATATGGTAGAAATAGGTCAACAAGACAAATGATGATAGTTTTGTGGATTTTTTTTGTTGAGTGGTTCAACCACTCCCTTACGGAGCTGGGTGTGTGGCTGGGTGGCTGGCTGGGTCTGAGCACAAAAATAGCATGGTTGTTTTTCACCACCTGTGCGCAACCTAACACACACACACAAACACACACGCAAATATTAACTGTATATATGGTGATTTTGGGTGTGCCAGTACAGCACAGTGACAGTACAGTACAGTACAGTACAGTACAATGACAGTACAGTACAGTAGAGGGTACAGTAGAGGGTAACACGGTAACTATGTAATTTCTATACCGTTTCGGACATGGGGCGGCTCGCCGGAAACCGGGCCAGCACCCTGGCCGTTGTCCTGTGGGTCTGGAACTTCCGGACGACCCCCACACGGAGTTGCACCACTCACTTCACATGGGTGTGATTTTTATTTTTAATGAGTGAACCCCAAACCCCCACCACCACCAGAACTACTTAATATTCACCAAAACCAGAGCAGACCTCCCACCATGGGACTCAACCAATCAGACCTCCCACCACGGGACTCAACCAATCAGAACTCCCACCACGGGACTCAACCAATCAGAACTCTCATCACGGGACTCAACCAATCAATGAATACCTTTACAACCACTAGATTAACTAGAAAGGTCGCAATTTTTAAAATAGGCCCCTCCCACTAACTTCAGACGACGATTAAGGCCGAACGATACGGACAAAAACAAATCAAAATGGCGGGCCTATATGGGGAGATGCGTCATGACCCAAGGAATCCAGGGCAAACATAATTTTGATTTTACAACATATGGTTCAAGAGTTATAAGCCAAAACATAAAGTGGGCTTCCCCATTATAAGTCTATGGAGAACTAATTAATTAATCATCAATTAAACTATACAACGGATCTCTTAGCAATGAGCAAGTACACGATTCCCGATGAAGCCGGTCGATTTGACATATGGCTCGAGTGTGTGCAGCAAAAACTGTGGGAGGAGTAGTGCGGCAAAGTATCCAAATTTACAATATCAAGTAGTCTTTGTCCTGCAGCTTTAAGTCCACACATCTGATCTAACACTTTAAAGAACCAAGAGTAAAAGTGCAGAAATGTCACTTTTCAAGTTTTCAAAATGTAATCGTTTGAAAATAGCCGATCTACAAGTTCACAATGTCTCACAGTGTGATACATTGTGAGCTTGTAAAGCAGGACAGGAACAAACAGCAAAAAACTCACAAAAAAACACAGAAAAACAGAAGTTTCAATCATTGTTGTACTGTTATACTATAGCTGTTGAAAAATAGCAGATCTACAAGCTCATAGTGCGCCACTCTATGAGCTTGTAGGTCTGCTATTTTTGAAAAATCGTGAAAATGTGGCCCAAATGTTTGAATATATATATTCTTTCACAGCAAACGTTTTTAACTCAAATCCTTGCTTCTGAGGGGTCCCTGGAACAACATATTTTCAGACGGGGGTCGGCGGCCTCAAATACTTTTTTGGGAGTCCTTGACATGAAATTGTTTGAGAACCACTGATATAGAAACATGAGGGTTTTAACCCTGTGAGAACCACTGATACAGAAACATGAGGGTTTTGCAGAAAACTGTCAATTTTGTAGAATCGAAAGGTCTAAATGGGTTAAAACATGTCAGTAGTTTAAAACATGTCAGTAGTTTAAACCCTACCTTCAGCCTTCAGTGAGTTCAGAGCGAGTAGCCATGATGTGACGAGGAGAGCCAGCGCTGTTACCACACGCATCTCTGCAGTCAATCTGTCAGCGCGTCAATCAGCCTGTCAGCATGTCAATCAGCCTGTCAATCAGACTTTCAATCAGCCTGTCAGCACGTCAGCCTGGGAGAGCAGAGAGAGAGAGACAGACTGGCATTAGGAGGGAAACCACATGCTCTTGTAGTCCCTACAACCACAAGGAACGGGGTCAAAGGTGCAGGTGACAACACACGCACGCACGCGCACGCACACACACACACACGCACACACACAGTCTCATGACTTACTGTGTGAGCTGTGATGAAATCAGCACTCTAGATTGGACTCATTGATTGACACATAGGCCTACTTTACTTTTAGCCTACTATATAGTCGGGTGCAATTATGGTTTGACCCTAAAAAAATTGCAACAGAAGGTTTCTCAACTGTTTTTTGTAGTATTAGGTGTCCTTAATAAACTAAACTAAAAGTTTACCAAAGTTTGACCATGCGAAAGGTCAGATTTTCAAGATGGCCGCCCCAGTTCCATAAAAGGCCATTACTCCTTCATTATTCACGGTAGACAAGTCATTTTGGTGCCTAACCCCATGTTTTGGTGATCTAGGAATCCAATTAGCATATTTAAATTATAGTCAAGCAATTACAAGTACAATTATATAATAAAGCAATTGGTTATAAGGTTATAACAGTGTAATAGGACATTTCTCCCTTTTCTATATGCCTAATGCCCAGGATTGGTGAATTCATCACCTATACAAATAATTCACATTCTGTTGAAGCTTTCAGGAGATTTATTTTGATTTGATTCCATACCAATAAGGAGTGCATTCATTATTAATGGTTGGTACTGTGACATTTGTAAAAGCATGGCTGCCAAGTGATAGACTGGGAATATTACACACATCTTGGAAGAAATTTCTTAACAAGAAATGTCTTCACTATTGTTTGTAAAGGTGTCTGGCAAAATAATAATAATCCAAGTCCCCTAGGGCAGTTGTTCCCAAACTGGGGGTCGGGACAAACATTGTGAAAATAGGCGATCTACAAGCTCAGTCTTTGCAGCAAACACACTTAGTAGGAACAAATGGCCACTTGTCTGCAGGTCTATGGGGAAGATGGGACTCCTTAGTGGGGATACAGTGGAGAGAAAAGCCCCCTTATGGGCCCAGAGAGGGTGTTCAAGTCAGTACAGAGCTATCATAATGTATGTAGTTGGTGTATAGGCGCAGGGATGGTGGTGGAGTGTGGCACGGATAGGGTTCAGATGTACTTGTCACAGGCATCTTCTTATTCCCGAAACTGTACTAGTTTGGGGTTTAAGTGCAAAATGTATTTCACTGGTAACCACAAGGTTACCAGCTCGAACCCGGGCTCCCCCAGAGTTTCTGTCGAAGTGTCCTTGAGTAAGACTCTGAACCCCTAATTGCTCCTGATGTGCTGGTTGGTGCCTTGCATGGTTTCCGCCGCCATCGGTGTATGAATGTACATGTGAATGGGTGAATGTAATGCACAATCTATGTAAAGCACCTTGGATAAAGGCGCTATATAAATGCACCATTTACCATTTTAGTTTGAAAGTGTTTTGATAATGTGGTTATTGAGAGACTTAGGTTCTGACAGCTCTGCACCAACCTCCATAATCACCCTCTTTGCACACTCCTACTGATTGCCTTCCTAATGTATTAAAAAGTTGTCCAAAAAATCCTGCCACCCTAATTAAAACACACGCACCCCGTTTATCCGGCTGCCTTTGTCCGCCTTCTCCTACCAAACCACACCGTTTGCCCACATCTCACCATGCATAACACCACCGGCATGCGTGTCCAGACATAACGCACTACTTTGCATCCATGCAACTGTCATAATTACTGTACAGTTTGCATTTGCATGAAAAACCATGTTATTGCGCAACATTTCACAGTGATGCAAATCACATCACATTTTAGGCCACACCCCATTCCACTGTGCGCGCACACACACACACACACACACACACACCGCAGCAGTATAGTATTGCACAGTACAGTATGGTATAGTATTGTACGGTCCAGAGCGGTATAGTATGGTACAGTACAGTACAGTCTGCTACAGTACAGCACAGTATGGTACAGTACGGAAAAGTATGGTACAGTACGGAAAAGTATGGTACAGTATTGCACAGTACAGTACCGTATGGTCCAATACAGTGTGTTGCAGTACAGTACAGTACAGTACAGTTAGTCCCCACTCTTTCCCCCCCCTCTCCACAGTATATTTGCACATACGTGAAATTTGTCCTCTGCATATATACCGGTATAACTACTAGGAGCAGTGAGCCCATAATTAAGTCTTGCTCAGGGTCATACATTGACAAATTGCCGGAATCGAATTTGGGACAACCAAGCAGCATCAGTATTGAGATTTACTCAGTGAGGCATAGCTGATGATCTCATATTGATTGCGGTTATGCTTTAAGTTAAAAATCTTAACCCAGTTAATTCTGATAGTATAGCACCATCAACTTTTACCATAGAACTGATGAAAGTATACTGTCCTGATTAGAGTTCTCATTTTCTGCCCGAACCCGGCCCGACATTTTCGGGCCGGGCCGGGCCCAAAACATGATGCTAATTAGTCGGGCTTGGCCGAGCCTCGGGCTCTGTGATTTTCCGTGAATTTTTATTTTTTCTTTCTCTTTCTCCTTTTTTCAAGAATGTTATTATAATAAAAATAGCAATTCTGTTATTTGTGTAATGTGTAGGCTATACTGCCTACAAGTATGTATTTATTATAAAGAGGGCTTCACTTAATTGTGACAGGAGGAAGACGGAGGAGTGGAGGCAGGGGGCTTGGATTACTGACTGCGCACAGTGCGCAGGCATGAGCAGAGAGAAGTGAACGGTGGGGTGGTTGTTTATACCGCTGGCTGGCCTCTGGTTTGCGGCGCACCAAATGAGCTTCAGTTCATATGCTAAATGTTTTATAAATCAATCGGATTATCACACGATATCTGATTCAGCTATCGTGTGACTGCAACATGACGAAAACAGTTGCACAGTTGCACTGAGCCATCTCGTTAAACCCAGCTGGCTGCGATGAAATGAATAACCTAATCATTAGGCCAGCTAATCAACGTCATATAGTCACCAACCGTTCCATATAATTCTGTAGTGTATGATGACCACGCAATGTTACAGTCCACTGCAGGCTACAGGCTATTTGATTTACAAAATGATTAGTATTATAACCGCCGTCCCTCAGTGCGGCGGCGCTCCTCGTTATATGTGCCCGATTTAAAATAACAGATCTCTAAGCTGTCGAGACACGCCATGAGCGGGTGCGTGGATGGTTTGTAAACTTTGTAGGCTATGTTTGTTCTTTTGGACACCGAACGCAACGGGGACGATACTTGGGGTCTTGGACATAGCTGCTTCACTTCAGAGGAAACTAAGGGGAGCTACTCACCACCACTGGAAATGGAATCCATTAGAATGATATGGAAATGGTACATTAACAGTCTAACGTGAGCTACATAAATCCTTTATTTCGGCGATAAGTCCATTGAACTCCTTTCTCACTCTCACACAGACACACACTGAACCACTGACGGCGCACGCCGCTGCGCTGGCCATGCATTAAAGTGGCGTTCTTTTTTTCCCTTTTTTTCCCGGCTTCATCGGGCGTCGGGCCTAACATTATGGAAATCTTTAGGGTCGGGCCGAGCTTCGGGCTGAACCAGTTAGGGCCGGGCCGTGCCGTGCCGGGCTTCAAATTTCGGGCCCGATGAGAACTCTAGTCCTGATGGCACTGAAATGCAATTGCATCTTTTCTAATATCATATGATCCTCCACATTCAAATACCTTATCTGATCTACAATCAGATGTAAAATTGGAACAAAAATATAGTAGTTAGTATAAATACTCACGTATGTTGGAGATGTTGTACGGTACCACTACTTATTACACAGGATATCCAAGTATGATCCCTAACTGTGTATGACTAGAAACTCTTAAGGGACAGGAAACCAGCAGACACTTGCTCACAGTTGCTGGTTTCCTGTCTGAATGTCAGTCAGCCCAAAATGTATTTTTGCATGCGGATATACACCACCACAGTGAGAAACATTTTAGATTTCTCTAGGACTATTAGAACAAATAGAAATATTTGTATTTATAAAACAGGTATAATATACTGTTATTAAACAACTTTAAGAAAAATAAGTTTGACATAGAAAAACACGAATTCAGGACAAATTTAACAAACAACAAAAAAGATAGCATATAAGCATAGCAATTCAAAATACCCCAATGTGTGTGTGTGTGTGTGTGTGTGTGTGTGTGTGTGTGTGTGTGTGTGTGTGTGTGTGTGTGTCTGTGTGTGTGTGTGTCTGTGTGCGTGCGTGCGTGCGTGCGTGCGTGCGCGTGCGTGCGTGCGCGTGCGTGCGTGCGTGCGTGCGTGCGTGCGTGCGTGCGTGTGTGTGTGCACGCACGTTAGAGGGTGGGGGGCAGTTCAAAAGATTATCTTTTGGGCCAGTATTGATTATGTTTGTGTGTGTTGTCTTCATGCTGTACCTTGACTGCTGTGCAGACAGACAGACAGACAGACAGACAGACAGACAGACAGGCAGGCAGGCAGGCAGGCAGGCAGGCAGGCAGGCAGGCAGGCAGGCAGGCAGGCAGGCAGGCAGGCAGGCAGGCAGACAGAAAATATGTTGTTCCAGGGACCCCCCAGAAGCAAAGATTTTAGTTAAAAACATTCGCTCTAAATATATATTCAAAGATTTGCGCCACAATTTCACGACTTTTCAAAAATAGCAGACCGACAAGCTCGTAGCTCGGCACTCGGTGCCGCGCTACGAGCTGGTAGATCTGCTATTTTTCAATAGAGCACCGAAGTCTGACGTCACTTTCAGTAGAGGGCGCCAATACACAGGTTCATGTATTTTTTGAGTGGTGTAAACCACTCCTACAACTGGCTTTGTTAGTCTGTCTGTCTGTCTGTGCTCAAAAAATGAGCACGGTTGCTATGGTCACCCAGTTCACACGGGTGTGATTTCATTACGTCAGACATTACGTCAGACCACAGCTGATCAGTCTATATAAGACCTTACACCACTCAGTTCACATGGGTGTGATTTTTTATTTGCAGTGAAATCTCCATAGGGCGATTTTAGGTCACTTTATAAGAACTGTGTTTGAAAAATAAACCGACCACCCCGGCCTTTCTGTCAGGGGAGTGGCTGTGCGTCGTTAATGATGTCCATTCATATTTGATACAGCCAGTTTCTGGAGAAAATGGAATTAATGTGGCCGCAAAAGCCTTGAAACTAGTAAACTACATATGAAGGCAATGTCGCTGCTAATATAGGCTACGCCACGCCCAGCTGTCAACACATTGCGTTCCTGAGATTCCTCGTTGATGTAAGCTCAACTGGTGGTGACTCGACTCGTACTAACCACGAAACACTAAATATCAATAAAATAAAAATAAACGTAATTAACATTCAGTTTCTGTTGTGCGACGGGCAGATGCAGCCACCCCGCCTACCCGGAAATGTAGTCTCTGGGTTGTTTGGCTCGTTTCTAACGCTTATTTTGTTACTCATTGGGTATATTTGTACATTTCCACCTTCAGTCGATGCTTCATATCCATATGAGTGAAAAGGCCGGGGTGATCGGTTTATTTTTCAAACACAGTTCTTATATGAGGCGATCTAAAATCCCCCTATGGAGATTACAATGCAAATAAAAAGTAGACGAACCTGTGGATTCATGCCCTCTACTGACAGTGACGTCAGGACTTCGGTGCTCTATAGCTAAAGTATAAGATATTGCTTAAAGGACAACTTCACCACTTTTCAACCTATCTTCATATAATAGGTCCTCACTAATAATCATGATAAAATGGCAAGATTCTTTTGTACTCAGTCTGTGTCTCATAGGAGGGCCGTGGGCAGTTTAGAAAGCGTCCTCCAGTGACATCATCATTAGGCAATTTATTTTTTAAACAAGATTTATTTTACAAAAATGTTTAGATTTTCATTATCGTGACGTGAGAACGATGGCTACCATTTTTGCATTGCAACTTTTCAGGACTAGAAAGCCTGCAGTTTCTATTAGCTTGTATTCCCCATCGATAATGTCACTGGAGGACGGTTTCTGAACTGCCCACAGCCCTCCACAGACTGGTTTCTGGACTGCCCACAGCCCTCCTATGAGACACAGACGGGTTTGTGAACTGCCCACAGCCCTCTTATGAGACACATACTGGTTTCTGAACTGCCCACAGCCCTCTTATGAGACACAGACTGGTTTCTCAACTGCCCACAGCCCTCTTATGAGACACAGACTGGTTTCTGAACTGCCCACAGCCCTCCTATGAGACACATACTGGTTTCTGAACTGCCCACAGCCACAGACTTGTTTCTGAACTGCCCACAGCCCTCCTATGAGACACCGACTGGTTTCTGAACAGCCCACAGCCCTCCTATGAGACACAGACTGGTTCCTGGACTGCCCACAGCCCTCCTATGAGACACAGACTGGTTTCTGAACTGCCCACAGCCCTCCTATGAGACAGACTGGTTTCTGAACTGCCCACCGCCCTCCTATGAGACACAGACCGAGTAGGAAAAAAACGCGCAATGTTTTTCATGATTATTAGTGAGGATATGATCCAAACATACAAGATTTGCACACTGCCTTTATACACCCACGATGCAAACACATCTCAGAGTATTGTCATATTTGCTTTAATACAATGGTTTTTGCGAAATGTTTAAGAAGTACCAACATATAAAACACAACAAAATAGAAAAATATGTTCATATAGTATACATTCAAACTTGGGAAAGCCTTTCTTAAGACATTCACACTTAAAAAACAAAAACTACAAATAGAAAATACCGTGTGGAACTCCCCCGCTTAAACATTAAGGCTACATCTTGACATGAAAGAGCAAAAAATGTCGACGGTCAAAAGGAAAGTGCAATAACAATAACAATGAGGATATGCCAAACTTCATGGCTTCATATCTTCTATTTGCCTACTGGTCCAGGTCCTCAATTCAGCGATATAAGATATGGCTGTACGTCAGTGGTTTTCAACCAGTGGGTCCTTGAGGGGGTTCCAGGTGGTCCCCAGTTAAATGATGGAGAGTTGGTAACAAAATGGACCCCTTATAGATCTTTAACTCTTTGAGAGCGTAAAATGACGCTTACACTTCCGTTTGCCTGTTATCTCTCCTAATGGTACCAACATCAATACAGCATGGAATTGTTGGACAAAATCTTAAGAGAAGATGTTTACGGCCGTAGGGCCCCCCCCCCCCCCCCCCCCCCCCAGCTAGGCTGTCATCAGTTTGTTTTGCATTATGCAAATATGCACTGCAGTAACTTTATCTTTCGGAAACAAATCTGAATTAAAGGAAATAAGAAAAAGTGTTATAGGAATAAAGATGATACTGCTATACAAGGTTTAAGTGTTTTATATATATATATATATATATATATATATATATATATATATATTTTTTTTTATATATATCATATTTCTATAGAAAGTTAAGAACTGATAATCATAACTACAGTAGGCCTATAATAAATCCAAATTCTAACACAAAAATATAACTGTCACAAGGTTATAATTAAATGCAATATTCTTCACACACAACCCTTGTATTCCGGTATATTTCCAGCCCCAGCCCAGGTGCAATGCATTATTATTAGCAAGGAACTGCAGTGGCGTGTTTTTTTTTCAAGCAAGTGGCATTCAGAGAGTTGTTCTTACTTGTGCTTATAGTTGGTGAAAATGAAAAGGAAGCACACCTCCCTGAACGTGTTTTTGTGGTTAAAAAAAAAATACAATAAAATAAATAAAGACTGACAGAGCAGCAGCAGACAGACCAGGTAATGAAGATTAGGCATACATTTAGGCGAGGAAAATAGGCCAGAAAATAAGGACAATTAGGCAAATAACCTCACATTAACTTTTTAAGGGCACTGAAGGGACTATTGACATGATTTAATACTAATGAAGGCGTATAAACTATACTGTAGCCTACAATTTATTTATTTGTAACAGTAGTATTATATTTGATTTCAAGGCATTTTTGATGTAGCTGCAGCATAGAAAACGAACGGTAGAGGCCGCTGTTTCCCATGGGATACTGAGTGTATCAGTGTGATAACACTGTTTCCCATGGGATACTGAGTGTATCAGTGTGATAACAGCAGCCTGGACCAAACACTGGAAGATATTAGCTTGACAGTTGACACAGTGACACTTGACAGCTTTTTTTAATTTGTTTTATTTATTTTTAGGTAAGGTAAGCATTTTAATACGAGAATAAAGTTATCCTCAATCACGCGCCCACGCAGGTGTTGCCAGTAACGCACGTTAATTGGCACTTCCTGACCGTTTTGCTGCTCCACTCACTGCGTGTCGACTTGTCAAACATTTCCACGTGTCTTGAATTCTTTCTGCGTGTTTGTTTATCATTGACATAAACACCTAATGCTGCTGTAGTGAAGTGTCCAGGGACGATAGAAGTGGTGAAATAAATCCTAAAACATTCTACAACTTGAGCTCATGCAGCCATGGGGAGAAGTCAGGAGAAAAGCACCCCCAGAGAAACAAGACAGAGAAGGCCTGGGACATGGCTCAGTGGTCCAGGCACCTTGGCTGGTAATACAGTCTGGCAGTGTGCCGTGGGTTCGACTCCCGATCCTGACGGCCATTACTGCATGTCTTCCCCCCAACTCTCTCCCCATCTCCTGTCAGCCTATTGTCTGTCCCGCCATAAAAAAATATAAAATAAAGGCGAAAGTCACAAAAAAAACTTAAAGAAAGAAACAGACAGAGAAGGAGGTAAGCTTGAATGTGTAATGATACTGGTTGTTTTCAACCTTTTTAATGTCACTGCTGCCCGTTATTTATTTGGCCTTTTGAGCCACCATTTATTGAGATTTAGAATTAGATTTAGCCTTGACTCAGACCCAAAACTAAGAGAATGTTTTGTTGTCGTTGGAAATGATGTTGCCTACAATTCCATTCTGCATTGATGTTTGGTACCATTAGGAGAGATAACAGGCAAAACGTTGATCAAAATAACGATTATGTTTACATTACTTGAGTGTATTTGTGTAGACTTATTCCTGTAAATTAAGTAATGCAGTATAGGCTATGTTTAACACATTGAAAGCGTAAAATGAACCATTCGGCTTAATTTTACGCTCTCAGGAGTTAACCCATTTTGGGCGGGAACCCCTTTTGGTGTTTTAAACATTGTTATAATTTAGCTATTGAAAAATAGCAGATCTACAAGCTCATAGCGCGCCACCGAGTGGCGCGCTACGAGCTTGTAGGTCTGCTATTTTTGAAAAATCGTGAAAATATTTATTTCAGAAAACTGGAGGATTTAGAAGATTTTTTTTTAAATTTCGACGTCAGGCCTAAATGAGTTAAAGATCTAACAAGGGACAAGGGTACATTTGGTTACCAACTAACTCTGTCTCTCTATCATTTAGCTGGGGACCACCTGGAACCCTCTCAAGGACCGTGGGTGGTCCCTGGGCCACTGTTTGAAAACCTCTGGTCTATAACAATGATCTCAGACAGAGAACGGGTGTAGTTGAATGTGTAATGATATGGAGGTATATAACCCATTCTGACCTGAGATCAGATTCTAAAAATGTCTTCTACATGCTGACAGTTTTCTGAAAAAGCTATGTTTCTATGTCAATGGTTCTTCGATTTTTCAAAAATAGCAGACCTACAAGCTTGTAGATCTGCTATTTTTCAATAGCTAAAGCATAACATAATGCTAACACAAAAAGGGGTCCAAAATGGGATAAATAATACCACCATAGACTTTAACACACTTGGACATATCAGCCTCCTTATTGTATATCCGTATAAATGTTTAAAGTAAACATTATATGGATATGCTTTATTAATGTGTTCATATGTGTATTGGCCTGGTGGGACTGTCT
The DNA here is from genome assembly GCF_951216825.1 of Electrona antarctica. Classification (NCBI taxonomy): domain Eukaryota; kingdom Metazoa; phylum Chordata; class Actinopteri; order Myctophiformes; family Myctophidae; genus Electrona; species Electrona antarctica. The sequence goes on from NC_136807.1 coordinate 57,191,240, forward strand.
GGGTTAGACAAGTACAGTACTCAACAACGTGTGCATGTGGGCCTGTGGGAGGTCCTTGAGGGGGTCCCGTGGGGGTCCCCAGCCTAAATTATTAATGGTTAATCTACACCTGACCTGGAGAAACCTACACCTGGAAGGCCATCACACCTGACCTGGAGTAACCTACACCTGGAAGGCCATCACACCTGACCTGGAGTAACCTACACTTGGATGGCCATCACACCTGACCTGGAGTAACCTACACCTGGAAGGCCATCACACCTGACCTGGAGTAACCTACACCTGGAAGGCCATCACACCTGACCTGGAGTAACCTACACCTGGAAGGCCGTCACACCTGACCTGGAGTAACCTACACCTGGAAGGCCATCACACCTGACCTGGAGTAACCTACACCTGGAAGGCCATCACACCTGACCTGGAGTAACCTACACCTGGAAGGCCATCACACCTGACCTGGAGTAACCTACACTTGGATGGCCATCACACCTGACCTGGAGTAACCCACACTTGGATGGCCATCACACCTGACCTGGAGTAACCTACACCTGGAAGGCCATCACACCTGACCTGGAGTAACCTACACCTGGAAGGCCATCACACCTGACCTGGAGTAACCTACACCTGGAAGGCCATCACACCTGACCTGGAGTAACCTACACCTGGAAGGCCATCACACCTGACCTGGGTCAGCCTGCTGAAGACACTGGTGGTCCTCCACAAACATGACTACGTGTATGTCAGCCGGCATAAAGGTGTGTATGTGTGTGTGTGTGTGTGTGTGTGTGTGTGTGCGTGCGTGCGTGCGTGCGTGCGTGCGTGCGTGCGTGCGTGCGTGCGTGCGTGCGCGCACGCTAATACACCTGTTGTTGTTGATGAGGACGAGGTGACATTTAGGAAGTGCCATGTACATTTGACCACAGTCTGGAGGAGGCAATTAAGGATGCTATTATACAGCTTGGTTACAAATGTAAAGTGCTCGTGTGTCACAGCTAATACACCAGACCAGATATTGTTGTATTGATGAGGACAGTATTAGAGAGGTGGCCATTTTGAAAGTACCAGACATTTGACCACGGCTTGGAAGAGGCAAGGATGCTATAATTATACAGCTTGGTTAGCAAATTAGTGTAAACTGCTTGTGTTCATAAGTTTGGAATCCGCGGTAATGTCCACAAATCGGTTGTGAGAGGCCTGCGTGCGTGCGTGCGTGCGTGCGTGTATGTGCAAGTGCGTGCGTGCGTGCGTGCGTGTATGTGCAAGTGCGTGCGTGTATGTGCGCGTGCATGCGTGCGCGCGTGCGCGCGCGCGTGCGTGCGTGCGTGCGCACATACAACAGGCCCTAGAGCTTTAATAGGCCTAACTTTCTTTTTTTTAAATGAACCTTGAATACATATTCTAAATAAGGTAGTCTTGTTAGAATGAGATGGGGCTTTTCTTCTTTGGATGGGTGACAGTGGACCGTGACGGGCCGGACCCGATATGCGTGTCATCATAATTGTGTCTGAGAGTGGCCTGGCTGGCTGGCTGCGAGGCTGCTGCTCATTTCTCCTGATGACAGTTCAATAATAGCCTTGTTTGCCAGTGAGGGGCCGACGTAACCCCTAGAGAAGTGAATGCAATTCCACATCGGTTATTTCACAATATTAAAAAAAATATATATATGTATCTCCCTCCTTCCACATTCGCGGTAATTATATTATATATAATTATATATATATATATATATATATATATATATATATATATATATATATATATATATTTATCTCCCTCCTTCCACATTCGCGGTAATTAGATTCTTGAGTCAAAATCATTTTGTTCAGTTTGCCCCTTTCTTGGATCCCGGCCCAAACACTATATAGACTAATGTAGAAAACTAAATGACCCCGAAAAGAGTTGGCGCTGTGCTTTAATCGAAGCGGAGGACAGAAGACCGGGCGATCTGCCGACCGACCGACGCGGCGGTCAGGTCTTTTAGATTTCGCCCCTTGCTGGAGGCGTTTTAGTTGGCAGAAAGGGCACCGATGATGCCAGATGTGTTTTTGGTTTCCGATCATGATATGTGAGAGAGTTTGACTGATTTGGCCTATTTTGGACAACGATTTTCTGTTTTTACACACCATTATAATGTTGTTATTGTGATCATAAGACCCAATTACTGAATGTCAGTCTCCAGGTTTTCTTCAGAATATGTATGACACCGATTTACTAGGACACTATGTATGGCACATTAGGAGACCAACTTTTCTGTTTTCTGATTCTGTTTTATTTGCAAGGACCCCCTTCAGTCTGAGAATGTAAAAAAAATAACCAAATGAACCCGTATCTTTTACACGCTCGGTCCTCTTTTCCACCGGTTGGTTCCCAATGGGAACCGGTTCAGTTCTTTTTGGTTCTTAGTCCATGAGCTCCAAAATTTGAACGTTAATTATGAATTGAGTGGGCAAAACCACACCTATATTAGATTGTTATCACCATGAAACTTCCCCAATTGATTATTTACACGAAGACAATGCTTTATTGTATTACAAATTTTACATTTGTAATATGCAAATGAGGCATTCTGTAGGAAAATATGCAAAATAATAGAAAATATGAAGAAAAAAAAAACTACTACTGTGGACGGGTTATCATGTAGAAATTGTATAAACAATTTAATATAGGTCTAGTTTTTTCCCACCAATTTTGGAGCTCTGCATGTCTCATGGACTAAGAACCAAACAGAACTGAACCGACCGGTGGAAAAGAACTGAACCGGTTCCGACCGGTGGAAAAGGGGTACAGATTCAGATTCTGTTAGGGCCCAAATTCTCGGTAGCACCGAAGAGCCGACTTTAGGACGGTACCCGCCCCCCCCCCCCCCCCCCCCGAACCTCAAATGACGTCAGATTGTAGGGTCTACAGAACCGACTTTTATTCGGCTCTAAAATAGGAGTATGAATTGGCCCTAAGTCATTCAGGGCTATAGCTCTTTGTGTGTTTCTGGTAAAAATTGTTGTCCAGTCATTTTCTCATTCGGTATGTCTGTGGCAAAAATTGAATTTTGACAAACATGTCCAACACATCAGCATGGTGATGACTCCTGTGTCTGACTGAACCGTATATTCCTCCGTTTGATTTAATCCATGGCGGACATTACATTATTCATTGCGTCCATATCATTAGTTTCAGATTAAAAAAAGGCCTCCGAATGGCATCGGGACATATATATGCAGCGCGCTAATCCTAATTTATAAATGCTGTTATGGAACATGGAAAAAAGGCTGATCCCCAAAGTCAACCGTTGGCTATACGTAAGCAGCTGGTCACACAACTATAGGAGGTGCTTTGAGTAACAAAATCAGACCCCTCTGAAGTGAGTGGTACTGTGCTGTGCTGTGCTGTGCTGTGCTGTGCTGTGCTGTGCTGTGCTGTGCTGTGCTGTGCTGTGCTGTGCTGTGCTGTACTGTACTGTACTGTACTATAAGCCCTCCTCCTGTGTGTGTCTGTGTCTGTGTGTCAAGGCTCATTCATTGTCTGGATTTGCGGTGGTGAGGTGACCACCGGAGCTGAAATAACGTTGAGCAGTGGTGAGTAAAAACAGAGAGAAGGGCTGGGGCGATGGCGGTGGTTTGCTCTTCACCGCGGCTCAGTGACGTCATGTTGTAGTTCGGTGGTCACCCCACCACCGAAAATCCAGACTATGTATGAGCCTTAAGGCTGTGCAACAGTGACACTTGGTGGTGAACAAACGCTATAACGCTATTTCCGTGCTCGGACACAGCCAGGGACAGACCCAGGTCACACAGCCACACACATAGCTGTCTATAGGAGTGGTTGCACCACTCAAAACATCTACAGTATAGCCTATGCACTTTTACTTTAGCCTACTTGAGTATTTCCAATTGTCAGTACTTTTACTTCTACTGAATCTACTCCTATCTCAGAGGCAAACATTGTACTTTTTTACTCCACTGCAATTATTTGAAAACTTTAGTTACTAGTTACTTTGTAGATTTTAATGATTATTACAAAACGTACAGTAACCACTTCAGCCCTATTGCCGTGAGCTTGTAGATCTGTTAATTTCAAAACATTTGAATCGGTTTAACACAATGATACAATGATTAAATGGGACCACTTCACCACTTCTTCAACCTACGTTCACAGGATTGGTCCTCACCAATGTTCATGATAAAATTCCATCAGAGGCGAATACTTCTTATAAGAGGGGTGTTAGGGGTGCCACCCAGACCCCCCCCACCTCCCCCACACACACACACACACACACACACACACACACACACACACACACACACACACACACACACACACACACACACACACACACACACACACACACACTTGAAGACACTTCAAGTGTGTGTGTGTGAGAAAGTGAGAAAGAAATTAAGGCTACTGTACTGCAACTTTTATACTCTACCTGGCAGGTTAACCCATTTCGACCTGATATCAGACAAATGTCTTCTAAATCATGATAGTTTTCAGAAAAACTTATGTTTCTAGGTCAGTTGTCTGACTATTTCATGTCAAGGAGCCTCAGAATTATATGTACTTGGCCGGTCTACTATTTCAAAAATAGCAGACCTACAAGCTCGTAACGCGGCGCTATGAGCTTGCAGATCTGCTATTTTTCAATAGCTAAAGTATAACATAACGCTTAGAACACCAAAAGTCGTTCCCGCCCCAAAATGGGTTAAAACAATCCACCCATGCCTGTGCCTGTGTGCCCGTAAAGGCACTATACGTGACAAAAACACAGTTATGGGGTAGGGAAGCTCAGGGGTGCCAATTTGTGTTCCTATTTTGTTCAGGGGAGCTCCCAGGCAACCTCGTATAGTTAGTTGTCGCAGCTGAATGCCAATATATTTTGTGTCTCATAGGAGGGCTGTGGGCAGTTTAGAAGCCCACCAGTGACATCATCGATATAGGGAATCCAAGCTAATAGAAACATGCAGACTTTCTATTCCTTAAGTAGTTGCAATGTGATAGTGGAAGTGATCATTCTCACGAAAAAATAAATCTGCCTAACGATGATGATGAACAGCAGAGATATACAGCTCATATTTACTGGTATCCACATATATGTTAATCATATGTGACCAGATTTGACTGAGAGCTTGCCATCACGCAAATTCCAGCTTTTCACCAGAGGAGAAAAACTTTTTTTTTTTTTTATTATTATTATTTTTTTTAAATGAGTTTATAGCACAGGCAGACTCTTCACATACTAGAGCATGTCTGAAATAAGTGTCTGAGCTGAAATCGACATGTAAATATGAAATAAATGCTTAAACATGTAGCTCATAACTCGCTGTTTTCTGCAAGACATTACTCTATAAGCCATATATCCAAAACCGGTGGGTCAAACTGAACAAACAATATGTCAATTTGAAGCTATGATTCCCTGCTTTCACATGACATGACAAAACGAAAATTAAAAAAAAATCCAATGGCAGTCCCTCAGTCAAATTTAGTCACATATGTGGCATATAAAAACATAGGCTATGTTCATATATTGTAGGATTTTTTTTAGGGTGGGATGTCTGTATTCCTCTCTAAACCAATGGTAAAAAAAAAGCCAAATCGACGTAAAAAATACCAAAATTCATGACACTAAAGTCTCACTCTTGGCCTTTTCCTAAAACTTGGCAGCCCTGCATAAAATGACTTGTCTTTTAGTGCTGTTGGATCGCACCTGGAATGGCTTATAGTGTTAGTCTAGTTTTACTTGACAAAGTATCATAAGATTGTAGTCGACTTAATCTACAGTTGATTTAGTCTACTAAAATGTGTTTTGGCGGGCCTTGATGCCATCGTAATGACTGATTTTACACTTGCTGAAAATAGCAATAAATACTGCGACGCGACGCGTTGTAACAGAAGAGTATTTATGTTCCATTATTGCTATACTCGGTTGCAAAACGTGAATCATGTTTGCTGTTTGTCCACCACTGGTCGGTCCTATGTTGTTTGGAGGCTGACTGTACTGTACTGTACTGTACTGTACTGTACTGTACTGTACTGTACTGTACTGTACTGTACTGTACTGTACTGTACTGTACTGTACTGTACCGTGCCGTACCGGGGATGCACACGCAGATTAGACACACCAACGGACCGACATGCGGTCAAACAGTGTTGATTTCGTCGACTAAAACTATGACGAAAAATGTTCGTCGACTACCTTTTTTCACTGACGAAAACTAAATGAAAAATATAAGCTATGATGACGAAAACCAAGACTAAATATACTGACAATGTCGTCAACAAATGAAAACTAGACGTTAGATGTTAAGGAAGGGACTCGTGGACAAGAGATGAGGGCAGTATTATGCGTGTCTTAAGTACCAGGTCTTATTACTTAACTTAAGACCTGGAGGCGTGATCAATGCCATTTGGCTGTTCTGAGTGGCCAAACAGCATTGACCACGCCTCCAGGTCTTAAGTTAAGTCATAAGACCTGGTACTTAAGACACGCATAATACTGCCCCCAGTGTTATGCTACGTTGCATGCTGAAAATGTGCTGATCATCTAGCGCTGCGACGCGTTGTGAGCTTGTAGATCAGCTATTTTCAGCACGCAACCAATGTGTAAAATCTGCCATTACAACGTCATCAACGCCTGTCTAAACACATTTTAGTCGACTAAATCAACTGTAGATTTAGTCGACTAAAATCTTATGACACTTAGGGCCCGATTAAGCAAGTGGAAAAACCCATGCGGTAATACAGATTTGGGCCTCGCTCTGCGCCTTTTCGTATTATGGAAGCCGTGGTGAGCGCTCACTCATATGGAATACCACGTTCCTGCATAATTTAGCATTGGGGGAGTGTCCATATGTTAATTATTTTCGCTTTGCGCTATTTGCTATTAAGCCCCTTGACCTAAAAACACTCAGCACATACCGATTCGACCTGGGTCTGACCACGTCTTAAAAGCAAAAAGCACTGTTTGATTTTACACTTGAGCGGCTCTGGAGTGTTGCCATGTCTGTTTGCTGTTTATTATAAGCGGCTTCTTTTTCTGTAGGGTTGCTTGTAAATATTGGTAGTTGTGGTTGCTTTTCTTGTTTCTAAAGTGCTTATTTGGGCTTTTCTCCTAATGTTGTTTAAACCAGTGATCCTCCCAGATGAATGCATTTGCCCAACTAAGCCAGTGACCCCCATGACAGATTTGTGTTTTTAAATGTTTCAATAACATTTTTCAAAAATATTCCACAATTGTCACTTTTTTCAAAGATTACTTTTGAAAATAGCAGATCTACCAGCTCACAATGCATCACATTAATTCATTCAAACTATGAACTCTGACTGCAGGGGGATATATATTTATAATGATCATTATAACAATGTGCAAGAAAATATGTAAAAAGAAGGAAGAACTTTATTCATTATTTATTTGTGGACAATCAAAATATGCTGGAAATTTTAATGTGGTGTCATTAAAATGAATCTTGATATGGCAGACTCACTATCTAGAAAATAAAAACATGGCACTTCATTTAAAATAGGTTGCAGACCCCTGTTATATGCGATTCTTTAGGGAGTATGTTTATAGACCTATTTACTTGTTTCTATGAGACATGGCAACAGCAGGACTTTCTGGCTCAAACGTTCAAACGTTGAGATTGTAAAGGGTCATATATCGCTCATTTCTCAACCTTTAAAAAAAATTAAAACATCTCCATAATCACTGGGAAGTTAGCTTTCATATGCTGTATCACACCCGACTCACTCAATTCTTCTTCAATAAAATGCTACGAGCGAAGACCATAACATTGGGACCGCAGCAATACGCATGGCGCACGTATGGCATTTCAACTCATTCCTTCGTCGTGACTCGAATGAAATAAAATAAAATAAACGTTATTTTACTGGTGTTTTTCAATAGAAACAAATAAAGAGCGTGTGTGCAACAGTCAGTGCATATACGTGCATGCACTATAGGCTATATTTCCTCCTTGTCGGGATGGTGAGCTGAGCTCTTCACAGCCCGTTTGTCTTTCATATTATTCTTATAATATTTGATATTATAAACACTCATGGTTCTCTCATTTCTCAACCGTTTTTTAAAATGTAAAAATCCCCATATTCCTTAGGAATCTTGCTTTCATTCGCTGTATGGTACATGGTTCTATTTTTATCGAATTAAACAATATCAAACGAACTTGTATGTTCGGGGGTTAGACGATTCTGGGAACATTACGCATGGATTGCCAATTTGCCAGCCAATGCTGCGTATCTACTCGCAGTTCCATTCCGATCTGAAAGGTATAGGTAGGTGCCATTTCAAAGTCTTAGTTATTCATTTATGAATCAAATCAACTAGAATAAAGATTTTTACAGCTGTTTTTCATGCTTAGAACAGAAACAAATTAAGTGATGATGTGCGTATATCTCCCTCCCTTAGCATATGGCTGCGCCGCTGTAATGACTTTCCAATGAAAACTGCAAGTTACTTAACAAAATAGAGACATAGGCCTACAAGCTATGCACATCATGGCTGTGACAGCTTGTGGATCTGTTCTTTTGAGGCATAAAGGTGACAGCATGCAGTGCAATATGAATAATTAACCCAAATGTGACAAAGTCATGTCATGTCTATGGTGCCAGTCTGCAGAAATGTAATACCACTTGCCGAAAAGGGCGCATTCCATGAGGACATCAGCTGGTGTCGTAAAGAGAATAGTACGGACATGTTCATTGGGTAAGCCTCAAAACTCCCTGAAACACTCCCATGACTAATTCAAGGCCGTTTTGCTCACACCACGGGGTGTCGAAAGCGCTTCTTACCTGGCCCATAATTGTAATATGACATTGCACACGCCCCCACGTCTTAAAAACTGTAAAAGTATATGTAATTAGATTCCACTTGCTTAATCGGGCCCTTAGTCGACTAAAACTGGACCAACGGTAGAACATTTCAGGTGACTAAAATGTAACTAAAACTAAATTAAACGTATTCAAAAGACTATATGACTAAAACTAAAATCAAAATTTGCTGTCAAAAACGACACTGTGGTCAAACATGCGCTGCTCCCATGCTTGCGGTTAGGGTTAGGTTAGGGCTTGAGACATAGGTTGTCGGTCTAATGACAGTCGGACCAATAGTCATGTCTAATCCATTTAGACCTGAGGACGATTCTACAAACGCCTTCTAAATCCTGTTTCTATGTCAGTGGTTCTCAACCTTCTCCTTCTCAAGGACCCTCAGAATTATCTGTATTTGGCTGTGGACCCCCATCTGAAAATATGTAGTTCCAGGCAAATATTTGAGTGAAAAACGTTCGCTCTGAAAGAATATATATTCAAAGATTTGCGCCACATTTCCACGATTTTTCAAAAATAGCAGACCTATACAAGCTCGTAGATCTGCTATTTTTCAATAGCTAAAGTATAACATAATGCGTAAAGGGGGTTCCCGCCCTGAATGGGCTAAACTAAAGCCTGTGCCGTACGTACACCCAGTCACCCACCCCACCCATCCATCTGTCTGCCTGCTGCTGTGGCAACAATGGGTTGAAACAGCTTTAGAGAGATTAACCCATTTTGCGCGGGAACCCCTTTTGGTGTTAGCATCATGTTATGCTTTAGCTATTGAAAAATAGCAGATCTACAAGCTCATAGCGCGCCACCGAGTGGCGCGCTACGAGCTTGTAGGTCTGCTGTTTTTGAAGAATCGAAGAACGACTGACATAGAGACGATATCGGGCAGTATTATGCGTGTCTTAAGTACCAGGTCTTATGACTTAACTTAAGACCTGGAGGCGTGGTCAATGCCATTTGGCTATTCTGAGTGGCCAAATGGCATTGATCACGCCTCCAGGTCTTACGTTAAGTAATAAGACCTGGTACTTAAGACACGCATAATACTGCCCTATAGCCTTTTCAGAAAACTGTCAGGATTTAGACGACGTTTTTAGAATCTGATCTCGGGGTCGAAATGGATTAAACAAAAACAACGGGCGGAGAAATCAAGAGCACCTGATCGTTTTATCCCTCACAGTAATCTCACTAATACCGTCCTAGACCTCATCCCGTCCCTCAGTCCCTCAGTGCATGATGGTCTACTCTATACTACAGCTCTGCTGCCACTGGAACACTATATGACTCATGCAGCATGTTTAGCTGTTCCTTGCAGACCACTAGCCCTCCAGGGACGTGCAAACACATGGACATCAAAGGGGGGCTTCTACAGCCCCCTGCCCCCTTTTACCCGTCTGTAAAACAACCGCCCTTTCCAGACCACGAATGCCCTTTTACCCGTCTGTAAAACAACCGCCCTTTCCAGACCACGAATGCCCTTTTTACCCGTCTGTAAAACAACCGCCCTTTCCAGACCACGAATGCCCTTTTACCCGTCTGTAAAACAACCGCCCTTTCCAGACCACGAATGCCCTTTTTACCCGTCTGTAAAACAACCGCCCTTTCCAGACCACGAATGCCCTTTTACCCGTCTGTAAAACAACCGCCCTTTCCAGACCACGAATGCCCTTTTACCCGTCTGTAAAACAACCGCCCTTTCCAGACCACGAATGCCCTTTTACCCGTCTGTAAAACAACCGCCCTTTCCAGACCACGAATGCCCTTTTTACCCGTCTGTAAAACAACCACCCTTTCCTGACCACGAATGCCCTTTTTACCCGTCTGTAAAACAACCGCCCTTTCCAGACCACGAATGCCCTTTTTACCCGTCTGTAAAACAACCGCCCTTTCCAGACCACGAATGCCCTTTTACCCGTCTGTAAAACAACCGCCCTTTCCAGACCACGAATGCCCTTTTTACCCGTCTGTAAAACAACCGCCCTTTCCAGACCACGAATGCCCTTTTTACCCGTCTGTAAAACAACCGCCCTTTCCAGACCACGAATGCCCTTTTACCCGTCTGTAAAACAACCGCCCTTTCCAGACCACGAATGCCCTTTTACCCGTCTGTAAAACAACCGCCCTTTCCAGACCACGAATGCCCTTTTTACCCGTCTGTAAAACAACCGCCCTTTCCAGACCACGAATGCCCTTTTACCCGTCTGTAAAACAACCGCCCTTTCCAGACCACGAATAGCCCTTTTACCCGTCTGTAAAACAACCGCCCTTTCCAGACCACGAATGCCCTTTTACCCGTCTGTAAAACAACCGCCCTTTCCAGACCACGAATGCCCTTTTTACCCGTCTGTAAAACAACCGCCCTTTCCAGACCACGAATATAGCATTCACTATACATGGTGAAAGAAATGCAAATGCCACTCCTTTCCATGCCATACATGCCGGAAGGAAGGCAGCATTCAGGAGAATTGCTTTTGAAATCCATGTCGTTGCGCCTCGAAAATAGCTGATCTACAAGCTCACAACGCGTCGCGCTGTGAGCGCGACGGCACTCCAAAAGTGCCCTCTTAACAGGATTTTAGCCCCTGCCTCTCTCTAACACTCTCTGCACGTCCCTGCAGCCCTCTCTCTAGGTGGTCCTCAGGTGAGCCTCTCCATTCATTGGTGCTTCCAGTCATCTCGGTTCTCCATGCAGTACATCTGGCATCAGCTCGTTGGTGCTTTGCGCTCCTTGCGTCGTTCTTTGAGTATACAGTTGGGTGCCACCGATATTGTCCCTTATCATTTGACCCATTTAGGCCTGACCTCAAAATTAAAAAAAAATCCTTCTAAATCCTCCAGTTTTCTGAAATAAATATTTTCACGATATTTCAAAAATAGCAGACCTACAAGCTCGTAGCGCGCCACTCGGTGGCGCGCTGTGAGCTTGTAGATCTGCTATTTTTCAATAGCTAAATTATAACATAATGTTTAAAACACCAAAAGGCGTTCCCGCCCAAATTGGGTTAACTGTCCTTTTGCGCAGATCACGCAAACCTCAGCAAAAATAAAAGGACAATATCGATGGCCTCCAACTGTACATCCACATAATATGTTAACCCCGAATACATTTATACTTGCAAAAAAAGAGATTTCAACCGTATACTACTACTTGTGCTACTAGGACTTTGTAGAGGAAATTATGTAAATAATAATAATAATAATAATAAACAAAATAGAAAACGCAAATTGTATGCACATTTGTAATAATTATTAAAATAATAATAATAATAAATTAATAATTTGCATTTGGGGGGTATCTTTCACAATAATAAATAAAACATGTTCTAGACATTCACAAAAAATATATGTATTACAGGCATTTTACTTACTTTTATCAGGGTTAAAGGACAAAGGTCATAGGTTCAAAATTGTTCAAAATTCAGAGATTTTGAAGTTGTGTGAATTTCTGCCTCTGTGGGGGGTATTTGTATGCAAATATGACCAATGGCATTGCAAGACAAAACAATTAACATCAATGATGATGTTTAGGTGAAAAAAGTACAGAAACAAATACATTAGTTAATTAAAATATTAATTTGTTGTATATTTGCAACGGTGGGTCTTGCAGGGTTAATGTGGGACGTCCTCTTGATCGATGCCTGTGTGTTGGTTCCCACAGCACTAATGTTGCTGGCTGGCAGCTCTTGGTGTCTTAATTTGGCAGTGTCCTGCTATAGTCTCATTCTCCTGGCTGCTATTGTCTGGCTCACCGTTGGCATTCCATCAAACAGATTATCAAACATTTCTAGGCTACTCTTGCTGATGTTAAGTACTGCATGCTGGTGTAGCACCCGTCTAGAGACTTCTGCCGGATTGGCTTCAAGGTCCAGCATTCACTGCCGTATAGGAGAATAGACTCTAGTCTATACCGTTGCATTGAAGAAAGTTGCACATGCTGGCTAATAGACGTAATACTTGAACTGACATGGTAACTGTTTTCATGCGGCTTGCTTAAGGGTTATATTTGCATGTCGAAGAATGTTCATACATTTTCAACCTATTTCCCCCAAAAATAGCAGATCTACAATAACATCAAGCAATGTTGTAAGCTTGTAGATCAGCTATTTATTTTTTTTACAGCTGGAAGTATAGCCCATACAAATAAATTACTGATACATTTATGTATCAGTAATTTATTTGTATATTCAAGTCGTTTTTATTATCTGCCCTGTGCAATTTGTGATTAAGAAGCCTAAAAAACTAAAGCTAAAAAACTGTTGTATTCATATCCTCCAATGTGCAATGCCAAAAATGCAATTAAATCGTTAATTATTTGTGTGGAAAATTAATCGTCAATTTAAATGTGTCATCGTGGCTAATACGCTATTTCCATTCAGTGAAGAGTTTCCATGTAGGGAAAGGGAAGCTACGGCCATGTGGCTTTATTAATATTATGGCATTCTTGTTGTTTTTCGTGTCTTTGAAGCTTTTTTAGGTTTGCCTCTCCCGTGAGCCCGTTGTGTGATGCTTTATTAAAGGCCGAGTATCCTTTCTTAGCTGCCAAGAAACCGAAGGGCACCAAAAAGAAAATCTATAAAAGATCAAGTCTTCTCAGCAAACCGGTGCGACCGAGCGGGGAAAAAGAGCTGTTGGCCAAAGTTGAAAGCTTGGCCGAGATAAAAAAAACAAGGTGATAAAAAAAAACAGCCTGAAGTTAAGTAATGATAAGCCGGGCATCACACCCAGGGCTGGACAAAGTCAATCAGCAGCTTAGCGTGTTGCCTGCAAGGTTCAATTTAACCTGAGCTCGATTCTACAAAATGTCTTCTAAATCCTGACAGTTTCCTGGAAAACCCCATTCGTTTCTATGTCAGTGGTGTTCAAACTTTGTTCATGTCAAAGAACCCCAGAATTATATGTATTTGGCCGTGGACCCCCCCATCTGAAAATATGTTGTTCCAGGGACCCCCCAGAAGCAAAAAAAAAATAGCAGATCTACAAGCTCATAGCGCGGCACAGAGTGCTATTTTTCAATAGCTAAAGTATAACGTAATGCTTAAAACACCAAAATGGGTTCCCGCCCAAAGAATGTGAATCTCAATTTTCCTCCACAAGAATTGAGATAACGATTCTCACACGATTCCCATTTTTTTATAGTCTGTAGTTGCTGAACGTTACTACGTTCAAAACGTGTCACCTGGAGCCATAACTATACTGTGGCTTTAAACAGACAACATCAAAGTGCTCGACTTAAACCTCTCTTAAAGTCTCTCTCTTGTAGCAAAAACATAAGAGTAACTAAAATGAAGTGGACGAAGAGCGGTTATTGCTCAAATTTAGAAATGAGATCGCCTAGGTGTCTGGAATGGATCTCAATCTTTTATAATATTTTCTAAATCGATTCATTGTGCAGCACGGCCAAATACTAAATCCAATGATGGGATATGTTTTGCATTAGCTCTCTTAAATGCCTGATACGAGAGGTTCCACAACGTGACACATTGTGAGTGAACTTGTAAATCTGCTATTTTTAACTCAATGGTCGCCAAGGACTTATTTAACTTCTTTTTCATGATGTCCTGGAGCGCCAAGGACGTGTTTTTTGTGTTTTATAACATAGTAAAAGAAAAAAAAAAAAAAAGGTTTTTTTGAAAAGAATAAAAGAATATAAAATAAAATAAAAGATATATGGTGGCGGTCTGGGCCTTTTGGCGCCCCCTGGTGGCGATGAATGAGTTTAGCCCCTTCTATAAATAGCTTTTGTCCCCACGCATCTCAAGATTTGCGTGAACGGAGAAATGGCGTCAGAATTCCGCTAAATATGATGTCAATTAAACATCAAAACATTAAACACCATTGACATTGAAGGGAAAACTTACGTCATATGTAAACGAGCAAATCGTCTAACCAATCACATGTTGGTGGGAGCACTTGGCCAATAAGGGACCACCTCATGTACCTAATGTAGCAATGTCAAATGTCCGCTAACATAAATTGATGTACGATGACATGAGCGCCCCTCACTTCACACGGGTGTGATTTTTACTACACAATACTGCTGTGCACCTCAGTAGCCTATATGTTCTACGATAGTGATGCTGAGGTCATGTTAACAAGATGACCTTTGACCTGAGCACTAGGGCCGTCACCATTACACAATTGAGTTGACAATGAATTGTCACACAAATAATTGCGATTAACGGCACCTGAGGACGATTCTACAAATGTCTTCTAAATCCCGACAGTTTTCTGAAAAACCTATGTTTCTGTCAGTTGTTCTCAACCTTTTCATGTCAAGGACCTCCAACAATATATGTAATTGGCCGCCGACCCCCATCCCCAATATGTTGTTCCAGTCCCTCCCAGAAGCAAAGATTTGAGTAAAAACGTTCGCTCTGAAATAATATATATTCAAATATTTGCGCCACATTTTCACGATTTTTCAAAAATAGCAGATCTACAAGCTCGTAGCGCGGCACCCGGTGACTTAAAACTGATTCAAAACATGGATTAAACAATGAAAACATAACTCGGGCAACTCGCGAATCGCAGGGAAAGTGTTCTACAATAACTCGGGGCAACTCGTTAATAGAGGTCAAAGTGTTAAGTAATGATAAGCCGGTCATCACACCCAGGGCTGGACAAAGTCAATCAGCAGCTTAGCGTTCTGCCTGCAAGGTTCAATTTAGCTTTAAGAAAAAGCTAAATCAATTGTTTGTTTTTAGTACTAGTGCTGCACCATTTCCTCCACAAGAATTGAGATCACGATTCTCACACGATTCCCTTTTTTTTGGTCTGTAGTTTTAACTGAAGTAGAAGTATCGCAACTCTAGCCTGGCTAATAAGCCAGACCGAATCAGCCGTTGGCACAAAAAATAAAAATTGCCTGCCGGCGGATTACGGTCTGGAGAGGCTCAATTGTACGCCCATTTCCTACACCAGAGAACTGGTGTGGCCAATCGGGACACGGTATGCAATATGGGCGGGCTTTGGTACAGTGACGTTCAATGTTTGAGACCTTTGACGCACGCACGCACGCACGCACGCACGCGCACACACACACACGCACACACGCACACGCACGCACACACGACCACACACACACACAGCGAATCCAACCGTGATGTATACCAGGACTTAAGGGTGCAGGTCAGGTCAAGAGATTGATATCCAGTCCGCAGCCTCTGTTGTATATTTGAGATGGGATCCTCTTGGTTTCAGTCAACAGCTGTATATTTAAGACTTCCAGACAGGATTACACGGATAGAGAGACGAGGCAGATTGGTCTCTCTGGTGTCAGTGACCTAATGTTCTATACGCCTCTCACTGAGAAATGTGACCTCACACAGTCCTTAACCCAGGGGTCGGCAACCCAAGATGTTGAAAGAGCCATTTTCGAACCCATTTAGGCCTGACGTCGAAATTTAAAAAAATGTCTTCTAAATCCTTACAGTTTTCTGAAATAACTATGTTTCTATATCAGGACCCCAAAACATATATGTAATTGGCCACCGACCCCCATCTGAAAATATGATATTCCCTGAAGGAACCCCTCACAAGCAAATATTTGAGTTAAAAATGTTCGATCTGAAATAATTTATTCAAAGATTTGTGGCACATTTTCACGATTTTTCAAAAATAGCAGACCTAGTGCCGCGCTACGAGCTTGTAGATCTGCTATTTTTCAATAGCTAAAGTATAACATAATGCTTAAAACACCAAAAAGGGGTTCCCGTTCAGAGTGCCGTGATTCTTTTCCACCCTAAAACATGATCTTCAGGTAATATTATTATATTAAGGAGGACGATTATTTTATCTTTTTCAAAAAAGTGTATACAGTATTTATTAAATATCATTTTTGATGTGGACACGCCCACCTGGTCATTAACTCAACCACTGCCAGTAGCGATAGTTCAGCTCCTGCCACCGTTCTATTTCGTCGTGGAAGAAGATCGCCTTCTCGTCTCCCCAAAACAGGCCATGGCGGAGGTGCTCGCGCCAATCGGACTATAGAGCGTCACAGTCCCGCCCCCTTTCATGACGACGCCAGGCCCAGAAAATAATTCCCAATGCATCTTTCCCATAGAGTATATAAAGGATAGAGACCGAACTGGAGCACTAGCCCCGCCCCCAAGCTATTCATTTCGATGGAGTTGCTCAGTGGCGTTTTGAAGCACCCGGAAGACTGCCGGAAGTACCTCCTCCGGACCTCAAATTTGAGGTCCGGGGTGACGTAGGGAGTGATGGTCCTAGTGTTAAAGCCCAGCTGCACGGGGGTTTCCTCGTCATGAATCCACGGGTCCGCCTGCAGTCCTTCCTCGTACCACTAGGGCCCAGAGCTTCAACGTTGAATAGCCTCACTGGCCCCTTGATCTTTCCCATAGACATTTCAAAAAAGTATTCATTTAAAGACCTTTTAAGCGTCGTACGGAGCCAACTCGGGTCGTGACAAATCTTTGTTCATCCAGTGCGATCTTTCTCGTAAAAAAAAATCTGTTTTTCAATGCATTGAGGCTGAAGGGGGAAAAACCCTATGAAAGTGTTTCTTGTGTCCTAAAAATCACACCTGTGTGAACTGAGTGGTGTAAGGTATTATTATATAGCCTGATCAGCTGTGTTCTGATGTAATGTCTGACGTAATGAAATCAGCATCAACCAATCAGCATCAACCATGCTCATTTTTTTTGCACAGACAGACAGACAGACTAACAAAGCCAGTTGTAGGAGTGGTTTACACCACTCAAAAATAATTAAAATAAGATCTGGGCCGTTGCTCAGCGGTCCAGGCACCTTGGCTGGTAATCCAGTCTGGCAGAGAGCCGCGGGTTCGACTCCCGATCCCGACGGCCTTTACTACATGTCTTCCCCCCATCTCTCTCCCCATTTCCTGTCAGCCTACTGTCTGTCCCTCCATAAAAAATATAAAATAAAGGCGAAAGCCACAAATAAATACATAAAAATAAGATCTGGTTGTCCATTTAATTACCAGTAGTTTAAAAAATCACACCCGTGTGAACTGAGTGGTGTAAGGTCTTATATAGCCTGATAAGCTGTGGTCTGACGTAATGAAATCACACCCGGGTGACCGTAGCAACCATGCTCATTTTTTCTGCACAGACAGACAGACAGACAAACAAAGCCAGTTGTAGGAGTGGTTTACACCACTCAAAAATAAATTACGAGTAACTGGCTATCCGTGGACATCCCTAGTAACAACTAGAACCTGACCACCCGTTTCGAATGGGATCAGTGTATTGAAACGGGGAAAATCAGGTGCAATCAGGCCTTTCAATAGACTGAGTAGACGTCTACCCGTCTACTCAGGTGCTCAGTAGGTTGATTCCTTCCGATTGTGTCGGTTGATCTGTGCAGTTTAATGCATCGCATGCAGCTACTGGAGCGGTGCCGTGTCGTTAGTCAGAAGGTTCCTTGTTCCGAAATTACTATCCCTATCTCTAATCCTAACCTAAACATAACCGCAAGCACGGGAGCAGTGCATCTCTAATCCTAACCTAAACATAACCGCAAGCACGGGAGCAGTGCATGTTCGATGTTACGGCTGCATTGAAAGGAATGATCACCTACTGAGCTCCAGTAGCTGCATGCGATGCATTAAAATGCACAGATCAACCGACACAATCGGAAGGAATCAACCTACTGAGCACCTGAGTAGACGGGTAGACGTCTACTCAGTCTATTGAAAGGCCTGATTGCACCTGATTTTCCCCGTTTCAATACACTGATCCCATTCGAAACGGGAGCACCGACTCATCATTCAACTCATCATCATTCAAATCATTCACAATATTATTTTGCCTTTTTTAAACTTTTGATACCAACACTTTTGTACTTTTACTCTAGGGTGAATGTTGAATTCCGGATTTGTTTTACTTAGTATTTCAACATTCCAGTGGTGACTTATACTCCACCACAGTGCACCACTGGTTCACTTTGTGTTTGTATATTTCCCCCAAATTGGTCAGCTGTTTCACACACCCTTCCATCAAAAAAGATTGTGACCCAGTACAACATGTGCTTGCTTTTGACTCCTCTATAGCAGACGCTCAAATCCCTGTTTGCTCTTTGTTTGCTCGACTAAATACCATAAGATTTCAGTCATATTTAGCACATATTGTTTGCTTGCTTGTTTGCAGTACAGATTATGTGCTTGCTTTTGGCACCTCTACTAGACAGGTGCAGTCTGCTATTTCCTAGATAAGCAGCACATTACATCTAATCGAGGCTGGGCATTGTTTGTTGTCACCAGATGAACGCGTCAGGTCTGTGAGAGATTATAAGTAAAAATGGACCACCTCGGGATGTGTTCCTGTTTTCTGACAGATAAGATGTTAAAAAAAATAATAATAATAAAAAAAACTTGTCCTGAATGAATTCCCAGACTTGAGGGCAGAACAAATTCTTTCTTTTCCTCTACATATTATTCATTCGACTGCCAAGTTCACGTTGGCAGATTAAAAGCTACACAGAATATATTTGTAGCTTCGTATAGCTGAAGTTTGAAACCAGCTCAAGTTTCTTTAGTTTTGTAGCTGTTGTAGCTTTTGTAGCAAGCGGATGTGTCTTGTCTCCTTTGTATCTTGATGTCGCTGGCTTCCATTGACAATGAATGGTAGACTGTATCTTTGTATCTTGATGTCGCTGGGCTTCCATTGACAATGAATGGTAGACTGTATCTTTGTATCTTCATGTCGCTGGCTTCTGCTGAAAAATGGTAGCCTGTGTATTTGCAGATGCCGTTGTGAACGCATAATGAGTCCAGTGACTAAATGTGACTACATTTGACTGAGGGACTGCTATTAGATTTTTTTGAATTTTCGTTTTTTCATGTCATATGAAAGCAGGGAATCGTATAGCTTCAAATGGACATATTGGTTGTTCAGTTTGACCCACCAGTTTTGGAGATATGGCTTATAGAGTAATTAATGTCTTGCAGAAAACAGCGAGTTGAGAAAACGGGCTTGAAAGGTATTCTGTGGTCTCTAACATTACACCTAGCTACATGTTTAAGCATTTATTTCATATTTACGATTTCAGCTCTGACACTTATTTCAGACATGCTCTAGTATGTGAAGAGTCTGTGCTATTATTTTGGAAAATCTCCTCTGGAATTTGCGCGATGGCAGGCTCTCAGTCAAATCTGGTCACAAATGGTCGTAGTGGATATACATTTCCCACACCTTATTTGCATTCATTGTTGGGTGAAAAAGTAAATCGTACATTAATTACAGTTATTTCAAACTATAGCAACAACCAACCATGAAATACATAGATGTTTATTGAGAACTTGGGGAATCGTATGACATTCAAAAGGACTTTAGACAGAGCTGTCAGAACATGTCAAAAACACATTTCAGAGGGCGCAGTCAACTGAAGATTGACCTTTGACACGTGCCTATCTCTACAACAGTGGTTCTCAAACTGTGACCCCCCCCCCCCCCCCACACGGTGGTCCAGGGTGGTCCTAGAATGATTTTTTGTACAGTGATGTAAATAGGTTTTCAATGTAATGAGTCCCGGGATGCAGGGATGGTCTTTTAGATAATTGACACATGGGGTGAAAAATGGGTTACAAAATCGTGAGTTAAAATGTAAAAAAAAAAAAAAAGGAAGACGCAAACAAATTGCATGTCGATTCTGCTAATTCCGCAACATTTATCTGTGGAACCGAGTCAACCGACATGTAATGTCTCAACTCCTACAATTCACCCTTTGTCAAGTCCCGCCCCTGGTTGTGCCCCTCTTCGCACCCATTGGTTGCTGTTTCGTGGTTGGTCAAAAATCCTGTCTCTCCATCCACTACCATTGAAATAATGTGTTTTTCAGTTGCTTCTTATTGATATTCTGTGCATTCAATTCTTATTATAAACTTGGTGTCAGTAAAAAGGAACATCACAGGTGCAGCATGGTGATATATATATATATATATGTTTGTTTTTAGTTCATCCAAAAAATATGTTTTAGCAAATTCAACATGAACAAGGCGGAACAAGGCAGAAACCAGCCTGCTGGTTGGTCACTCAGGGACCAATCAGAAGGCTGACAAAGGGTGAATTCCAAGTGCGGTCCAGTGAGACAGCCTTTACCCTAGCCTGGTTAATAAACCAGACCGAATCAGCCGTTGGCAAAAACAAATTTGCCTGCCAGCGGATTAGGGTCAGGCGAGGCTCAGTAGCACGCCTCTTTCCTACAACCGAGAACAGGTCGGGCCAATCGGGACACGGTATGCAATATGGGCGGGCTTTGGTACAGTGACGTTCAATGCTTGAGACTTTTGACTGACAGTAGCTCTGACCAATTGCGTCAAAGAGAAAATGTTTGAACCCGCCCCCCGGGAAATGAAATCCAAGTGGAGCCAGCCCAGACTAATATACCGCGACAGTGTTGTGTGATATTAGTCTGGCTTATTAGCCAGGCTACCTTTACCCCGCCGAGACCATAGAGTATATAAAAGGATAGAGACTGATCTGGTGCGAAGCTCCGTCCCCTCCGCTATTCATGTCAGTAGAAGTTGCTCAGTGGCGTTTTGAAGCACCCGGAAGGACCGTCTCAAAACGTCTACTTCCGCATTTGCCAACCAAATTTTGGTTGGCAAATGCGGAAGTGCAACCGAGCGCTCAATGTTAAAGCCCAGCTGCACGGGGTTTCCCGGTCATGAATCCACGGGTCCGCCTGTAGTCCCTCCTCTTACCACTAGGGCCCAGTGCTTCAATGAGTGCCTCACTGGCCCCTTGGCTGAGACGATGCCACGCAGAACGCACATGGGTGTTTTCAGCCCTCAGCTATATATCTGTCAGAAATACCAGGGGTTGGACCATGCATCCAGCCAGTGTTGTTTTTGGCAGCACATTTTGATTTTAGTTTTAGTCATCGTCTTTTGAAGGGTTTTCAAGTCTTAGTGACATTTTAGTCACCTGGAATGGTTCAGTGTTAGTCTAGGTTTAGTCGACTAAATATCATGAGATTTTAGTCGACTAAATCGACAGTTGATTTAGTCGACTAAAATGCATTTTGGCGGGCCTTGATGCCGTCGTAATGGCTGATTTGTCAGCATGCAACCAAGTGTAAAATGACTCATACTGGATCTCTTGTCCACTAGCCACTTCCTAACAGTTTTAGTCTAGTTTATATTTGTTTGACGAAATTGTCTGTCGCTGTCCATCTGCGATGGTGCTGAACCAGTCTGTGTGTCGCTGTCCATGTGTGGGTGGTGCTTAAATACAGTATATCGTTTTGTTCACAGTATTGAGTTTACTGTAAGTTTAACTTTTGGCTACGCTGCCAACAAAAGCCTATTGACGTAGTTAAATAGAATTGTTGCAATGCGATGCATTTGTAGTGACTTTGTAGTGACTTTGTGACTTTGTTCTGGCATTTGTAGTGACTTTGTCGCTGTCCATCTGTGGTGGTGCTGAACCAGTCTGTCTGTCGCTGTCCATGTGTGGTGGTGCTTAAATACAGTATATCGTTTTGTTCACAGTATTGAGTTTACTGTAAGTTTAACTTTTGGCTATGCTGCCAACAAAAGCCTATTGACGTAGTTAAATAGAATTGTTGCAATGCGATGCATTTGTAGTGACTTTGTGACTTTGTTCTGGCATTTGTAGTGACTTTGTCGTTGTCCATCTGTGGTGGTGTTGAACCAGTCTGTCTGTCGCTGTCCATGTGTCCAAAGTTTAACTTTTGGCTACGCTGCCAACAAAAGCCTATTGACGTAGTTAAATAGAATTGTTGCAATGCGATGCATTTGTAGTGACTTTGTTCTGGTCCGAAGGTACTGTATTGCAGCAGATGTTCCTGGCAGATGTAGCATGAGGGCTGATTCCACCCAACACCGAGCGGCACTCCCTTTCTGACTAATCAGTCCACCAGGCTCGTGCGCGGCACACAACTGACCTCATTTATTAACCCATTTAGACCTGAGGACGCATCTGTGTCATATTATAGCTTTTAACCCATTTTGGGCGGGAACCCCTTTTGGTGTTTTAACTAAGCATTATGTTATACTTTAGCTATTGAAAAATAGCAGATCTACAAGCTCATAGCGCGCCACTCGGTGGCGCGCTATGAACTTGTAGGTCTGCTATTTTTGGAAAATCGTAAAAATGCGGCACAAATCTTTGAATATTATATTCTTTCAGAGCGAATGTTTTTTTTTTATTTCGACGTCAGGCCTGAATGGGTTAAACGGCAGCTTAGAGCCTGATTTGTGTGCGTGCACGCCGTGTCTACGAGCTCATTGTGTGACGCGAAACCTGCCATTTTCTAAATCAGGCTTTATTTATAGTCCCATCGGTGAAGAGATTTGATTGATTGATTGAAAAATGTATTAACAGTTTGCAGAATTACAGTACATTTCAAGCACAAACTCAATACAAAGGCTGTTAACTGTGAGTGGACGACCCAATTAAGCATTACACTTGTTTCCAATAGGGTCCACAATGTTCAATTCATCAAAAACATTTAGAGACGTACAAATAGACACTTCTATATAGACAAAGGACAGAACAGGAATTCATCATAGGGGACGTTCGTATCCATTGTCTGTCCTGATGAAGGTCGAATAGACCGAAACGTTGAATGAAGAGCAACATTTTTGGCAAGTTTTCTGACAGTGTGCGGGACCCTTCTTTGTTTTTCAAAGATACCCTTTTAAGTATGCTTTATTGCCCTACGCACCTGTCAATAGAGCGTCGCAGTCCCGCCCCCCTACCCTGGACCAGGAAATTATTCTCCGTTCAGTATTTATTTAAAGACGTTTACGCCGCGGACAAAGCCAACTCGAGTCGTGACAAATCATGACAACAAACAAAAAAATGTGGGCCGAACAAACAATTAGAAAGAAGAAAAAAACGGAAGGTTACAACACTTTTTTTGTTGTTTTTCTTCTTTGTAATTATTTGTGGTTACATGTGTTTGGTCCGACGATTCATTGATCCGATACCCCTAACCCCTAACCTAACCATAACCGCAAGCACGGGAGCAGGCGCTAGTCCGAGGTGCGGACGCATGTCGAACCAATGCTCCGTCGGACCATAGTATGCCTCCCATTATTTGTTTGGTCCAAAATATTGTTTGTGTTGTCATGAGTTGTCACGACTCGAGTTGGCTTTGTCCGCGGCGTAACCGTCTTTAAATAAATACTTTAAGAAATGTCTATGGGAAAAATGCATTGAGATTCATTTCCTGGTCCATGGTAGGGGGCGGGACTGCGACGCTCTATAGCCTTGAGGTGTGCATCGGCCTTTTGCTAAAAAGTTCGTATCCATTTGCAATCCATTTAGAACATCATGTACATTTTCTACCACAGTCGAGTTCATGGATTCCACAACACCACGCCAGACTTCCCGGTCCTTCATCGCCATCCCCAGTTTACTGATGCATGCGTCCCTATAGCGATGACATCAGGGAACGACCGTTTTCTATACCTCTGGTCTGCTTTGAGGCAGGACTCCAGAGAAGAAGGGAAGATATATAACCTCATGATCAGCTCGGTAGCAGTGGCCGGCAAACTGTGTTCTTCTGGATCAGAAACTCTCATGTAGCATCAAAATAATTATGTTCAGCCACGAATATATACAACACCATAAACCGTGTACATTTGAAAATAAACAACAATCTACACTTGGCCGTTTTAAAAATGAGCTCGGGGAAGGAGAAAAAAATACATATTTTTAACAACACATCTTTTACGGGGGGGGGTCCTCCTTGGCACAGCATCCTTTCTGATGGGGGTCCACAGTCAGATTATATTATTTGGGGGGGCCCTTAACATATTGATACCAGCTCAGTGGCCTTGTGGTTAGAGTGTCCGCCCTGAGACTGGGAGGTCAGGGTTCAATCCCCGGCCGGGTCATACCAAAGACTCTAAAAATGGGACCCAGTGCCTCCCTGCTTGACACTCAGCATCAAGGGTTGGATTGGGGGTAAGTCCCTGCGACATACTAGCGTCATGTCCAGGGGGTGTACTTGTACATCAAGCTGCCTCACGCTACAGAAACAGGAGATAGGCTCCTGCCCTATGGGCCTCATGGCTCGGCAAGGCTACTTACTACTACTACTTACTAACATATTGATTGCCAGGTATAAAAGAATGAATTATTCCGCCACCGCAAGTGTGTTTTTTTTTTCCGTATTATTTTGTCGACACGTGTCCAGGATGTAAACCAAGGCTGTTTGGCGGGGCGGACGATGACAGGTGTTCAGTGTTGTTTTTGGCAGCACATTTCTATTTCAGTTTTAGTCATAGTCTCTTGAATAGTTTGCACATTTTAGTCACCCGACAATGTTTCAGTGTTAGTCTAGTTTTAGTCGACTAAATCTACAGGTGATTTAGTCGACTAAGATGTATTTTGGTGGGCCTTGATGCCGTCGTAAAGGCTGATTTTACACTTGTGTGAAAATAGCCGATCTGCAAGTTCGTAGCTTGTAGATCGGCTATTCTCAGCATGCAACCAAGTGTAAAATGACTTATACTGGATCTCTTTTGTCCACTAGTCCCTCCCTGATCTGGTTTTAATTTGTTGACAAAATCAACAGTAGATATTTAGTCACATAGTTTTAGTCATCAAGCCTTAGTTTTTAGGTAGGTTTCGTCGGTGAAAAAAGGGTTAGTCGACGGCCATCTTTCGTCATATAGTATATTAGTCGACGACAACAACACTGCGGGTGTTCACATCTCGACGTGTAGGGAGTCACGCTCAGCGGGGGGTGGGTCTCCCACTGGGTTAGAACACACTACTATACAGTGAACAACTAACAGGTGTTCATATCTCGACGATGGCGGCCGTGTAGGGAGTCACGGTCAGCGGGGGGCGGGTCTCCCACTCCCACTGGGTTAGAACACACTACTATACAGTGAACAACTAACAGGTGTTCATATCTCAACGATGGCGGCCGAGTAGGGAGTCACGGTCAGCGGGGGGCGGGTCTCCCACTGGGTTAGAACACACTACTACAGTGAACAACTAACAGGTGTTCATATCTCGACGATGGCGGCCGTGTAGGGAGTCACGGTCAGCGGGGGGGCGGGTCTCCCACTGGGTTAGAACACACTACAATACAGTGAACAACTAACAGGTGTTCATATCTCGACGATGGCGGCCGTGTAGGGAGTCACGCTCAGCGGGGGGCGGGTCTCCCACTCCCACTGGGTTAGAACACACTACTATACAGTGAACAACTAACAGGTGTTCATATCTCGACGATGGCGGCCGTGTAGGGAGTCACGGTCAGCGGGGGGCGGGTCTCCCACTCCCACTGGGTTAGAACACACTACTATACAGTGAACAACTAACAGGTGTTCATATCTCAACGATGGCGGCCGAGTAGGGAGTCACGGTCAGCGGGGGGGCGGGTCTCCCACTCCCACTGGGTTAGAACACACTACTATACAGTGAACAACTAACAGGTGTTCATATCTCAACGATGGCGTCCGTGTAGGGGGAGTCACGGTCAGCGGGGGGTGGGTGTGAAGGGAGTCATTGTCAGCGGGGGGTGGGTCTCCCACTCCCACTGGGACGGCGACGGCATCGGACGGTGGTCCGCGGCGGTGGTCTTCACCAGGCGTCCGTTCTGTAGGCCTGTCACGGATATACACACACATTTTGTCAGTTGACAATTAATTGTCACACAGATGATTTCGTTTAATGATTTTAATTTGCGTTTTCTTGGAAACATTACAATTAGTTAGTTGTTCTGTTTGGCCTTTTAGGTTTTGGTAATCACAAATTGCACAGGAGCAGATATGACACATGACTTAAATGTATACAAAGAAATCACTGACGCATTTAAAAAATATATATTTTTGCTTTCCAAATTATTTTACAAAATAGCGTAAATAGTTGCTCTACGAGCTTACAACACATCACAACATGACGTATCCCGATCCCATCACGTGATCGGAAATTGGGGCCGATCACGTCATTTTCAAATGATCGGATTGGGAGCCAAAAAGGTTGATCGGGGACATCCCTAGTATCAATATTATATCCATATCATGATATTAGACTGGATATCGTCTGTGATTTTGGATATTGTGCTATTTTGAAGTGTTATATATATAAAAATATAAATCGGGAAAATTCGGTATCGGCAGATACTCAAAATCCAATGATCGGAATTGGATCGGGAGCCAAAACAAAACAAAACGTGATTGGGACATCCCTAGTTGTAAGCTTGTAGATCTGCTATCGTTTTGAAAAAAAAAAAAATTTGAAAAATGTACGGACATTTATCAACGAGGAAACGATAATTTGACGATCATGCAATATAAAAAAAAAAACCTATTGCGATTATCTCAAATAATTGCGATTATTAGGAGGATATTATCCCATTCTGGACGGGAACCCCTTTTGGTGTTTTAACTAAGCATTATGTTATACTTTAGCTATTGAAAAATAGCAGATCTACAAGCTCATAGCGCGCCACCGAGTGGCGCGCTACGAGCTTGTAGGTCTGCTATTTTTGAAAAATCGTAAAAATGCGGCACAAATCTTTGAATATATATTCTTTCAGAAGACTTATTTTTTTTAATTTCGACGTCAGGCCTAAATGGGTTATGTAATTAATTGCGACATCATCGGGCGACCCCCTGCCTACCGTTATGTATGTCGGCATCGATGAACGCCACGTGGTGTCGACCCAAACCCAAACCCTCGGGCGAGGAGGGCGGTTTGATCCTGGTGGCGGAGATGGAGGAGGGCGCTGAGAACACGGAGTAGAGGGAGCTGGGTTCGTAGCCCACCATGGGAGGGGGTCTGACCCTGGTGGAGAACAAAGGTTATTATAGTTAACCCATTTTGACCTGAGATCAGATTCTAAAAATGTCTTCTACATCCTGACAGTTTTCTGAAAAAGCTATGTTTTTCTATGTCAGTCGTTCTCAAACACTTTCATGTCACTTTTCACGATTCTTCAAAAATAGCAGACCTACAAGCTCGTAGCGCGCCACTCGGTGGCACGCTACGAGCTTGTAGATCTGCTATTTTTCAATAGCTAAAGCATTACATAATGCTAACACCAAAAGGGGTTCCCGCCCAAAATGGGTTTTAAAGCCCTTTTTGCAATAGAATATAATTATGTTAACTAGTCAACTAGTACCAACGAGGTCAGCTAGTGGATTTACTAGTCGACTATTCAACTAGTCAATAGTTGAATAGTCGACTAGTTGCTTAAAGCCCTAGAGTGGACCTGCATTCTTTTCAAAAAAAGGCTGCGAGGCAAAAAAAGGCCGCGAGGCAGCTCCCCGCGGTCCTTTTCGAAACAGCCTACACAACAAAGCCCGCAACACTCACCTCGTGGAGAACTGTTGGGAGAACACGGGGCACAGGGAGTTGGGCTCGTAGCCCACCAGCACGGTGCTGGTGGGGGGGGATTGTTTTCCCCCTCCTCCCCCTCCCCCTCCCCCCCCGGGGGGCTTGCAGCAGCGGCAACGGCAGGGCGTGAGGTAGAGGTAGACCAGGATGAGGACCATGGCGACGGCGCAGCCCAGCAGCGTGGTGTAGCCCTCGCTGAAGGGCTCGGCGGCCGGACGCGTCACCGTCACGTTCACCTTCATCATGCCCAAAAACGACACGGAGAAAACCATGCACGGACACGGACCATGTCATATACCTTAACAGTTGGAGGCCATCGATATTGTCCTTTTCTTTTTGCTGAGGTTTGCGTGATCTGCGCAAAAGGACAGTTAAGCCATTTTGGGGCGGGAACCCCTTTTGGTGTTTTAAACATTATGTTATAATTTAGCTATTGAAAAATAGCAGATCTACAAGCTCATAGCGCGCCACCGAGTGGCGCGCTACGAGCTTGTAGGTCTGCTATTTTTGAAAAATCGTGAAAATATTTATTTCAGAAAACTGGAGGATTTAGAAGGATTTTTTTAAATTTTGAGGTCAGGCCTGAATGGGTCAAATGATAAGGAACGATATCGGTGGCACCCAACTGTAACAGTTATACTGCAGTGGTTCCAGTGTTGATTTCGTCGACTAAAACTAAAGGGTCTTTGCAAACGTGAAGCGAGGAACGCAGGCGTCGTTGCCTGGATCAACGACAGGTCTCCTCCAGGTCTGTTGAAGAGGGGCACGACAACACAAGGGTAAAAAAAAAAGCACACCCGTGTGAACTGAGTGGTGTAAGGTCTTATATAGTCTGATCAGCTGTGGTCTGACGTAATGTCTGACGTAATTAAATCACACCCGTGTGAACTGAGTGACCATAGCAACCGTGCTAATTTTTTGCGCACAGACAGACAGACAGACAGACAGACAGACAGACTAACAAAGCCAGTTGTAGGAGTGGTTTGCACCACTCAAAAAACGAAACAGAATCCAGGTCTGGTGAGTCGCGGGCGTGTGCACGTAACGAGCACGCGCGCAACAAATTCACGGGGCCACGCTCACGTAAATACGCTTGCGTTGTCGCACCGCGACTTCTCCGCGCAGGTCTCATTGAAGATGAACTATAGGCGCGTTATGTCGCTTCACGTTTGAAAGTGTCACGGTTCGAGTCAAGACAGTGAATGAGGACCCAAGTGCAAGATGAGAGGCAGCGACAGCTCAGTTCAAATGAAGGTTTTTATTTCACCAAACCAGAGGAGTAGGCATTCATCAGTGTCCAGGTACAGGCAAAGGTCAAAACACGGGTAGGCAGTCAGAAGTGAACACAGAACAAGGAGTACAAAGGGAAACACTAAACTGGGAAAACTAGGGGATCTGAAATACAGGGCAAACGAGGAGTCAAGGAACAAGGTACTAACAAATACTCACAGTGACAATAAATAACGAACCAACGGAGAACTGAAAACACAAGGGTAAATAAATAGACAAGGACTAACTAGACACAGGTGAACACAACAGACAAATCAACACAGGGATTGGCTGGGAGACTAACATGACACAGGAGGAGAACACTACACTAATCACAGGGTTAGACAAGGCAGGTAAACATGGGCAACACAGGAAACCAAGAGACACTAGATACTACAAAATAAAAGGTAAAAGTACACAAAAGTAAAACCCAAAACAAGGAACATAGGGAAACACATGAGGGTGACAGAACAGGTCACGGGTCATGACAGAAAGGCCCTTAAGACGAAAGACGAAGACTGCCTTTTTCCACTGACGAAAACTAAATGGAAACTAAATGAAGACCAAGCTATGATGACTAAAACTAAGACTAAAATGTATTGACAATTTCGTGACAAAACTAGACTAAAATGTTATGAAGGGACAAGTGGAGATCCAGTATAAGTAATTTTACACTTGGTTGCATGCTGAAAATAGCCGATCTACAAGCTCACACCTTGTAGATCGTCTATTTTCAGCAAATGTAAAAACAGTCATTACGACGGCATCAACACCCGCCAAAATGCATTTTAGTCGACTAAATCAACTATAGATTTAGTCGACTAAAATCTTATGATATGTAGTCGACTAAAACTAGACTAACACTAAATGAAAACTATTCAAGAGACTATGACTAAAACTAAAATCAAAATGCGTTGCCAAAAACAACACTGAGTGGTTCCAAAACTTTTTCAAGTCATGGACCCCCAGATTGACACTAATTAGCCCCCATTTGAAGAGATAATATCAGGGACCCCCATTAAGAGAAGATTTTTACGACTCTAGCAGTGATTCTCAACCCGTTTAATTCCAAGGACCCCCATTTAATGGCATTTCTATCTCTGAGACCCCCCAATTTATATTGTACAATCAATGTTAAAGATGGAGTGCCGAGATTTTTTTCCACCCTTAAACATGATCATCAGGTGTTATTGTTATATAAGGAGGTATCATTTTTTCAAAAAAGTGTACAGTATTTGTTAAAATGATGGTTTTATGTGGACACACCCACCAGTTCATTAGGCATGCGTCAGTTTAACTTTAGCACCACCCACCTAATCCAGTCCCTCCGCCTCCTCCTTTAGGACCACCCACTTGTCCTAGTCCCTCCCCCTCCTTATAAAAGGAGGGGGAATATGCCGTTCATGAATATGAACGGCATATTCCCGTTCCTTCTGACTGCATTGAGTTTCAGCAAAAGTCGCCAGATTTAAAGAAACAAGCGGCCAGGTCCACGCAAATAAGTCACAGAAATTGCCTTGAATATTTATGAAAACGTTTCAACAACACCAATCCTTTTAACAACATATTAATCTGAGGGTCCTTCACATGAACCATTGGTCAAGTCAACCACATCTCCCCTGCAAGTTACTTATATGAAAAAAAGCCCAAGTCGCTTGTAATAGCCAGACATGGCAACATGACTTCCAGCGCGACACAACAGATACTTCTAATTCTTGACTTTACAGCCTTGTATAAGTATTAGGACCTACATATTGACTACAACAGCCAACAAGAATGCACACTGTGACATTACACTCTGTATCAAAGCCTGACCACTGTGATTATAAAAGAAACAACCTACTCCTTGAGAACAACAAGAGCAACTATAGCAGAGCAGGTAGGCTATAAGGCTGGTTTGTTGTGGTTTCCTTGATTAATCCTGCGGACCCGACGTGAACATTTACTTGCTTCCAATCAAACCAAAAACAGTCTGCTCTGCTGTGAACTGGTAATGTGTGAAATGACTGTTTGAAAACCTGCCACACAGTTAGGCACAGAGCAGCAAACTGGCTGTGCCGTTCAGTTCACACGTGTGTATGTGGCAGGCAGCTCCGCCCACAGAGGTTGTCGTATTTAAAACAATATATAGAGGGGGAGGTGCGTGTGCGCGTGCAATAGTAATACGTCACACTATCAGTGTTTATACCATTGGCCCGTTTGACTGTCAAGGGTTCAGCCTCCAGGAAGAAACCCTAAATACAAAGTTATTACACCATTCCACATAAAAACGACTCCAGAGTGTCTAATGAAGTACTGTCACCTCATAGACACATGCAAAACGGGAAAAATACAAAAATGGTGGCACTCCATCTTTAATTTAACTCTGAGAGTGTACAAATGGAACCATGGGGACCCACTGTAACTCCCTCAAGGACCCCTAGGGGTCCCCGGACCCCACTTTGGGAACCACTGGTATACTGGCCTCGGACACCTCGTGCATTTTCTTCTCAAAATAAAAGGAAAAGCCTGGGCGAGAGCCATAGACACACAGCACCCTGGCCAAGACCTACGCTGAAAAGACTATCAGCGGAAGTGGCGGAAGTGTTGCGTGTAAGATAACTACGTCACGCGGTGCGGCTGTGTTTACTAGTCCCCACCCAATGATCATTTCAGCGGGAATACATTTTCGGGAACACAACGCTGCGATTGGTCAAAAAACGTTAACTTCCGGGGGGGGGGTTACACGGCGGAAGTCCTGCCTTAGATAGCTTATTTGTCCTAGGTTGTGACCAGGCTCTTCTTTTTCGCAGTTAAGTGAGCCTGGGACCGAGGCTACACACAGTGAGGGAGAGAGAGAGAGGCCTGGGCGAGAGCCATATAGACACACAGTGAGAGAGAGAGGCCTGGGCAAGATAGCGGTAACGCATCTCTCTATCTCTCTCTCTGCTGATTACTGATGCTCTGCAGCTGTATTCAATTGACACACACACACACACACACACACACACACACACACACACACACACACACACACACACACACACACACACACACACACACACACACACACACACACACACACACACAGGCTGCACCTACTGTATACCAGGAGTCATAGAGTAAGACAGAGTTACGACAACTCTGTTCACTTCATGCATGGGGCCAGTCCAATGGTGGCTCTTCTGAGGCATTGGAATGCATTGGAGTCTATGGGCTTGTGCGAGTTACATGAACCACGTGACCGTTTTCTGCCCCCTCAATGTCGTAACTCTGTCTATACTCTAAAGCCGCTCTGTCTATATGCCTTGCTCAGCGTTTCAAACTAGCAACTAGTTTGAAACTAAATTTTAGTCGACCTAATCAACTGTAGATTTAGTCGACTAAAATCTTATGATATTTAGTCGACGGAAACTAGACAAACACTAAAACAATCCAAGGTGACTAAAATGTGACTGAAACTAAATGAAAACTATTGAAGAGACCATGACTAAAACTAAAATCTAAATTTGATGCCAAAAACAACACTGCGGGCACCGCTCTAGTAAATAAAGTACCGTTACCTCGCGGGTGGCGTTCCTGGCCGAGTCCAGCGCGGAGGAGGCCGTGCACACGTACAGCCCCGAGTCGTTGAGCGTGGCCGCCGGCACCTCCAGGGTGCCATTGGCGAACAGGCTCATCGCGGCGGCGGCGGCGGCGGCTTCGTGGTGGTGGTCGCTGCTGTCGTTGAGGCTCCCCGCGGTGACGTAGCCCTGGCCGGGCGTCTGCCACGCGTACCAGAGGTCGGAGGTCGAGGTCACGCTGCCGCCGCCCACGCTCAGCGACGTCTGGCAGTCCAGCTGTACGCGCTCGCCCTCAAACACCCACAGGCTGTAGAGGAGGAGGAGGGGGAGGAGGGGGAGGAGGAGGAGGGGGTGGAGGAGGAGGAGGGGGAGGGGGAGGAGGGGGAGGAGGAGGAGGGGGAGGAGGAGGGGGTGGAGGAGGAGGAGGAGGAGGAGGAGGGGGTGGAGGAGGAGGAGGGGGAGGAGGAGGAGGGGGTGGAGGAGGAGGAGGGGGAGGAGGAGGAGGAGGGGGAGGAGGGGGAGGAGGAGGAGGGGGTGGAGGAGGAGGAGGAGGAGGAGGAGGAGGGGGAGGAGGGGGAGGAGGAGGAGGGGGTGGAGGAGGAGGAGGAGGAGGAGGAGGGGGAGGAGGAGGAGGAGGAGGAGGAGGGGGAGGAGGAGGAGGAGGAGGGGGTGGAGGAGGAGGAGGGGGAGGAGTAGGAGGAGGAGGAGGAGGAGGGGGAGGAGGAGGAGGAGGAGGGGGAGGAGGGGGAGGAGGAGGAGGGGGTGGAGGAGGAGGAGGGGGAGGAGGAGGGGGTGGAGGAGGAGGAGGAGGAGGAGGGGGAGGAGGAGGAGGGGGTGGAGGAGGAGGAGGAGGAGGGGGTGGAGGAGGAGGAGGAGGAGGGGGAGGAGGGGGAGGAGGAGGAGGGGGTGGAGGAGGAGGAGGGGGAGGAGGGGGAGGAGGAGGAGGAGGGGGAAGGGGAACAAGTTGTTTTAGTAAGCGGAAAGTAACAAAATAACTAACCAAAACTACATTTTTAACGGATCTAAGTAAAAACTACAATAACTAGAACTGCACTCTGTCGAGTGCCTACTTGCTTGTTGCACACAAGTAGGGCGCAAGCAGAGCTTGCAAGTACTGTCGACCACTACAAACTGTCAAATCTCAGCTTCTCTTATATATCGATCAGTGTCGGGTGGATTACAGGAAATGCCTCTATGTATATGTATATGTAATTTGTAAGTTGATTAGCGGTATACTGTGGTTACTTTTGATGCGTATGCACCGTCCCAGCATATGACGTCAGGGTATAACTGGTATAGCTAGCTCTCAATGATGACTAGCTCTCAATGATGACATAATAAAGATGTGGATTAAAGGACCCAATGCCTTCGATGGTGACGTATATCTCGATCAATGTCGGGTGGATTACAGGAAATGCCTCTATGTATATGTGTAAGTTGATTAGTGGTATACTGTGGTTACTTTTGATGCGTATGCACCGTCCCAGCATATGATGTCAGGGTATAACTGGCGTCATATGCTAGTTCTCAATGATGACTAGCTCTCAATGATGACGTAATAAAGATGTGGATTAAAGGTCCCAATGCCAGAGTGTAATTGGTTTTCGATGGTGACGTAATGACGATATGTTTTAGTGTCGGGAGGATTAGATGTAATGCTCCTATGTATACATGTATTCTGGCACCACTGCCGTATCAGACACAAGTAGTCATTACGTCATTTGCTGGGACGGTGCATACGCATCGTCCTGCGAAACTAGTACTAGCGCGCTCTGCTTGCGCAAGTAATAATTGCATCTGTGCGAACTGAGCGGGTGTGTGTGTGTGTGTGTGTGTGTGTGTGTGTGTGTGTGTGTGTGTGTGTGTGTGTGTGTGTGTGTGTGTGTGTGTGTGTGTGTGTGTGTGTGTGTGAGAGAGAGAGATGCTGCTCAATGGCTATGATCCAGGCTTTGATGAGGTCAGTGTCGTGATCTTCATATATGGAGACGGTCATATATGGTCGCATGACGTGTCACGAGGCGTCATGGACTGACGACCATATATGGTCGCATGACGTGTCACGAGGCGTGACGGACTGACGACCATATATGGTCGCATGCTGTGTCACGAGGCGTCATGGACTGACGACCATATATGGTCGCATGACGTGTCACGAGGCGTGACGGACTGACGACCATATATGGTCGCATGACGTGTCACAAGGCGTGACGGACTGACGACCATATATGGTCACCTGACGTGTCACGAGGCGTCATGGACTGACGCCTGACACCTGTGGTCCCTCCCAGGTGTTGCAGCTTTTCATATTAACGTGCAACCTACAGTCGCAATCAAAACAAACTAAAACTTGAAAGAACTGTCAAAGTTTTAGTCATAGTCTCTTGAATAGTTTTCTTTTAGTTTTAGTCACATTTTAGTCACCTCGAATGTTTTAGTGTTAGTCTAGTTTTAGTCGACTAAATCTACAGTTCATTTAGTCGACTAAAATGTATTTTGGCGGGCCTTGATGCCGTCGCAATGACAGATTTTACACTTGCTGAAAATAGCCGATCTACAAGCTCACAACGCGTCACAGCGCGACGCGTTGCGAGCTTGTAGATCGGCTATTTTCAGCATGCAACCACGTGTAAAATGACTCATACTGCATCTCTTGTCCACTAGTAGTCCCCTTCCTAGCATTTTAGTCTAGTTTTTAGCTGTTGACGAAATTGTCATCGTAGCTTAGTTTCAATTGAGTTTTCGTCAGTGTAAAAAAGGGTAGTCAACGAGCATTTTCCGTCTTCGTTTTAGTCTACGAAATCAACGACTGTAACCTTGAGACGGTGACGGGCAGCGCCACGGCGGCGGCGGTGATTCTCCCCGCGCTGCAGTTCCTGAAGAAGAACCGCGGGTGCCGGAGGAAGCGTACGGCGGTGGCGTGCGGCTCCCCATAGACGGTGCAGGTGTACTGGTCCCCGAAGTCCCGCAGAGACTGGAAACCCCGCGCCTCCCAGTGCCAGAACACGCTGTGCAATTTAAAAGGTTTCATGACATTAATTTTCATTTATTTATTTTTCTTTTAGGTTTTATGACCTCAATTACATCCCAAAAATCGTGAACTTTGAACATTCAGTTGATTTTCTGTGGTCTGGAGCTTTCTCTGGGGGTTTGGAAGCCTTTTGAGCTGCAATGAAAACAGGCAAAACAGGCACCTGTTTGAGCCAGAAAACCCCACACCACAGAAAATCTACTGAATGTTAAAAGTTCAGTTTTTTCAGGTGCAATTGAGCTCAGAAAACCTAAAAAAATTAAGAACATTTACAAAACAATTTCCCTTGAAACACATTTACAACATAGGGGCATTTAGCAGAACGCTCTTAACCCATTTAGACCTGAGGTCGATTAAAAAGAAGGCTTCTAATCCTAACAGTTTTGTGAAAAACCTAGGTTTCTATGTCAGTGGTGCTCAACCTTTTTCATGTCAAGGACACCCACAATTATCTGTAATTGGCCGCAGACCCCCATCTGAAAATATGTGGTTCCAGGGATGAAACTTTCATTCCAAAGACTATACTATAGGACTAGACTACCGTAAAATAGAAATTTGCTGCCAAACAAAACAAACACCGGTACCTGTACTGTACATGTGGCAGTCGCAGCTAGGCCAGCAGAGAGTTGTTGTGCAGGTGCAGGCCCCTCTGCACCAGGCATAATATTAATAATAATAATAACACCGGTACCTGTACATGTGGCAGTCGCAGGCAAGCAGAGAGTTGTTGTGCAGGTGCAGGCCCCTCTGCACCAGGCCCGGCAGAGCCTTCACATCGTCCCAGGGCAGCGCGGGTCCCAGCCGGTTGGACGACAGGTCCAGCGTGGACAGGAACGGGTGGCTGTGGTCGCGGACGGAGAAGAAGGGGAAGTGCGCGAGGTGGTTGAGGCTGAAGTAGGCCTTCCTCAGGCTGCCGAGGCCGCTCAGCGCACCCCCCTCCACCTGGGAGAGGCGGTTGTTGAACAGGAGCAGCTCTTCTAACCGCCACAGGCCCTGTCACAGGGTGAAAGTAGGCAAAAACGGGCATTTATGCCAAATGCATTTTCCCAGTTAATTGCCTGATTGCTGGATGTCATTGGACCTCTGTGGACATTTACCGGAAACACAATAGAACATAGTAGTAACCAAAAGCCCTCAAATATGATGGACTAATATGATTAACAATTTACTGTGATTATTGTAAGCTCACAATATCACACAAAAATACATTTCATTTTCAATTAATTCTTAACGACAAAGAATCGATAGATGAATAATAATTATTGTTAACGTCCCTAATACCTGGAAGTAGTGCGTCTCCACGGTGCGTAGCTGGTTGGAGGACAGGTCCAGGTGTCGGAGCGTGGCCGACACGTTGCCAAAGACCCCCGGGGCCAGGCTGGCCAGCTGGTTGTGGGCCAGGCGCAGGGCCTCCAGGCGGGGCACGCCCGCAATGGCGCCGGGCGCCAGCCACGCCAGCTGGTTGTAGCCGAGGTCCAGGGTGACGCAGGAGGCGGGCAGCCCCTCCAGGGGCGGGCGGGTCAGCCCCACGGAGCCGCAGCTCACAGTGTCGGAGGTGCACAGGCAGACGGACGGGCAGGACGACCCCGACGAGATGCGCAGGAGGAGCAGGAGGAGGAAGGAACGGAGCAGTAGAGCCAGAACCACGGGACCTCCTTGATACCTTCCAGAGGGCATTTTGGGTATATTCTTTTGCACTTTGGGTTCCTTTAAAAAGGAACCAAGGATCAGATGGAGGGATTATATCGCCAAACTGGCCTTTAAACGCCTCGGGATCCCCCAGGAGGAAGTTAATATTGCTCTGGAGAGTGGAAGTCTGGAGGTCTCTGCTGGAGCTGTTGCCCCCCGCGACCCGACTACGGATAAGCGGTTGAAGATGGATGGATGGATGGGGTACCTTAAAAAGATTCCGTATCTTTCCGGTACATTCCCGACTAACGTCTCTTCCGCGTGTGGTTAGGGTTAGGGGACGGCGTTAGCATTGAGCGCGTCAGAATGGCAGTGCGTTGGAATAACTGGCTTCGGAATGCCGGTGGCGTAAACGAGAATCAAACGAGGAGTAAACACACACACAAAAAAAGGAAGAAAAAAAATAAATATGAATATGATATTCTTGGCTTAATTAATAATTAGTGCTCTGTTCTTTGTGATCGGCACATGCTCTGTGTCGGCCTATCCGTCGGTCGGTCAATGAAAGTCCTCTTGCGAACAAACACGAGCAGATTTGTTGAGGAAGATAACATATTATCCAACCTCTAAATCCCTCGGTCTAATCCTCTTAACCCTGAAATCATTTAATTTCACATCATTTAATTCACCAAAAATAAATAAATTAGGGTTCAAAAAAGCTAAGCCAGTTGGACATAGTTTTAGTGCAGAGTAGTCACATGGGTGCATTTCTCACTCACTTAATCTTCTGCCAGGGAGCAAAAAGCACATACAAAATACAACTACATCTTGAGAACTCGATGTGATGCTGTTCAAAAGGAGAACATTATATACTTCACCATAATATAAGATGATCTTTCTTCTACGTCAAAACATACAGCTAAGACGTTACCAGTAGATTACAGACGATTCATACAAATAAAATCCTGGAATTGGCGTGAGGAAGGGAGGAAAGGAGGGAGGGAAAATGCACGCCAGCACATCCCGGACAGGTAGATATGATGTATTCGTTAACCCTCCGATCTCATTCCACAGAGTCCAGAGTGAACGACGTCAGAGCAGCGTGCGTGCAGTCCTCCTCCCACTTTGACTCGGCTCGTTGATTCCGTTCAAAGTTGTCGTTCCGCTCGGCTGTCAAACTCAAACATCTGGACGTCTGATTCTTCTCGTCTGCGTGTCGACAGATCCTCCTCCTCCGCCGCCTCTGAGGCATTCCAGGGACATCGCACAGCCTCTCCTTTAGCCTGTGTGTATAGAGCGCCGAAGTCCTGACGTCACTCGCTCATCCTGGTTCTCGGAAGTAATTTCTCTATGGAGAATAACATGGGGTCATCTTAGAATCGTTTCATTTAAGCATTGTGGTCCAAAAATAAACAAGCTGTCTCTGCGTTATTATCATGGAGGTGTCTCTGTATCGTTTACGACAGTCAGTCACTCATATATGATACAGTCTGTCTCTAGCGAAAATGTAACTAATTCTGCAGCAGTAACAATAGCGTTTTCTCTCAGTCAGTTGATT